>NC_087067.1:55966764-56016763 GCF_963678635.1 Symsagittifera roscoffensis | reverse complement strand
AATCATTTGCTCGCTTTTAAAAAATTTTACAGCTTTTTGCGCGACTTTTGAAAAAACTACAAAATATATACTCCTAGGTTGGTTTTTCTGTTTAGTCAATTTTCGTTATTATAACTGAGCGTTTGTGACGGAATATTTTTTGGTAGCAAACAAAAGATTTTTTGTTATGAAACTCATTAGAAAGAAACAATTCAAGAGTGATATTTCCTATGTAAAAGTATGGAGTTTCAAAATTGCAATTTTGTTATTTGAGGAACGCGCGATTTTTGATTTCTTGTAGCAAGCATATGCGGCGAAATTCTGCCTTCCAAATTGAACAGAGGCGAATTGGTTAAATCATTTACATATTACACGCTTAAAACATATTTTCATAGTTTACACTAGCGTTTGGGGAATAAATCGCAGAAGAAAAGAGAGACATTATGTTTCTGTATTTTTTTTTCATATGGCCATAAAGAGCAGTCGGCACATTAAAAGCTTTAAACTGAGCAGATACATTAGCAAATTTTGATACATGCTTAAAACTAAGAGTCAAATACCTTAGAGTTGTGATGGATCGAAAATTAAGCAACCAACAGAAGAAATTACAAAACATACTAAGAACATGAGTACGCAATTGCTGTGCAATTAGCACAGAATGCACCGACAATACTGCTTGCAAGAAATTCAAAAGAATTTTTTTCTTTCATTTAGTGACATTTGTTATGCGTGGTGTGATAAGAAAACTATTAAAGTACATTATTGTTATCGACAAAATCGTCAACGGTTCGGTTCAAAATACAAAAAATCACCAAAAAGTTTTATTAAACTAATTTTAGAGAAAAAATGTTGGAGTAAATTTAGGATTATGTTTCAGGAGCTAAACACTGGCAAATGATCCAAAAACATTTTAAACTCTTTAAAAAATGTTTGAAAAACTTTTCCTAAGCACTTCTGGTATGCTGAAAGCTTCTGGGAAAAAATGCTTGTCATACAAATATCGTATATGGAAACTGTATCACAAGCAATTCTTAGCTTAAAAGTGAAATTTTTGTCTTTGGAGTCAGAAGTGCTCTCAGTGAAGCAAAAAAGCTCCTAACTAATTAAAACTTGGTTACAAACAGCTTTCGAAAGATTTTTAAAAATTTTGCCTTTTATGAAAAAAACGCTTAACCATACAATTTTCATGTATGGAAATTGTATGATAAACATTTTTTAGTTACAAAGTAAAATTTTGTTTTTGGAGTCGAAAGTACTCTCAGTGAAGCGAAAAAAGCTCCTAACTAATTAAAACTTGGTTAGAAACAGCTTTCGAAAGATTTTACAAAATTTTGCCTTTTATGGAAAAACGCTTACCATACAATTTTCATGTATGAAAATTGTATGACAAACATTTTTTAGTTACAAAGTAAAATTTTGTTTTTGGAGTCGAAAGTGATCTCAGTGAAGCCAAAAAAGCTCTTAACTAATTAAAACTTGGTTACAAACAGCTTTCGAAAGATTTTAAAAAATTTTGCCTTTTATGGAAAAATGCTTACCATACAATTTTCATGTATGGAAATTGTATGATAAACATTTTTTAGTTACAAAGTAAAATTTTGTTTTTGGAGTCGAAAGTGCTCTCAGTGAAGCAAAAAAAGCTCCTAACTAATTAAAACTTGATTACAAACAGCTTTCGAAAATTTTTTTAAAATTTTGTTTTTTATGGAAAAACGTTTATCATACAATTTTCATGTATGGAAATTGTATGATAAACGTTTTTTCCAAAAAAAATTTTTTTGTTTTTTTTCCCACCAGACTGTTTTAATTAGATCACATAGCCGCAGAAATAAGTAGGAATCTTTTTCAAATGATTTTTTGAATTTGTATGAAAATTGTATGACAAGCAGTTTTCCATACACTTGATGTATGGAATTGTATGATAACGATTTTCGGTGTATGGAGGTCAACCCGGGAAAACAAAATGAGATTTCACGAAAAAAAATGTTTGCGCCAACTATGAAACAGTTTCGATCGTAATACGTAGAACAAATACATGCTGCTCTAAGAATGACTAATAGTTAAATACAGGGTTGTTTCGGTTGAAATTCCAATTCGTTCTGTTGATTTTTGGTATGGAACTATGGTGTAAGTTTTTCTCTTGACTACAGAAGCCGTATATAAAATGAGATTAACTCGTACACGGTTGACGCGAAGCTTCGGAAAACTCATGACAAAGAACAGGTTTGATATTTTTTGCAAGTGGAAAAAATTAGTGGAGGGGTGCACCGAGCAGAATGGTCCATGACCAGAAGCGTTTAATACCAGCCGACATTCAGCTTCACCCGACAATCCATCTTTTCCCACTACTAACAAGTTGACGGGGAAACTAATTCTGTAAAACAATTAAAACCGAGTGTCCATTTTTTATAACTGATGAAATGTTCTACAAATTGTAGAACATTTTCTTTGCTTTTAGCATCGGAGAAAAAGCTATTAAATGAGTTTCGGTTACATTATGAAGTAGTTTTATAGTAACAAGCAAACTAAATCTTGGAATTGCACGTTTGAACCAGAAACATTTTCAGTCTCCTGTCCTCGCATACCACACCCTCTGATACATTGCTAACACTACCCAATAATGAAGCAGCCGCAGATGCTAACAAATTTCCAATGCTCTGCAGCCAAAGGCATCGAAGTAAAATGGCACTAGTGTTAAAAACGCATTGAACGTCTGAACTGTATATCAGGAGTTCGTAACTTCCATATGAGCCCACTATTTCTTGAAAATGTGAGTTAGGACCGATGTGGTTAACAGATGAGTTAGGACCGATGTGGTTAACTCATAGAGTAATTTCGGATAGGGTACACCGTCTGCTCGTCACGCTATCTTATTTTCGGCCGGATAGATTCGTGCAACTTCTTAGTCTAATACCGATCCTAATCTTACTCTTATACTTTCTAGTCTCAGGGTGTTTAACTAGTCTCTGCTAGGCTCAATAGATCTAGGGTATACTGGTTTGTCGCGGCTGCTGAAGTTCTCTTGGAGAGACAACTAATTTCTAAGTTAAATTCAAATCTCTCTGGCGCTGAAATTACAAGTAATTTCAGCACTTACAAATAAGTGGGTTGTTAGTTAGATGGATCATGATTGTTTAATATGAAATACTTTACAGTGGTACAATATCTAATTTATCCAATCATAAAATATAGTTTAGATAAGGTTCCAAATGGGATAGAACTAGCTACCAATGATTCTTCCAATGCTACAGGTGGTGAAAGCAGTAAAAATGAGGACTTTTATTTGCAAGCTTTGATGGAAAAATTTCACACTGCTCGAACAAGCTAGCGATTGTAGTGTAAAAGTGTGAAATTTTTTCCATCAAAACTTGCAAATAAAAGTGCTCATTTTTACTGCTTTCACCACCTGTAGCATTGGTAGTGGTGAAACTGTAAAAAAAAACTCGCCGCAAAATTTATCTTACCATAAACCACAGTTATTAGCAAAGACTGCGCAATGCTTAGCGCGAATAAGGTATCAAACAATAATCGCAAAATGGCAAAAAAACTGTTCCTCAGCTCCGTTTTCAAGATTTGCTTTATTTTCTGTAAGCGTTTATTTTTTGCGGAGTTAGTATCTTCATGCGTTCAACATGACCAGAATGTTTGGTGAAGCCCCCTCTTTTTTCCTCGTTGTTACACTCCTTGCTCTATGAGTTTTCACGGTGTCGGATATACTAACTTAACAGAACGAGCCCAACAAGGTTGAATTTTATAAATCGAAATTTAAGATTTTTGATTTTTTTTTTGGTTTGATCTTTTTCAAAGTTTTTTAGAGGTTTCTTTTTGAACAGAATGACAGAATGGAACGCTTGTTTGTGATGATTAATACTGTTTCATCTGTGTAATTTAGTTTCAATTGTGTATGGGATATAAAAAATAGCTTTTTCAAAAAGACGAATTATGAAATTGTAGAAAAAAAAATTGAGTGAGTTCAGAATTTTTTAAAATATCAGTGAATGAAGTGAAAATTATTTTGACGGAACTGAAATTTTGGTTGTAAAAAGTACTGAGACTTGGCAACCTATTACTAAAACTCTAGCTGAAAAGAATCAGTAAGTTTCTGGAACATTCTAGAACATTTAAAATGAAACTATTAAACTCAAACAAAAATTTGGTTTTTCCTTTTCTTGATTTCAAATCTGCAATTAACACAGAACTTTATTAGCTTGATCTTCGTAAATTTGCCATTATAACAAACAAGTTAGAAAAATAGAGAAGTTTAAAAGTTATCTGATTTTTAAAAAAACTAGCTGATTGACCGTTTTCAACCCAATAATTACGTTTCAAATAATTTCTAATAATAGTTAAAGTTTTTTTCAGTTTTAGGTGAAAACGGTTGATTTCTCCTGCAGCCTGTGTTCCAAAAATTATGTATGTATGCATGTATGTTTGTTTTAAAATATGTAATTGTATGTATGTTTTTATTTATGTAAGTTTGTTTTGTGTGTATGTATGTAAGAACGATTGAGTATATGTCTGTATATATGTAAGTTTGTATAATTGTAAAATTGTATGTATGGATTTAAGTATGGATTTGTATATATGTTTTTTGCTTGTAAGTTTGCATGTATCAAATGAAATTATTTTCAAAATTACAACTAAAGCCCAAGCTAAAAAATCAGAAAATTTCTGGAACATTCTAGAACCTTTAGCTTGAAACTGTATAACTCAAACAAAAATTTTGTTTTCTTTAAATCTCGATTTCAATTTGCAACTCATACCAACCTTTTTTAGTTTTGATATTCGTAAACTTCCAGGTATATCAAACAAGTTAAACAACATAAAAAATTGTGTGACTTTAAAAAACTAAGCTGATTGATTGTGTTCAATTTTATAATTACGTTTCAATTGATTTCTAACAATAATTAACATTTTTTCTGTCTTAGGTGAAAACGATGAATTTCTCCTGCAGCCTATGTCCCAAAATCTATACAACAAGGCGTAGATTCAGCGATCATCTTTCAAAAATCCAAAAAAATGTGTCGAAAAAGCAGCCACCTACAGCTGCGGGAATTGTTCAAATGAATTTTTGAGAAGTGATACTGTTCTTCGGCATCTCAGAGAAATTCAAAACTGAAAAAATCATAAAATTATTTTTGCTGTAATATCATTTTTGGAAACATTAGCGAACTTCAGGACCATGTCTCAGAACACCATGACTTACGCGAACTTAGTTCTGTTCCTCAATCAACAGAGCTAAAGTTAGCTTACTACCGAGCAGCATGCTGCCAAGATTTTTTTTTCTACTCGTATAGATTCCATTTTCGGTATCAATTGGATCTACTCTCCTTAATGGAAGAATGCAAGGTCGACATTCAATCTTTCATTAAAAAGAAGCTATCATAGTTTGGACCAAACAAACAGTTTTGAGCATTCGCTGATCTTAATAAGCCAATAGAAGAAACAAAAGATTCTCGCTATGCCAGCAGCAATGCCAAAGCTATCATAACCGAGTTAGATGACAGTGACTTCTACTCACTGGTTGATCAAATGGTTAGCACGCTTCACATATTTTGCAGCGGAGGAAGTGGATTCATTGTAACTCTCTCGAACATCTGGATATTAACATGAACTTGCACAAGCCGGTTAGAGGAAGAAGTTACCTTGCAACACCTGTTATGTTTAAAGACAACAACTTCCTATCAAACATCAAAAATACATCAAAAATGCTTTGTTTACTCAATATTGGCGGCTTTGAACCCAAATCTTATCAGAAGCGTTCAGTTTATGAAAAACTGTTGGGTCAGCTTGAATCCGAAGACAATAACACCGTTTAGTTGTCGAAAATTTTGTTTGAAACAATCAATTTGCTTCTTTTTTTCCGATGGAATAATTTTTCATTACTTTCTTATTACAAATTTCAATGCTTTTATGACAAGACAGTTATAAAAGTGTACGAACCGAAAAAAGCTTTGCATGCTTTGTCTTCAAAATTTTAGTTCAGAAAAACGTCTCTACGATCATTCGACACTATGTGGTGAACATGATGCGGTTTAAATTAAATTGCCCCCTAATGCAAGTAAAATTCTTATGTCATTTAAGCCGATACATAAGCGATTTGTACAAAGCATTCTGGCTGTAAGGCTCACCCTGAGAAAAAAGCGACAACAAGTATTGAAAAGCAAACGCCTTGCTACTTTGGTTCTCTACTTGTTGATAGAACGATTAAAAAAATCCATATATGAGTCTTCTCGTGGTCCCAACTGTATTGAAATTTTTTTCGATTAGATAAGCACAAAACAACTCAAAAGTTTAGTGCGAAGGAAACGTTTAGAAAACTAGTCATTTGAAATGGAAAACGTAAGCAAGTTCTTCTAGGTTCAAAAAGTTGCGTCATTTTTCACGGACTGCTAGCTGAAGACAAAGTAGTTCATCATAATCATACAACCGCGTACATCCTCGGATTGGCACTTAATTCATGCAATTTGAAAGTAGGTACTCAATCATTTATTCCTTTTTTCTTTCACAACTTGAGTCGTTATGAAGCTCATCATTCAATCAAGAACCTCATCGTGAAAGAAAAAATGAAGTTGACAGTTATGCCTTGTACCGATGAGAACTAATTATCATTCAGCTTACATGTGCCGGTGGGTGAGTACATGACAAAAGACGGATCTATGAAAACGAAGTATGAAGAGATGAGATTTTTTGATAGTTTCAGGTTCCTTCCGCGAAGTTTGGATAGTCTTTCTAGGTCATTAACTGATGCTGAGTTCAGTATTATGAGAAAACACTTCCCAGATAAAACCAAAAACTTATTATTAAAACAAAAAGGAATATAACCATGTTTATATATCGATTCGTTTGAAAAATTCAACGAAGAGAAACTGCTTAGTTTTGGACCAAATTCGACTAACACGCTTTCTGGAAAAATTGATGTCAGCAAAAAAGATGTTCAGGCGGCAGAAAAAATTTGGGATGCGTTCGAATGGGAAAAGATCGGTGACTATCACGACTTATATTTGAAGTGTGATACAATACTCCTCGCCGATGTGTTTGAAAAATTCCGCACTTTGTTCAAAGAGACGTTTAAACTTGACCCAACACATTATCAAGGTTTAATGGATCCAAGATTGTGGCAGACAACGTCAAGCAAAGTGATCAAGATGATATAGTTGACTGGGAAACGCCTATTTACGAGAAACAATGTTTGAACAATCCATACATAGACAGTGAGGCAAAAGAAGACAACGCCGAGCCACTTAGAAAACGTTTCAAGTCAAATTGAGCAACATAATTTTTCGGATTAACAATGCAAGTTCGCTTAATAGCCGCAAACTTTTTAGATCATCGATATACAATCTCATTTTGCAGCTGCCGAAAATCATAGACAATCCGTCACTTTCAATGCATTAATTTTGAAATTCATTTGTGTGAAAAACTGGTGCATTTTGTTGCTTTGAAGATACTTTTTAAATAATTGTTTCAATTCACTTTCTCCACTGACTCTTTCTTGCTGAGTCAAAACAAGTTGGCATTTGCATTCTCACAAGTTTGAATTTTTCCGAGTTGATTTTTTGCTTAAAAAATCACCTAGCTGGAAGTTTTTGATTGCACTTTTTTTTGGGGGGGGGGGGGGGTGTATACAAACAAGTTGTGACATTCAACCACTTTGAATTTTTTGTTTTGCAGTTTCATTTTAGTCTCCGATAAACAAGTATGAACATGTCTGAACATTAACGCTTTTCTGTGCGCCGAAAAGAAGATTTTTTTATTCAAAATGTCAAAACGTCGGAAGCCCTATATGCCGAGATGATTATTTATTTAACTACTAAAATTCTCAGGCGACTCGAATGGGTGCATTGTAATGGAAGCTGTTTTTTTGAAACCTAAGACCTACTCAATTGCTCACAAAAAAGGCGAAAACTCAAAAACCAAACAAAGTGCTAAAGGGAGTGAACAGAACAGTGAAGACCACTCTTCATCACGAACGTTTCAAATCAGTGCTGTTTGATAAAAAAAAAGACTATCCGAGCTGATCTGAAAACAGTAAAAATTGAAAACCACGTCCTTTCGCTCGAAGAAGTCAACAAAACTGCATTGTCACCTTACGACAACAAAAGGTATTACGCGGAAGATGACATACGTTCATTATTTTATGGTTATTAAAAAATTGCTCTGAAAAAACACTTTCCAGAAGAGCATAAATCAATCGATGAGTTGCAGTTCGAAGACACATCTGTGTGTAGATATGATGACTCCAGCCGGTCAGAAGCATCTTCAAGTGACAACGAAAGTTTTGTCAATTTCGTTCCCCCTGACCCAGGATTGTGGCAGACAGCGTCAGTTAACAGTGATGAAAATGATATAAAAAATGATATAGTTGACTGCTAAACGCCTATTCAGGAGAAACGATATTTGAACAACCCATACATAGACTGTGGGGCAAAAAAAGACAACGCCGAGCCACTTAGAAAACGTTTCTAGTCAAATTTTTCGGATTAACAATACCAGCTCGCTTAAGAGCTGCAGATGTTTTAGATCATCGATATACAATCTCATTTTGCTGCTGCTGAAAATCAAAGACAACCCGTCGCTTTCAATAGGTTTATTTTGAAATTCATTTGTGCGTGAAAAACTTGTGCATTTTGTTGTTAAAAAGTTACTTTGAATTTTTAAAAAAATAATTGTTTCAATTCAATTTATTCACTTACTTTTTCTTGCTGAGTCAGAACAAACTAGCATTCTCACAAGTTTGATTTTTTCCGAGTTGAATTTTTGCTTAAAAAAATTACCTAGCTGGAAATTTTTGATCGCACTTTTTTTTGGGGGGGGGGGGGGGGGGTATACAATTAATTCGTGACCTTCAACCACTTTGAGTTTTTTGTTTTGCGGTTTCATTTTAGTCTCCGATGAACAACTATGAACATGTCTGAACATGAGCACCTTTCTGTGCGCCGAAAAGAAGATTTTTTTTCTAAATTGTCAAAATGTGGAAACCCCCAAATGCCGGGATGGTTACTCATTTAACTACTGATAGCTTTTGAGACGTTTTTGATAAAAAAAATCTAAACAACTAATTATCACTGTCCATAAAAACACTTGAAAATCTCGGTTTTCAGAGTATTTCAAAGAAAAGTAAAAAATGAGTGAAATTGAGTCAAAATTTGCATTATTTAAAATATTATAGGCATGCATGGAGGTGGGGGAGGAACAAACGAGAACACCACCCCCCGCAACTTCAAGGAAATCATGAGGAAAAAGGTAGAGGCAGATTTGAAGGATCACTATGGAGGAGTGTGGCCAGACAACCAATACTGGCCAGAGCCAGTTCCCAATGCGGCAGAGCCCAAGTATTACGGAAAAGAGGGAGATCCAAATAGTAATTCGGTCTCCCCTTTCACCTACATGTTTTGCTGGCATGGCGAGCCACAGTTCATCGTTTGGCATCGTACCCTGATGATGGAGTTTGAACTGCTGCTCCAAAAATATGATCCGGCTAATGATGATACGCACGAAAAACTCGGAGCCCGATATTGGGACTGGAAGCATTGGGGCGGTCAGTCTTTGCCCATTGAAGTATGAAATACTCGACCTCATATCTAATTTCGGCATGATTTGTTTCCCTACGCAACGAGAGTACATATTTTCTAAGTTTGGAATCTTTTTCAAACCTTAATGTAATTATTTTAAAAACTATTTGCTTTTTTTCCGCAGTTTTACTTTCCAGAACCATTTTTGTTATTTTCGAGTTTTTTTAATTCGAGTTTATTATTTAAGCAAAAATTGGCCACAAATATAAAATTTAGCTGTTCAGAAATCATTGCGTTGGACATTTTCCAAAAATCAAGCAGTCAAGAAAGGCCTGCAACTAAAAAAATCATAAGACTGCAACACATCGGTGTAATAATAAATACTCTTTTCTCTCTAGTTTACTGACGAATATTACACACTGCGGTCGGAAATTGGGAAGAAGCTGAATATGCGGAAAGTCATGATTGTGAGGAACCCACTGCACCGATGGTTGGCACCTGCCAGTGTAGAAGAGCAGGAGAGGGAGTACTTCCCGGATGCTCTGACCTCCTCCAACTGTACCACAAGAGCCCCTGCCTTCACCATTCTCAACACATCATCACTATCTCTCATTTCCATATTGCCATCACATGAACTACCACAATATATGGCACCACTTTTCATCTGTTATGTTTCCCTGTTTTCCCACACACCGCCTTGCCTTGTTCACCAGTTAAGCCAACTTCACAGCCCATGAATCGCATTCATTTCTAGTTCCTCTCATTGTCCAAATTACTTCAATTTGATCAAACTGAAATGACATATGATTTCATTATTGCAGAGATGTAATTCATTTTCTCCAGCATTAGCCATCATTATTTTAATAATAGTCTCATCACCATTTTTAATGATCATTTTTTCTATGCATATGCAATTGCTTTGGAGCTCTGTAAACCCTTGTTGACCTCCCTAGACCAAAAATGCTACTCATACAATTCTATAAACTAAGGCTCTGGAAAAATTTAGTCATACAAATTTCAACATTTTGCTAATAAAAAATTGGGTGTATCGTACTAAAAAAACGAAAAACTTTTGTCAAAAAAATGCTAATCATACAATTTCCATATACTGTTCCTCTCTCCTAGTCATATATGGAAATTGTATGACTAGAACTTTTTTGATGGCAACAACAAAAATGTTTCAGTATTTTTTGACTTATTTGTCAACCGCAAGATGATTTTCGTACTCAAACAAAAAATTTTTGGAAAAAAATATTTTGCCTGCAAAATTTAATTTTTTGTGTGTATAACGTAGTCTTGGATATACTAATAATGGATTGTTTCATTTTTCTCTTAAAAATTTTCTCAAAAAGGCTTAAAAGTCCTCTTTCTTTTTTATGGCATGCTTTTGTTTGCCTTGATCAATGTCCGATAATTAGAAAAAATTCAATTTTTAGAAACAATCATCTTTGCCAAAATTTAAAAGTTAGATACTTTCGTTATATTAATTTTGTGAAACAGAGTTACGAAGTTGCAGGCAGTTTCCAAAACATCTTTGATGCGAGACGATCAAACCCTTGGTTACTACGTTTGATAACCAAGGATTATGTCATTTGTGTATGCTTGGGAGCACACCCAAAAAATCATGAGAAATCAAAATGTTAAAAATTAATATGTTTGTTTTATGGAAAAATGCTAGTCATACAATTTCCATATATGGAAAAATACTAATCATAGACCTTTCATGCAATTTTCTGTACTTATGGAATTGCATGAAAAGTGTTATGATTAGCATTTTTGGTCAACATGGGAATATAATCGTTACTAATTCAAACCAGGTAAAGTTGTCAAATTTCAAACTGACTTATTTTGACGAAAATACTTGTTTTCCTTAAGCCCTGAAAGCAATTCTGATTCTAACTGAAAATATAATCTCGGGTTGCAATCAAACAGAGATAAATTAACAATTAATTTTCTTCAGCACTGTTACAGAAAAAAATCAGCCCTGCTCTGAGATGAATCATAAATTACTGCTTCAGTACTGAAAGTTTTTTCCTGTCACTGATTTGACCACTTCAACATTGATGATTGGAGAGGATGAATTCTGCAAAGTCAGTGTGCAAATTTTCCCAAACAGTACTGGAGAAGAGGCTACTTATTGTTCCGACTTTCGATACGAAAGTAACGGAATATTTGTGCTCGGGGTGGGTTTTTTTTTCTTCAGACAAATTTCGACTTTTTAACTAGCCATTTTTGACGGAAATTTTTTATATCATTTAAAAGGTATTGTTGTCCTGAGCTTAAATTTGAAAAGATATTTCACCTGTGATCAATTTTGGTAAATTTTTTATTAGGGTTTAAAGATTGCCATTTTGACCAATTTGGGACAATTAACTCGCGATATAATTCGCGCTATTAACGCGTAAGCGGAGATTTAATCCGTCCTATAAATCGTTCCAAATTGGTTGAAAGAAGCTTTTTTACCATAATTGATTTGTTACAAGGAGCAAACTCTATCCCTTTGTACTTTTTCTGGCGCGTGGGGGGATGAATTTCACAAAAAATTTTAAACTTTAGGGAAAAAATTTTCATTTTGTTTTATTTCATTTAATTTTTAATATTATTACTGCTTGATAGACCTTAAGAGGCAGTCGGAACATTCATGGCTTCGCCCTGATACGAGCAGTCTTGTTGTGAATTGAAATTCTAAGAGTTCAACATTGACCATCCTTAGACCAGCAAAATTTAGATTTAAGCATTCGGAAATAAAAAACAGAAAGAAAAGCGGCGCAATTTTCAACGACGTCGCTGAAGTCGCGATTGGAACGACGAGCCAGTGGAAGCAATGTGGAGCAGTTGTGTTTTTCTGGGAATATCAGTATTGGAAATGGATCCAGTCCAGGTACTGACCCGGAGTGTTGTTTGCATACTGATGGTGGGGTTGATTAGGAGGAGGATGGGGGAGTTCGGAAGTAGGGGTGGCTGTTCCAGTGGGGACACTTCCATTCGCCACCAGCTCCACTGTCCCCCCTGATTGGCAACTGCTGCTGTTTTTGTTGTTGTTGTTGTTGTTTTTAGGCGGTGGGGGTCTGTGGGAGTGGGGGTGGGGGTGGGGGTTCTGATTCTGACTCTGACTCTCATTGGTGGGGTGGTTGCTTGATGTCGATTGGGGAATTTTGTTGCTGTTATGGCTGAAATAAAAATTACTATAAAATCATTCGATTAGCCCTGAAGAATCTATGCACAGTTTCACCTTTCATCGAAGACAAATCAATGAACACCTAATTGATGTCACAAAAGTAGTTCAGCTGCACTCAAAAAAGAAACAATTACGCGGACGTGCAAGTCAAATTGCTGCGACACACAATTGGACTTTCACTTGATTTTTTAGAAGCTGAAAAGGGGCAAAGACAAATTTTCGGCTTTTTACAAAAAAAAACAAGCTTTAACATTGAAACGTGTTCAGAATAGGCTCAGATAGTTCAGTGAAACAATCAGACTCTTCAATTATTCTTGTTGACATGGTTGATTGACTATACGTACCTGTTTGGATTGTTTGAATGGGTGTGGGAGTGAGTGTCTGGACCTGGACTGTGCTGGCTCTCTTCTGCTTTCGGGGATATGTATTTCTGCTGCTGCTCTCTTTCATCTCCTCCCCCTCCCATCGCCCCTCCTTTGCACCTGGTGCCCTGGTTAGAATTGCTACTGATTCTACTCAATCTGCAGGGAAGTGTCCCCCCGCCCACACTTCCCGCATGGGTGTTTGTTAGGGTTCTCTGTTTCGGCAGCTGCTGTTGTTGTCTGAGATGTGAGAGAGAACATTGGGATCCCATCTCCGCCTGGAACAGAGACACTCTCAACAAAAACAACTCTTGATCACTCATTCAAAACATAACTGTCTCCACATTTGAGTCTGGTCTACAGCCGCTCTCAGCAGTTTCAACCAGAATCTGTTATAACCAAAATCTCATTTGGAACTCACACATAAACGCCATTTCTAAGCGCTTTTAATTTGTGTTTTGCATGGCTGCTTTCATCCCCTCTCCCCTCTTCTTTTTCATCCCACCCCTGATTAGTGGGGGGTATGTACCTTGAATGCTTTTCTTTGAAGATTGAAACTTGTCTACCTTTAGTTTTATGCTTTGAATGACTGCTTTTATCCCTTCTTCCCTCTTCTTTTTCATCCCACCCCTGATTAGTGGGGGGTATGTACCTTGAATGCTTTTCTTTGAAGATTGAAACTTGTCTACCTTTAGTTTTATGCTTTGAATGACTGCTTTTATCCCTTCTCCCCTCTTCTTTTTCTCCCACCCCTGATTAGTGGGTGGTATGTACCTTGAATGCTTTTCTTTGAAGATTGAAACTTGTCTACCTTTAGTTTTATGCTTTGAATGACTGCTTTTATCCCTTCTCCCCTCTTCTTTTTCTCCCACCCCTGATTAGTGGGTGGTATGTACCTTTAATGCTTTTCTTTGAAGATTGAAACTTGTCTACCTTTAGTTTTATGCTTTGAATGACTGCTTTTATCCCTTCTCCCCTCTTCTTTTTCATCCCACCCCTGATTAGTGGGGGGTATGTACCTTGAATGCTTTTCTTTGAAGATTGAAACTTGTCTACCTTTAGTTTTATGCTTTGAATGACTGCTTTTATCCCTTCTCCCCTCTTCTTTTTCATCCCACCCCTGATTAGTGGGGGGTATGTACCTTGAATGCTTTTCTTTGAAGATTGAAACTTGTCTACCTTTAGTTTTATGCTTTGAATGACTGCTTTTATCCCTTCTCCCCTCTTCTTTTTCTCCCACCCCTGATTAGTGGGTGGTATGTACCTTTAATGCTTTTCTTTGAAGATTGAAACTTGTCTACCTTTAGTTTTATGCTTTGAATGACTGCTTTTATCCCTTCTCCCATCTTCTTTTTCATCCCACCCCTGATTAGTGGGGGGTATGTACCTTGAATGCTTTTCTTTGAAGATTGAAACTTGTCTACCTTTAGTTTTATGCTTTGAATGACTGCTTTTATCCCTTCTCCCCTCTTCTTTTTCATCCCACCCCTGATTAGTGGGGGGTATGTACCTTGAATGCTTTTCTTTGAAGATTGAAACTTGTCTACCTTTAGTTTTATGCTTTGAATGACTGCTTTTATCCCTTCTCCCCTCTTCTTTTTCTCCCACCCCTGATTAGTGGGTGGTATGTACCTTTAATGCTTTTCTTTGAAGATTGAAACTTGTCTACCTTTAGTTTTATGCTTTGAATGACTGCTTTTATCCCTTCTCCCCTCTTCTTTTTCTCCCACCCCTGATTAGTGGGGGGTATGTACCTTGAATGCTTTTCTTTGAAGATTGAAACTTGTCTACCTTTAGTTTTTTGCTTTGAATGACTGCTTTTATCCCATCTCCCCTCTTCTTTTTCTCCCACCCCTGATTAGTGGGTGGTATGTACCTTTAATGCTTTTCTTTGAAGATTGAAACTTGTCTACCTTTAGTTTTATGCTTTGAATCATAGTCCATAACTAACACTGACAATTATTTGTAGTGCTGAAACTACTTGTAGTTTCAGCACCAAAACAATCTGAATATGACTTGACAATCTGAAGACAGTTGGTCTCCTTTGAAACAAGTTCAAAATATCTAACCCGCAAAGACCATTATACACTAGATTTATTGAGACTAGGAGAGTAAGATTAAGATTGGTATTAGACTAAGAAGTTGCACGAATCTATCCGGCCGAAAATAAGATAGTGTGACGAGCAGACGGTGTACCTTATCTGAAATTACTCTATGAGTATACCCAAAAGGATATAACTCAATGCCCAATTTTTAGGCTTTCGTCAAATCCTTTCATCACACCCAGCACGAAAAAAAACTCGATTTGAAAAACATGCATTTTCAAATTTAATTTCATAAGAACATGTTCGGTTACATTTTCTGCTACTCGTACAAAAGCCGGCTATACTTGTTTCTGTTATTTTTTCCTTATCTTGGCAAATAAAAGAGATACAGCAACCAAACTTGAGAACAGGAATGACAATTTTGTTCAAAACATTGATTAAGCCGGAACTTAAAAAAGAAAACTAGATTGAAAAAAAATTTATTCAATAAACAAAATAAATTTATTAGAGATGTGTTCTTGGAGCTGAAATTCCTTCCTAAAATTGCCACAAATAAATTGGACTCAAAACTATTCAAACGCTGCAGATGCTCTTTTTGTTTGTGTCTAATTTTTTAAGACTCAAAAAGGACTTGAACAAAAATATTTGCGATTAGCCATGAAAATGCAACTAGACATTGATCTATGATATTGGCAATTAAGGTTCAATTCAATCATTTTTTTTATTTTGAAAAGATTTGTGAAATGGTACTCAAGCCTTATTTTTTCGACAAAATTTAGAAAATCGATTTAATAACTCAAAAACTTGAACACTTTTTTGTGGTTGCTTGAAAAAAATTACTACAAGCAGGGGCCGATCTAGGATTTTCTCGAGGGGGAGCGAGGGGAGGAGGCAGGAGGACGGGCTGATTTTCAGAAAAAAAAACCTTCCATTTTTTTTCTGAGCTCTCTTAAATCATTATAAAGAGTCTATAATGATCAAATTGTCTGCGCCGCATGCACTTTTTCGAAAAAAATAGGCCAAAAAGCGTTTGTCTTTTTTTGAAAAAATTGCGTTTTTTCGGCTCGCGATACCCACTCAAGGCTAGTATATATTGACGTCGAAGGCGCCTTTAAAAAAATTTCAGGCTCATTCAGCCAAAATTGAGTATCTCAAAATAGTACAAAGGTGGACCCTTTCCTTTGAGTCGGCAGGGGGTCGAATCCCTGATTGAAACGTTTCAGAGAAACTAGTCACATAAGAAAGCTTTTTTTTTCATTATGAGTAATTTCGAAATTAAAGAAAAATCCTTGACGTTTGGATAGAATAATTTAGTTTTTAATCGAAATGTTTAAGAATAATGAACGTAGTGAACTCTTATATAGGTCTTGCTATTTTTTTTGTTTTCTTTTTCAGGAAAAGTCTTAAGAGTCTCTAATAACTACAGATGTGCATTTATACATATTGATGCATTTATGAATGCACTTAGGTATATATGCACTTGTTGAGTTCAGTTGAAATTCATCTGCTGAAAGTGACGTAATTAGCACTCTCAAAAACGGCGCGAAAAAACGTGAACGATTTCTAGTTTCGAGAGTGGAATTTTTTTATAGATTCCCAGCGGAATAAAACTTCACCTATTGATCCAGATTTCTCAAGTTGGGTTAATGTTATCAAAAAAGTGACAAAGCTATATTGTTCTAGAAATTCAAAGAGCTTAACGCGCATACATTTTTTTCTTTGAAGTTCGAAAGTTGAAATTTTTTCAACAAAGACAGTATTTTTTTCAGTACTCTTTTTCAATCTTCGATTGGCTATGTTTGAAATCCTAACAGGTTTCGCTTACAGTGAACTGAGAAAAGAGCAACTATCAAGAAGGCATGAAGTTTGAGCGAAAATATTTATTAATTTCAAGCGAAAATTACATCAATAAAATGCCATGACTTAGAAATCTAAATCCTAGTTTCACGTCTTAGGAAACCTTGCTAAGCTTGAAAGGGATAAATACACTTATAACAGCAAGACTTAAGAACTGGTTTTAATTTTTCAGTCTCGATTGTTTTTGTTGAATTTGTATTATTGAAAAATCGATGATATTATGATAGCGCCTGATGTGCACCAGTTCAAAGTTCAAAATTGTAAAAGCCATTGATTGTTCTAGCCAATTCTGAGAAAAATACTTGATAAGCTAGAATGAGTTGAAAAGTGCCTAAATTACTATAGTATTGAGGAGTCATTGATAAAGTTGAAATGGAAAACATCCAATCATTCTCATAGTTTAAAGTTTTTGTAATGCTTATCTAGAAAAACTACGTTTAAAAAGATGGCTTTACTTTTTCTACTCGTCTATAAAGATTTTGTTAAAACTGCAGTATAAACAATTTCCCGATATAATTTGAAGCTTCATGTTTCAAGAACTTTTAGAAATCTTGAAGAAATAAAAATTGGAGGAGCTCACAATATGATAGCATGACCGTCCAACTGTTGCAAAGTGATAACTCCAACTTCCTTGTTACAACTGAAGCAAAAAAATACAGGCAATCCCGCACTGAAGTTTCATGAACAATCATCGATTATATTGGATTTTCATTGTCAGTCTATAAAATAACAAAAATAATTGATTAAAATCGATTGAAAATGGATTATAATGATAATATTATTTTCAGCAATAAAATCCCAATATAATCGATTATCATCGATTACAATCGATTATTTTCAAAAAAAAATTATCAAAAGAAAAATAATCCATTTGAATCGATTATATTGGATTATAATCTATTTATTCAAATTATTTTGTGTGTTGTTTTCATTTTTTCATAATTTTGATAAACTTAATTTAGTTATTTTGTTCTCTCGCTTAATTTCTCTTTTTCCTATATTCAATAATTTTTATGAAAAATTACAAAGTTACCTACAGATCCCACACCAACCCCCCCCCCCCCCCCCCCCACGCTTACCCGTACTACAGTTAGATGTCCCCTAACTAGAGAGAGGGGGGTACGTCGTGGTTGTGGGGTATGTGGGTAGATGGGGGTACGTGAGGGGGTACGTTGGGGGGGGGGGGGGGGGGTTCGGGTGTTACGTGGGTGGGGGGGGGGGGTACGTTGAGGGGGGGGGGGGTGGTGTTGACATGAGGAACTTGTCAAAAACGATGTTTTTGGGCACTTTTTGGAAAATTGCTACTTAATGGTCGCCCCTGGATGAACGTGTTCGTTCGAGTTTTGCAGAAATTGGCAAAAATTAGAGTCATTATTTGCAAAGCTTATTCAATTTCCATGGATTTTATGTACGAAAAATAAACCATTTAATTGAAAACAAAAATGGAATATAATCGAATATAATGGATTATAATGGATTTGAATTTTTCCAAAATAATCGATTATAATCGATTATATGAACAAAATTTTAGTCAATGAAAATCCATTATAAACGATTATTACCCGTAAAACTTCGGTACGGGATATGATACATCGTCAAAAAACTTCGATTGAAAAATGTTGCAAAGATCTTTATGAACTTATTAGGTAAATTTGTTTGATTATGGTTACAGTTGTGCATAAGATTCAATTTTGTTTAAACTTGAAAAAAAACAGAAACACGCAAAAAGAAAGTTCAACTTATAACAAAATTTTTCTCAAATCCTTCCTGATCAAAAATTATCTGAGAAAAAACCCGTTGGCCATATTAAATATATATTTTTTTAAAATCCTAAATTCCAATTGTTAGGATCCTGTGACAAAAGACAGCGTGACCAGCCATTTACGCTCCATCTACTTTCGCCCCCCAGAGATTTCCAATTGTTAGGATCCTGTGACAAAAGACAGCCATGTGACCAGCCATTTGCGCCTCATCAATTTTTGCCCCCAGAGACTTCCAATTGTTAGGATCCTGTGACAAAAGACAGCGTGACCAGCGATTTACGCCCCATCTATTTTCGCCCCCAGAGACATCCAATTGTTAGGATCCTGTGACAAAAGACAGCGTGACCGGCCATTTACGCCCCATCTATTTTCGCCCCCAGAGACTTCCAATTGTTAGAATCCTGTGACAAAAGACAGCGTGACCAGCCATTTACGCCCCATCTATTTTCGCCCCCAGAGACTTCCAATTGTTAGGATCCTGTGACAAAAGACAGCCATGTGACCAGCCATTTACGTCACATCTATTTTCGCCACCAGGGACTTCCAATTGTTAGGTTCCTGTGACAAAAGACAGCCATGTGAACAGCCATTTACGCCCCATCTATTTTCGCCCCCAGAGACTTCCAATTGTTAGGATCCTGTGACAAAAGACAGCCATGTGACCAGCCATTCACGCCCCATCTATTTTCGCCCACAGAGACTTCCAATTGTTAGGATCCTGTGACAAAAGACAGCCATGTGAACAGCCATTTACGCCCCATCTATTTTCGCCCCCAGAGACTTCCAATTGTTAGGATCCTGTGACAAAAGACAGCCATGTGACCAGCCATTCACGCCCAATCTGTTTTCGCCCACAGAGACTTCCTGATTAGTGGGTGGTATGTACCTTTAATGCTTTTCTTTGAAGATTGAAACTTGTCTACCTTTAGTTTTATGCTTTGAATGACTGCTTTTATCCCTTCTCCCCTCTTCTTTTTCATCCCACCCCTGATTAGTGGGGGGTATGTACCTTGAATGCTTTTCTTTGAAGATTGAAACTTGTCTACCTTTAGTTTTATGCTTTGAATGACTGCTTTTATCCCTTCTCCCCTCTTCTTTTTCATCCCACCCCTGATTAGTGGGGGGTATGTACCTTGAATGCTTTTCTTTGAAGATTGAAACTTGTCTACCTTTAGTTTTATGCTTTGAATGACTGCTTTTATCCCTTCTCCCCTCTTCTTTTTCTCCCACCCCTGATTAGTGGGGGGTATGTACCTTGAATGCTTTTCTTTGAAGATTGAAACTTGTCTACCTTTAGTTTTATGCTTTGAATGACTGCTTTTATCCCTTCTCCCCTCTTCTTTTTCTCCCACCCCTGATTAGTGGGTGGTATGTACCTTTAATGCTTTTCTTTGAAGATTGAAACTTGTCTACCTTTAGTTTTATGCTTTGAATCATAGTCCATAACTATCACTGACAATTATTTGTAGTGCTGAAACTACTTGTAGTTTCAGCACCAAAACAATCTGAATATGACTTGACAATCTGAAGACAGTTGGTCTCCTTTGAAACAAGTTCAAAATATCTAACCCGCAAAGACCATTATACACTAGATTTATTGAGACTAGGAGAGTAAGATTAAGATTGGTATTAGACTAAGAAGTTGCACGAATCTATCCGGCCGAAAATAAGATAGTGTGACGAGCAGACGGTGTACCTTATCTGAAATTGTTTTATGAGTGACCACTCTAAGTGAAAACTCAACTTTCTAAAGCGCTTCATTGAATTGAGATCTTTTATGGGTCAAGACAACTTCAAACAAAAAGGGTTGTGCTAATTTTGCTATTTTGTTAGAAGTGGCGGCGAGGAGCAGCGAAGTGTCAAGAGGACCTCAGAGTAGCAGTCTTGTCGAAGACATCAACGGGAACACGTTCAAGAAAGTGCTGATTGTGGGCAAGACAGGGACAGGCAAAAGTAGCCTGTGTAATGTGGTGGCAGGCAAAGCCCACGACGCAGACCTGTTCCCAGTTTCCGCAGAGGCACAAGGGTGTACCGGCACAACCACCTTTGGCAACGTCTTTTTTAATGGAAGTAGGGAGACGCCCGTATCCCTAATTGATACAGTGGGCTTCGACGACCCCGAAAGGGATACGGACGCCACCATCATCTCCGAACTCGTGATCAAACTAAGAACCAAATGCGATCATGTGAACCTATTTGTAATAGCTGTGAATGGACAAGAGCCTCGGCTAGATGGGAGCCTCAACGGAATGATTCGGATTTTTGAAGGCATGTTTGGTGCGAAGTTTTGGTCGCAAGCTGTGATAGTTTTTACTCGGCTACCAATGGATTCACGAAGTATCGAATCACGAAAACGAATCACCAAACAAACCGACGCTCAATTGGCGGCCAAATACATAAAGTCCGTGCAGGATAAGTTTCCCAGAGGTAAGGGACGCAAATACCACATAGTAGACTCGTGCAGAGACACTAGTGATCGGGAGGAGGAGGGAGGAGGCCTTCCAGAAGGCAATGCAAGAACTGTGGAAGATGGTGGAAAGGGCGCCCCCCCCTGAACACAGAAGATGTGAAGAAGGTGGAGACAGAATCGAGGAAACTGAAACGGGAAATAGAAGAGAAGGAAAAGCGGCTGGCAGAAATGGAGCAGCAGAGAAGAAAGGAGGAAGAACGCAGGTGAAGCGCATGTTTCTTCTTTAAAAAATACAGTTTGATTTTGATACTTCTGAAAACTAACAAAAGGACCGAGGGTCAAATACCTGAGTTTGGGGTCAGTCCTTTGGTAGTTTTATAATAAAGAAGGTTTTGCAATCACTTCTTCCATGTGTTATTCAGAGCAACTTACTTCCCTCAATTCAGTTCGGATTGATTTAGTTTGCCGCTTACGCTTTAAAAGCTCTAGGGCAAACATCTGCCACGCCACACTTACTAACTTATAACATAATAACTTGACGTCTCCCAATTTGAAGGCAATAACCAGCTCAAACTTTTGTATATAGTGGCCCTCTGATGTCAAGCTCGAAACTATGGATCTCACTATTAATTTGATCAAAACAGCATCTTTTCTAAATCAGATCCTCATAACTTAGCAAAAATTGATGAAATGTGATGCCCTGGAAATCAACTTCTGCCAAAATGTGTAAGAACACTTGGTCAAAAGCTTCCTAAAGGACAAAATTTGTCTAGATAAAAAATGACCCAAGCACAAACATTCCGTTTTAATGAGCTTTGACTAAAATATAAACAAGTAGTCTCGATTTCTACCTTTGATTTTGCAGGATACAAATAAGATTCTCTGCCTCTTTTTGCACTGTCATTTCCACGAGGAAAACTGTTTCAGACAACAGGAGTTGAGAGAGATGCAAAGACAATTCTCGCAGCAGATGGAAACTTTGAAGCGAAAAACTGAAGAAGATCGTGATAGAATGGAGAAGAAACACGTGTCGGAGCTGGCGAAACTGGCCGAGGAAAGAAAGAAGGTTCGGGAAATGTTAGAGGCGAAAGTTGAGAAGCTGAAACAAGACATGTTCAATCAACTGCTGAAGAAACATGCAGAACATGACAAGTTGCAAAAACAGTTCGACGACCAAAGCAAGAAGGACAAACAGGCACTTGAAGACAAACTGGAGAGAGTTCAGAAACAGCAATAGGAGCAGGAGGCGAAGTTGGTAACTGAACAAAACAATTCCAAGTTGGCGGATCAAATTGAGCAGCTGAAGTTGCAGCAGCAAAAGATGGAAGAGCAGTTCAGACGAGAGAGGGAGGAGCAAGAGGCGAAGCTGAATGCAAAGCAGGAGCAGATTAAGAAGCAGGAGCGAGAAGTGGAGGAGAGGTTTGAGAGACAGAAGGCGGAGGAGAGGAAGAAAGAGGAAATGGCCAACCAAGGTAAACAGATGTGTCATTATAGTTTGTTTAATTCATTCGTCATGCTGCTCTTTTCTTTTCAATTAGATTACAGACAATTTGAGCTCATCTAAATGTGGCATGGAAGTCATCAAGCCAACTCTGGCATCGACACAGATCCATTCTGATAATATTATATGTGAATCATACGCTCTTCATTTATCAGCTGCAGTTTTCAATTTATTTCAATTATTGCCATGAGGGTAAGGCTATAGGATGAAACATTGCTTAAACAAAAAAGATGAGCTTGAAAGAGAACAATTTTTAAATTGAAGAAAAAACAAACAGACTAATTAATTGAGAGAAATATCTAAAAGAATAAAAATATAAACAAGCTGATCCATTAGGATGCCGAAATTATTATAAGAATGTTGATTTTCAAAAGTATAAGAAATGAACGTGGCTTGGAAGTGTATGTAGAAAGGTGGCGTGTTGTTTCAGCTCAGAGGAAGAAGACTGCGGACACAATGTTGAGGGAAGGGCACATATAATACAGCAGAGGAGATCAGAGATGCCTTAATGAATGCATACCCTGAGAGCTGTTGGTTGATCTATGTCAGTGATAAAGACAGTGACTATAGTGTCAAGTGTAAAGATGGAGTGGGTGAGATAGCAGAGTGGAAGAACAAGACAGAGTACCCCTACACCATGCACATCTACACTGTCCCATTCTCAGACTACAATTACGTAGAAACAACTGATGAGGAGAGGGAGAAGGCAAAGAGTGTGATGGAAAGTGTGTTGTCTGATATGGAGAGTAGAGTGGGTATGACGTCACAGAAGATGAGGGATGAGCTCATCACCCGTCTGGGCAGAAGTGGACTCAAGTGGATGTATGTTAGAGTGGGGAGAGGAGGTGGATATGGGCATCTATATTCTATTCCGAGTCGCCGTGTTTGTACATATGGCTTCATCTACGTTAGTTTCATCTACCCAGGAGACTAAACATGTAACACCAGTGGACTACTTCAACCTCAATATATTGGATACTCTAATACACACTCATCCATTATACCATTCTTCTTCACTCCTCCCACCCATCTCTCTCTCTCCCTCCCTCTCTCCCTCTACTCAAGTGCTATGCTATATTCTCAACACATCATCACTATCTCTCCTTTCCATATTGCCATCACATGAACTACCACAATATATGGCACCACTTTTCATCTGTTATGTTTCCCTGTTTTCCCACACACCGCCTTGCCTTGTTCACCAGTTAAGCCAACTTCAGAGCCCATGAATCGCATTCATTTCTAGTTCCTCTCATTGTCCAAATGACATCAAATTGATCAAACTGAAATGATGCAACTGATAAGGAGAAGACAGAGAGTGTGGTGAAGAGTGTGTTGTCTGATATGGAGAGTAGAGTGGGTATGACTTCACAGAAGATGAGGGATGAGCTTATCACCCGTCTGGGCAGAAGTGGACTCAAGTGGATGTATGTTAGATGTACAAAGTCTATGAAAACAATTTCGCCATATAAATTTCAACTTTTTGCTAATAAAAAATTCGGTGTATTGAAAAAAATAAAATAAAAAATTGCAAATAAAATTTTTTTGCTATTGAAAAAAATATTTCGCATGCAAAATTCATTTTTTGTGTGTATAACGTAGTCTTGGACATACTAATAAGGGATTTTTTTTATTTTTCTCTTAACAACTTTTTCAAAAATGCTTAAAACGCCTCTTTCTTTTGTATGGCAGGCTTTTGTTTGCCTTGATCAATGTCCGATAATTAAAAACTAAATTTAGAAACAATCATCGTTAATTGTGTGAGACAGATTCTTGTAGGTGTTACCAATGCATGTTTGATGCGAGACGGCCAAACATTTGGTTACTACGTTTGATAACCAAGGTTTATGTCATTTGTGTTTAGTTACGGGCACAGGCAAAAAATTCTGAAGAATTAAAATGTTAATAATTTTCCATACAATTTCCATGAGAAAATACTAATCATAGACCTTTCATGCAATTTTCTGTACTAATGGAAATGTATAAGAAGTGTTTGATTAGCATTTTTGGTCAACACGGGAATATAATCTTTATTAATTCAAACCAGGTAAATTTGTCAAATTTCAAACTGACTTATTTAACGCAAATTTTTCTTTTCATTTAAGACCTGGAGAGCAGTTCTAATTCTAACTGAAAACATAATCTCGGGTTGCAACCAAACAGAGATAAATTATAAATTCATTTTCTTCAGCACTGTTACAGAAAAAAATCAGCCCTGCTCTGAGATAAATCATAAATTACTGCTTCAGTACTGAAAGTTTTTTTCCTCTCACTGATATGACCACTTCAACATTGATGATTGGAGAGGATGATTTCTGCAAGGTCAGTGTGCAATTTCCCGAACAGCACTGGAAAAAAAGCCTACTTATTTCAGCTATATATTCTATTGCTAAAAACCTATCTTAATTTCTAATTATAATTTAGTATTGGAGGTTTTTGCAGCGCTGGAGAAAACTCCAGTTGAAACTGTTGAAAAAAAACGTCTGAAACCTCGGCACGAACTATACCAACAATTGAATTTTTTCGTCAACAATTTTCAGCCAGAATGACAAATTTATTCGAATTCCTGCCAAAGTTCCTTCAAGGAATACGATCGACCAAAAACTCGCCCTCGCAAGATTAATTTGCGACCCGGTGGTTCCCAACAAGGTCACTTATTTTGAGGCAAAATTGTACAAAACACGAGCATCGAAGTTGCCTGAAAATTTGACAATTTTTGAGTCAACAATAATTAATTTTTTATGAAGCTAGACAAAGTAATTTGACTTTTTCATGCCAGGTTTAAAGATTTGTATGCAAACCTGTGACTAGTTTCATGGTAAACTGAGTTTTTTCTAGTTTTTCTTGTCTATATCAATGATCTTCCCAACATACCACATCACAGAGAATTCATTCTTTATGCCGATGACACTAATATTTTTGAACACTCAACGAACGAAATTAAAGAACTTAAAAATCTGATTTGGAACTAAAATCAGAATGGATGGAAATTAAAAAATTTACAACAAACATAGGAGAAACATAGATTAGAAATACCAACAGAATAAAAAATTTTGAAAGTTTTACCTGGAACGAAAACGCGGTAAGAGTAAAAAGTGCAGTTAAATATCATGGATTAATTTTGGAGCAAAATGTTACCTTGAACCAACATATTGAATCAGTAAAAAAATGAGCTCGATTCATTTTCATTTTCTATCAAACAAGATAGTTTACCAGCTCATTTGTTCTCATTAGAATTTACAAGTAGTTTATACAACCAATATACCAATATGGTGAATTAGTATACGGAGTTACCAAAAAAAACCGCTTTGAACGTTTTACAAGTAATAAGACGAAATAAAGTTCTTCACTTCGTCATCTTCATGTTTTTAAATCAAAAATTGGACAAATCACTCGAAACCACAGGAAAGATAAAATCAGTAGAAACAAAAAGAGATCAACACGAAATAACAAAAATTTAATAACTGTACGAATATGGGCACTATATAATTCTCTAATTCATTTCAATAAGAATATCAATAAAGAAAATTTAATTGAGCTTAAACAGTCTATAGACAACCGTATGTTAAAATCAGGTATACACTTTTAATTGGTTGCAACTAATTCAACAAATACTTCTACCAGAAAAGTTTTGAGATAGTTACTTTAAAAAAATCATTGAACTAAAAAACGTACACACAAGAAAAACATCCTGATATTTGAAATAAAGCAATTGAATTAAAATAGAATTTTCAGGTATATAATCTGTTTTTTGTTACTTTTCTTTGCTCGTATTTATTTTTGAAAATGTATTATAAACATATGCAAGATAAGTGAACTGTAAGATTTCGGAATTTCAGTTGTTTGTAAACATTTTTTTTCTTTTTTTTCTGGATGAATTACGTTACTTAGATTTAAAAATCAGTTCCATATGCGATAGTACTTAACAAAGAGTTCTCAGCAGTGCTTCAAAAGGTTAAAATACCTTCTGCGCTTGCACAAGATGGTGCTCATGCCATGATAAGTTTTCTATTTTGTTGGTTTATTGCACAAATTGATTCTTGTATATATTTTTTATACGAATCTGTAAAAATGGCACCAGCATTCCATGCCCTTGTTTTTCATATTAAAGAACAGCTCTTTTTTAAGGAAAGCTAGAGGTTTATATGCTTTGCGTACAATCGAAAAACTTCACCTAAAATATAAAAAATTAAGCAAATGTACAAAGTTTGGACAATCTGGTACAAACGATAAGATATTTTGAGCCTTAGTACAGGACAGTACTAAGACAGGTTAGGTTGCCAACAAAGAAAAGAGACAAATTGGTTTTCGGAAAGTCTCCTTCTCTATCAGCACAACAACCGACCGTTCTTGTTTACATTGAACGCAAAGGCAAAGTGGAACGTTGTGAGACTTACCCGAACCGAAGTTTCATGGGTAATGATCGATTATAATGGATTTTTGTTGATCAAAATGTTGTCAATATAATCGATTATCATGTCAAATTTAGACCACGTAATCGATTTTTAATCGATAATAATCGATTATTTTGGAAAAATTTAAATCCATTATAATCCATTTTGTAAAAATTTTGTAAAAATGACTCTAATTTCTGCAATTTTCTGCAAAACTCGAACAAACACGTTCATCCAGGGGCGACCAATTTGTAGTATTTTTCCAAAAAATGCCCAAAAAACAGCATTTTTTACCAGCTCCTCAAGTCAACAGACCCCCCTCCCGCCCCAACCCTTGAAAAATAATCTTTTGTTAGTTGAGATACTTTATCAGAGGGGTATGATCCCATGTACTTGAACCTGAGTTCAGGAATTCCTTCAATAATTTGTAGAAGTTAAAAAATATCCATCTTTGCAAGTGTTAGTTGATTAACAACTAAAACAATGAAATAGATAGTTTGATATTGTTATTTAGGGTGAAAAAACTTAACTTATTGACTTACGCGCATTTAGGTATTGAATCAACAAAGTCCCATACACAAAACTTGTGAACAGGACAAAGGTTATTGAACATTGGTTTACAATCTAGTTTGAAGAATTTTCTTGGAGTTTCAAGTTAAGCAGCATTCATTATCTGCTTTTTCTGCAAATTTATGTCTGAAGAAAAACAAAGTAGATAGTACAGAGACAATAACAAAGAAAAGTCCCAAAAAAGTTTAATATTTTTATAGGAACCTGAAAACTCTAAAAAGTTAAACAATTTTAGCAACTGCTCCAAATTTGTCAACTTCCGTTACTTGCTCCAAGGAAACTGGAATAACATTTCTAATCTCAAGTTTTCTCCAGTAACTTCTGGATAATGCAACTGTTCAGCTGCATCATGTAGTGAAATCAAGTAAAAAACTAGAATATAGTGATTTCGAAAATATTCCAAAGGAAGAGCTGGGAATTCTTCATTAATTTGTTTTGCTTTCCTTGTTGCAACATAAGGACGACAAGGAGAAGTTGTATCTAATGAAACAAATGCTCTTCCACCCCGAATAGATCTAAACTCTCTTAAATGAAACTTTTGATACCTGAAAATGTTTTTTTAAATCTCCTGCAACAGCTATTCTTTTTTGTATTCATTGCAACAGCTATTCTTTTTATCGGGGTGTTATTGAATTTTTTTCTTGTATGATTTGGTTTTGACGAGCTGGAATGATAAAGGTTCTTGCTATAGTTTCCATGTAATTGTATTGAGCAGGTTCTCTTTCCAGATTCCATTTCAAGTTTTGATGATTAGGTTCAGCAACTAAAATTCTTCTAGTAAACAGCGAACAATCCACAATTTTCAGACTGACATTTGGATTATCAGATAGCATCTTAAAATTAGATATAGCTCGAATTAGTTTGGTATTTGGTAGCAACAATTTTTTGCAAGTAATTAAATCAATGCCAAATTTCCCATAGAATGAAAAAGTTATCCCTGTTCCTGAGGAATTTGCTCTATCAGTGAACGGATGCATATCAAATGCATCAGGAAATTCTTGAAAACTGTATCCATGACAAGCTAGTAATCCTTTATTACTCACTGCTGAGGAATTGAATTCTTTCGATATTTGTGCCTTATGATGATATAACCCATTGGCGTTGTAAACCATTGTACTGTTAAAATAAACTTCACAGTTGGAAAATGGAGAATGTAGTAGATTGTTTACATAAGTTAAGTAAATGTGTGGTTCCTCATCTGAATCTTCCGCCGATTTTGCTTTATGTTCTGCTTTTTCGTTTTTGAAAGCATCAAACAATCTTCTTTGAATAATTGAAGCTTTAAACTGAGATGGGTATCACACATATCCAAGTAGAGATTACAATCCGTTACAATTTCAAACTCAATACTGCTTTCATCCGGAGAAGCACTGGCGAATACTTCTTGTGTGTAAGATGATTTAATTGTTTCCAAAACTGGGACTTTATCAAAATTCTCCAATGAAGAATTTGTAAAAGCCCTGTACCGAAAATGACTTTTGTTTACACTCATTTTATATTGTCAAAAATGTCTTTGCGAGAGCGACTGTATTTCGATCTACTTTTTCGAGAATTGGCTCTTCTTGTCCTACGCTTGTATTTCTTTTTTCCACCTCCCAATTGTTTCCGAACTGTTTTTGTTCCCAGATCTTTTGCAAATGTTTCGAGTTTCATACATCCACTAATCACTTCCCCAATCTCTGGAGCAGAGTTTTCAAACAAATCTGCCACAATTCTTTCCGCAGCTGGTACTATATACTTTTTAATTAAGAGGATTGCAGTTCTCCTAAAAATTGTGCAAGAGCTCAAAAACTTTTTCGACATTGTCTTGCATGTCCTCGAAAAATAGTAAAATCAGCTGATTTTTGAGCAACCATTTCGTATGAAGTTTAAATCAAAAAAGAAAAAAAGACTATTCGAAATCTAGCGGAACAATGAACAACTCGAGTAATTCCTACGAAAAGGAATTTTTTTGCCGGGACTATCTCGTAGTTCTATCCATGTACTGTCCCGTAGAAATTATTTCTCCACTTTTACTTTGGGGATGAGTGGAATACAACGCAATAAGGGAGTTTTTGTATCACCGACTATGTTATATTCTTTAAAATCACTATATATCATCAAAAATGTTTTCTTATAATGTCGTAAGAATACTGAGGATAATGTGGTCCTTTTTTTCAATTATAACCCCTGTTTGATTTTGCTCTAAATCACAACCAACAATGTGACTCGAGTCAGAACTCTGAATAAAAAACACTGATTGGTTCTCAGGAAAATAAACGGCAACTCTTCGAGTCATTTTATCTACTGATACATAGAATCCGTTATATTCAAATGCTTGAGCACCTAGAGGTTCTCGAATTTTGTTGTTCATGGCTACAACTATATCAACAAAACTTGGAAATCAATTCTGGTTCAATATGCATCGGTACAATCTTTCTTAGGACTTTTTCAATACAGTTTGGAAGAGTATCTTTTCATAAAAATATCATTTGTTTCAGAATCTGAGGTAACTGATCAGTAAAAGAGACTTGAAAAATTGGATATTTTGAAACTAATACAGATAAAGAAAGGTGGATGACTCACTGTAAATACAAATAAGACAATTTTACCTTAATTGGAAAAAGTATTGGGTGATAAACCAAATTTGGACAAAGCGTAGGTGCTAATAAGCACTTCAATGTGCATGTAAATCAATTTTACTAAAAAATTGGTGATGGCATCGGCTATTTGTCAAGCATATCCCAATTTTTGTTCATATTATAATTCAGAACCTTCTTTTATCTCAGGTAACTTTCACGAAGACTCATTTCTATACAAGACTTTTCTGTTTCTAACCTCTTTTTGCACCGATAAGTTGGAAAGTGCAAGTAATAGTCTGAATATCGCTCGATCACAATTTTGAAGTGTTAATTAGGTATCTTTTTTTAGTTAACAACTCTTTCTACGAGAATCTCTTTTGATATGTTCGTTCTAAGAATAAAAATTTTAAAATGACGCAAAAAATTAAATTACAAAGCACAATACGACAAGCAATATATTTATAAATCAAAGAGCTGTCGAGCATCTGAATTTACATTTTCTGCAAATTCTCAATGAAGCGCGCAGCTGGTCTTGGGTCCATCGCCGGTGGTTCACTTGATGATTCTCTCACTGGAGTTTTTTGTTCAGAGAACCCCTCATCTTCTTCATTTTCTACTAAATTCTCCGCAGATCCCTCTTCTTCCCAGGCAAAGGGGAAGTAGTTCACAGGTTAAGAAAATTATCTGGAGTCTGAAACGTGGGATGTTGTATCCCAACGTGTTCTACAATCTGCGACCTCAGCCCAGTTGTTTCAAGTTGATTTTATGGTGGGACTTTGATGCATTTGATGCTCAATAAAACATTTTCTCAAAAACCAAGAAAGTCTCAGAGAATGACTTGAGCACATTGATTGTCATCCTTTCTAATGAAAAATTCGATCGAGTATGAAATAGTGATTTTCTGCACAAAGAAAAAGTTGTTTTGTTCATCAAGATAAAATATTGAAAGATACTGAAGAAAAACAAGATCTAAAAATCATGTTGTATCCAATCCGAAAAAATGTTCATTTTAGGGGAATTTATCCAACTAGTTGTTTTCATTTACAAAAAAACTTTCATTTAGTTTATGATTGTGGTGTCCAATAAACAAAAAGTTCGCCCATAAGGAACTTGATTTTTCCAAAAATTCAAAAAGGTACACAAAAAAAAGAATTACAAATAACCCAAGTTTTAATTGTAAATAAAAGATGAAATATCGCGCATAAAAGTAAAAAAATTATAGCAACTAACATAACTGCAAGTTCTTGCATCAAGTCAAATGACTTTTCGATGTATAATTTATGACAAATTGCTAGTTCTTGTAAAAAATATTAGAAATTTTGTTTTTGATATAATTTGAGAAACGAGCAAAAATAACATTAATTTTTCAATTTAAATTTCCGGAAATTTTATACCAGACCTAAATATTCATTGTTTCGAATTGCGAAAACTATAGAGAAAAACAGGAACAAAGATTTTTTTTCTGGGAAGGTCTGAATGATACATTTTTTTGGTAGGTAAGAAAAAGAGTCTTTGAAATATTATCATACGACAATTTTCTACGAAGATTTTTCTTGACATGAGTAATTCAGCAGTAAATTTAATGCTTCGTTGATCAACAATTAACTCGAAAGTGAACTCTTTGATTGAGTAAGTCTCCCCAAAAAAACCTCTAGTCGGAGAGCTCTACCTTGGACAACATAAACGTCCAACAAATCGTGAAAAATGTTAGGTTACACGCCTATGACATCGATAAGAAAATCACTCGGTTTATATTTTTTATTTGTTTCTTAGAGCAGCTTGAAGAAAACCACTTGCTTTTTAAATGAATATTTTTCAAATGAGGATTTTAGTTCCTGAAAATTAGGTCTGGAAACTGTAAGACCTGAAGTCTGGTTGACCAAAAAATTTGCCGGAAAAATGTAGAACTTCCATTAAAAAAGGAATGACGTCACTTGGATGCGAAGTAGATGATGATGTCATTCAGTTATAACGAATGGCGTCATTAGCACACAACAAGACTTGCATAAGCAAAGAAACCATTGTTAATTAAAAAATCGTTTGTTTTCGTGGAATCAATCATTTTTTTGTTTGCCATTCAGAAACATCCAATTGATTTTCACATCCAAGTTTACAAATTGTTGCTTGGCAAAAAAAAGTAAATTTTTCCATTTCTTCAAATGCAATTGATACTGTAAGTTATTAACTTGGTAACAATTCTAATGTCTCATTTTACTTTTCCCCTTGTTTAGTTTTTATCTCTTAACCGAAAGGAGATCGTCAGATGCGGTAACTGTGGCGATGAATAAAAGAGAGCTGAAACGATGTGAAAACAAAAAAAACACAATGGTAAATTATGTTCAAGAAGAATGAAGCGATAGTCTTTTATGTTGGCAGTAAGCATGCAACTTCTAGCCCTAAGAAATCAATAGTTCTTGCATCTTGTGGACTAGAACTTTAGGGCTCTTCAATAGCATAATCGAATGGAACTTGGAGCAAAACATCGCAAGTCAGCTGATACTGTAGCGGACTTGATTAAAGATGTGGATAAAGAAAAATATAATGAAAATTGAAGCAGGAACTTAGTGCTCGCAAACATCCAACAAGGTCGTATCTGTCGGAAAAAAAACTTGCAGTAGGTTGGTTCTACGATTTGATGAGATTGTTGCTTATCATTTTTTACGCCCAATAAAAGAATGCTCTCTTTGAAAAGGCAGATTTGATAGCAATTCAAGAGGCAATAGACAAGTTTGATGTTGTGGAGCAATGTACTCAAGAACGTCAAAACACAAAGTAAAAATACAAGTTGATTAGGAACATTGCATTTTTTACTGCTGTGCTCAAAAATTTCAATGGGATGTCCGGGCTCTAATTTACCTGAACCCTTACTGCGACATTTGCAAGTGAACAGTGTTTCATCCAACAAAGAGAGGGAACCAAACAAGTATCATTTGTGTCTTTTCCGCGCATTGGTCGTGTACATGAACAGACACAACTCATTCATTTTCTTTGTAGAACTTAGTTTGCAGTGCACCAAAGTTCCTTGTTTTGTTCAGCACCCTCCTGGAAAATTGAATTTTTTGGTACAATCATTGGTTGATGCTGGAGGATAAGGAGATGAAAGCCGTCCATCAGGAGTTGTAGTAGAAACAACGAAACTTTCGGGTAATTCCTAGTATGGTTATCAGATCTTTGATAGCTCCTGGCTTAGAATCATAAATTACCTCAATGATAAAAAAAGACTCGAAAGGCAATTATTGAACCATTTAAGAAAAGCTAAATACAGTTGAGAAAGACTTGTGCAAAGTGGAGTTGTTGAAATCAACCAATGATCACAAAGAACCCGTCACTGTCTTGCGTAAAACTGAGAATGTTCAAGCTCTACTATAACTTCTTCGAAAAGTTGGGTGATGTTAATAAATTGAAGAATTGGAGATGAGCAAAAACTCGTTTCTTTTAGCTGCCGCCACTTGAGAAAAACTGAGTAAAAATAAGTGCAGATACTCTATCAGAGCAGTTGCAAAATCTAATTTTTCCCTCAAAAACGTTGCAGTACCGATAAAAACTCGAATAACGGGAGCGTGGACTTTTTAAAGAGAAGTTTAGGTGCACAGAAATCCTCTGTTTAAAAAATTGGATTTTTGAGGCTCTCACAATCAATTCACATTTAGCAGCAAAAATTCAAAAAAACGGATGCTAGAAGACTCTAAGGATGGTTCGAAGGGAAACACAGGAGAGTACTCGATGGAGAAAAAATCTTAAGTCTACAAAGAGAGGATTCAGAACTGTAAATTATACAATTGCTACACATTATCAAAAAACAAAAGACTTAATTCAGTAGAGACAAGTTCAAGATGATGGATTTCAAAAAAAACCTTTGAAATTATAAGACTTGTTCTTATGTAAGAAAGTTTTCGGTGATGTGCTAATTTTATGATTTCATAAAAATTTACTTTAAAGCTCAATATAAAAAGTTTTGTTTTAAAAATTTGCTTTGTAATTTCGTTTTTTTTTCTAAACATTTAGTAGGCTGCAGCGTAATTTCAATTAGTTGGGGCAGCATTTGATAGAACGTCATATCAAACAAATCAAACCTCACATAGATAAAAGCTCGTTTTTTGATTTTTTTCTTCATAAAATTTGAAAACCTCATTTACTAAGCATAAACTATTTCCATTGACTTGCCGTGAGCCCAACATCTAAGTTTACAAATTGTTGCTTGGCAAAAAAAAAAGTAAATTTTTCCATTTCTTCAAATGCAATTGATACTGTAAGTTATTAACTTTGGAACAATTCTAATGTCTCATTTTACTTTTCCCCTTGTTTAGTTTTTATCTCTTAACCGAAAGGAGATCTTCAGATGCGGTAACTGTGGCGATGAATAAAAGAGAGCTGAAACGATGTGAAAACAAAAAAACACAATTATCCTCATGGTAAATTATGTTCAAGAAGAATGAAGCGATAGTCTTTTATGTTGGCAGTAAGCATGCAACTTCTAGCCCTTAGAAATCGATAGTTCTTGCATCTTGTGGACTAGAATTTTAGGGCTCTTCAATAGCATAATCGAATGGAACTTGGAGCAAAACATCGCAAGTCAGCTGATACTGTAGCGGACTTGATTAAAGATGTGGATAATGAAAAATATAATGAAAATTGAAGCAGGAACTTAGTGCTCGCAAACATCCAACAAGGTCGTTTCTGTCGGAAAAAAAACTTGCAGTAGGTTGGTTCTACGATTTGATGAGATTGGTTCTTATCATTTTTTACGCCCAATAAAAGAATGCTCTCTTTGAAAAGGCAGATTTGATAGCAATTCAAGAGGCAATAGACAAGTTTGATGTTGTGGAGCAATGTACTCAAGAACGTCAAAACACAAAGTAAAAATGCAAGTTGATTAGGAACATTGCATTTTTTACTGCTGTGCTCAAAAATTTCAATGGGATGTCCGGGCTCTAATTTACCTGAACCCTTACTGCGACATTTGCAAGTGAACAGTGTTTTATCCAACAAAGAGAGGGAACCAAACAAGTATCATTTGTGTCTTTTCCGCGCATTGGTCGTGTACATGAACAGATACAACTCATTCATTTTCTTTGTAGAACTTAGTTTGCAGTGCACCAAAGTTCCTTGTTTTGTTCAGCACCCTCCTGGAAAATTGAACTTTTTGGTACAATCATTGGTTGATGCTGGAGGATAAGGAGATGAAAGCCGTCCATCAGGAGTTGTAGTAGAAACAACGAAACTTTCGGGTAATTCCTAGTATGGTTATCAGATCTTTGATAGCTCCTGGCTTAGAATCATAAATTACCTCAATGATAAAAAAAGACTCGAAAGGCAATTATTGAACCATTTAAGAAATGCTAAATACAGTTGAGAAAGACTTGTGCGAAGTGGAGTTGTTGAAATCAACCAATGGTCACAAAGAACACGTCACTGTCTTGCGTAAAACTGAGAATGTTCAAGCTCTACTATAACTTCTTCGAAAAGTTGGGTGATGTTAATAAATTGAAGAATTGGAGATGAGCAAAAACTCGTTTCTTTTAGCTGCCGCCACTTGTGAAAAACTGAGTAAAAATAAGTGCAGATACTCTATCAGAGCAGATGCAATTTCTAATTTTTCCCTCAAAAACGTTGCAGTACCGATAAAAACTCGAATAACGGGAGCGTGGACTTTTTAAAGAGAAGTTTAGGTGCACAGAAATCCTCTGTTTAAAAAATTGGATTTTTGAGGCTCTCACAATCAATTCACATTTACCAGCAAAAATTCAAAAAAAAACGGATGTTAGAAGGTTCTAAGGATGGTTCGAAGGGAAACATAGGAGAGTACTCGATGGAGAAAAAATCTTAAGTCTTCAAAGAGAGGATTCAGAACTGTAAATTATACAATTGCTACACATTATCAAAAAACAAAGGACTTAATTCAGTAGAGACAAGTTCAAGATGATGGATTTCAAAAAAAACCTTTGAAATTATAAGACTTGTTCTTATGTAAGAAAGTTTTCGGTGATGTGCTAATTTTATGATTTCATAAAAATTTACTTTAAAGCTCAATATAAAAAGTTTTGTTTTAAAAATTTCCTTTGTAATATCGTTTTTTTTCTAAACATTTAGTAGGCTGCAGCGTAATTTCAATTAGTTGGAGCAGCATTTGATAGAACGTCATATCAAACAAATCAAACTTCACATAGATAAAAGCTCGTTTTTTGATTTTTTTCTTCATAAAATTTGAAAACCTCATTTACTAAGCATAAACTATTTCCATTGACTTGCCGTGAGCCCAAAAACGTAATTGCTTCAAACTATATGTCATACAAATTTGGTTTTCACTAATTAGATTACGCGCATCGAGAGTTTTGCGAAAAAAAAACTAGAGATTTCTAAATCAAAATTTACAAGGATACCGTTTTTATACCACTCTCTTACCATGACGCAAACACTGAAAACTTACTAATTCTTTTCCTTATCTTATCAAATTGTAGACTCTATTAAAACATAGCGCCTAGGACCGGAAATCTATAGCGTTAAAACATGAGGTCTACCAAGCCCACCCACCCCGTTTATGAGCAGCTCCAACATCTAATACTCTCAGTTTTGAAAATTAAAACAATCAAATTTCCAGGTTAATTTCATGAAAATGAAAAGACTAAGCTTCATCTGGTATTAGAAATAGATGCAGCGAATATTTGAGTTAACCCAGAAAAAATGTCGTTCAGCTGCTTGCTGAAAACAAAAGATTGCAACTTCTATCAGTGACCAAATGAAATTGATCCTTTAGTAACTCAAAACAGAAATAGCTTAAATTTTTGTCACTACTGTAGACTTTGGAAAGTTTTCTCATCTTAGTCAAAAAATTTTCTCGTTTTTTTTTCCTGTTTGCGATTGAAAAGCGTTTCTCCCTTTTTCAACATATATTTAATTCAACTGCGGTACAAAAACTTTCTGGTCGTTGGCTTTTCCTTTGATTACAAGAAAACTTCCATGAAGAAAACATTATCATCATTATTATTTTTCAAATAGTAAAATAGTTTTCATGAAGCTTGCCAGTATCACTATGGGTTCCATAATGACTATGTTTTTCTTAAGATGATTTTTGTAGATCAAATTTTTTGTAGGAAAGTGTTGTCGACTTTTTTTCAAGGGTTTTAGTCTAAAAATGGTTTGTCTGGGTTTTTTTTTGTTTTAATCATCCATTTTTCAGAAAGAATTTTAGTGTTTTTTTCCATGAATCTTAAATTCATTTCCTTGAATCTAATTTTGAATGGCAAAAGAGGCTCAATTCCTCAGATTTACTTATGTACCTTCAACAAAACCTAAAAACGGATGCCGAGCAATCATGTTCTACCCCAAACTTGTATGATTTGCGCGAAATTTTTGTTGCAATAGTTAGAGGCATCTGTTATTGTCAAATGAGTTTTATGGGTAATTTGTTTTCAGATCGCGAAAAATAAAGACTTTAGAGAAAGGAACTTCTGCTCGCTCATTTTCGCTCGTTTTTTTCAAATAACAAAAAATAAAATCTTTTTTTGATTTTCGTAGATATATTTTTGTCTATTTGACAAACTTTTAAACCTGACAGTAGTATGCATATAATGCGTTAGGATCGGGGGGGGGGGGGTTGTCATACATGGATGACCATTAGGTATAAATCATAATGGTCACCATGTATTAAATGATCAGCAATGGTCACCATGTAATAATCCTAATTGTCACCATGTATAATTTTATACCTAATGGTCACTATGTAAAAATCCTAATTGTCACCATGTATAATTTTATACCTAATAGTCCTCATGTAAAACTTCGGTATATTATTGAGTATTCACACTGAACGTTGTGGAAACGGGAATGGAATTAAGTTTTGGTCGGTGCATGCTTTCCCTTCTAAAGTTTGGGGGTATTGGCTTGTTTACATGTAAAAAGACGTTATATACCTTTTATATGCGACCAAACTATATGGTATATAGGAAAGCACAAGATTTTGGCAGCGTAGCTTAACTGTTGGCTGCGGTGAACGATTTCCTTCAAAAAAGCATGTTTTATTGCTGAATCTCGAAGAAAGCAAAACTCGTCAAGTGCGGCGGCCGCCACCTCTATTTAGGCAAAAATTATTAATCAATTTGACCGAAATAAGAATGAAAAATTTCGTTCAGCCAAAAGAAAAATTACGAAACACTGAAAACTCTAAAATGATGAAATTGGCTTGAAAATTTCGACATTTCAATTTTCCGTGTTTGCAGGAGACTGAAAAAACGTCTAAAATCTATGACAACAGCTTTGATTTTATAGAAAGGTTGAAAAAGCTAACAAGTTGAAGTGGGTAAAGATCTTAAAAAACGAGAACACTGATGAAAGCCAAAAGTGCCCATTAATTTTGCTGCAGCCATTTCTAAGACTTGCATATACCACTTTTTATAATAAAAAGGAAACAATTTTCGGGGCTTCTAGAAAACGTTTAGTATTTCCTATTAACTTTTTTGTGCTAACAGAAATTTTGAAAAATTTCATCAAAGCGGACCTAGAAACTGGGGGAAAACTGTTATTTGTGTGCCAATATATACGACAGAACAGAGTGACCATCGAATAAAGCAGGTGAAAACTTATTTGCGACTTTTAAGGAAAGCAGTTATTCAAATTAGACCAAATTCAATCGGGAAAGACTGAACACAAACTAAGACAAGTTATGGATACAAATTAAAAACTTGATATGAATTCGGAGTTATAGTTTGAGCATCCGAAATTTTTGATTTTTCCATTAAAAGAATATGCAATTAAATAATTTTTAATTTGATACTACAATCTAGTCTACTGTTCTCAGTATCTTCTAATTAACTCAATTTGGCTTTAGCAAGAGCTTTCTATTCAAAAGTTTGAAGTGCTATCAGTTAATATCATTGATTAACCCTCTGCTCAACAAATTAAATTTTGAGTTTTTAATATAAATCTGATCTTTTGAATGTTTCCATGATTACGCTATTGTCTCTCAAAATACGGTGGATTTTTGACCAAAATATTCGATTATTCATCTGCAACTAATTGTGTTATCAAGAGTTCAACCTTTCTTTCAATATATGTTTGTGGTGATCCAAGCTTTCACATTCACGTTCTCATCACTAGCAGTATCAAAACAGTTCGCATCATGATATTTTGTCTCATTTTTGCATCGATATTTGTCTTCTCTATTAATAAAAGATGTCTTCGAAAAACGGTTAGTTTTTTGAAATTTTAAGATAAAAATCAAGCCTTATCATCAACACTCTACCTGAATCTTCGGATTCCGTCAAGATGATAGCTGTTTCACACTAAACAACGCTTTCACACCAATTTGGCTACAGCAGTTTCCGAAAACTTGTAGGTGCCATTTTGTAGTTTCAATGCATTTCGATAAACGTCAATTATGTTGTGTTATCTTAAGCTAGAACGACTAACAAATACATGTTTAATTTGAGAATAAAAATTTGTTAGACAGGTTTACTTTGAGGAATTAAAATTTTGAGCCGCAATGCAGAAAGGCTTGCTATTCAATTCAAAGAAAAAAGGCGTCAGCATTTTGAGCTATTTCATAAAAAACTCTATCGACTAATTAAATCTTGAATTTAAAAAAAGTGGTACTGACTGTTTATCTGATTACACAATTGCTTCACTTCTGTGAGTTTATAACTTTGATTCAAAATTATGATTTTTCAAATGAAAACCATTGAAAATTTGTGGTTTTTAGAGATTGATCAATCATCCTTCAAATATACAGTACCTGTCACTGAGACTTTGCTCGCTCACCGTCTTCAGCTCTACCAGCCGCATGTCTGCACGATCAATGATTTTCCTCAATAAACCATAAATTTTTTTCTAATAATTTTCTTATCGTAATTTTTACCTCTATGAGCAACAGTTCATCAAACACTTTGGACTCCATGCTGTCTCCAATTGGACTTGCTGTTTGATGCTTCCATCGACAAAATTTTGTGAAAACTTGAAAACTGATCTTTCTTGTTACAATTTTGAAACATTTTTCATAATCATTGACTGCAGATAAATTGAAATTATCAATGCAACATATGCCACTTTTTCAAAGTGAAATGTTCATAATGAGGATACCTGGAAGATCAAATATTTCGAGGAAATTTTTTTAAAAAAATTATCAAATTGTTTTGCAAATCAAGAAATGAAAACAAAACTGTCATTATAGTGTCTGCTTGATTATTCTAGAATATTCAAGAAACTTAAGAAGAAGGATAAGAAAGATTGGAATGAGTTACATATATACTTTTAAATGAAATAAAAAAAACGATTACAACTAAACTCAAACATATATACCCCACCAAACATTTAAAGCTGCATACTTAAAAACATAAAAAATTTAAACACATTTTCATAAGTTGCAAACTTAAATGCATACTCACAAAAAACAGTCATGCGTAATTTATTACAAACATACGTTTATTCATACACATTTAAATACTTAAATAAGGTTAATCATGCATACTTACATACAAAAACAATTAGGTACACACTTACTGAATACAAACATACATACATGTATACATAAGTACAAACTTACATAAACACATACATACATGCATACATAGATACATACATACAAACTTACATATATACATACATATATAAAGTTACTTAGAGACATTCATACAACCATACGTACAAATTTACAGACAAATATGCAAAAAAACTTCTATACATACAAACGTTCAAAAATGAAGTCTTACATAAAGGTATGAACACAAACGTACATAGTCTCATACATAAGAAGAATGCAAGTAAACAAACATACATGCATAAATTTTACATACTTGCTTACATGCTTTTAAACCTGCAACCAATTATACGAAACTATTGCTTTTACACAAGCAAAGATTTTAAATTAATATTTCTGTTGACCTTTACAAGAGAACCACATTTAAACACAATAACCAGCTTTTTTTCACTTCACACTTTCAAGAAAAATATATACACACATTCAGACAAAAAGAATCACGCATTACAGACTGGCATTCTTATGTCTTTACATAAAATCATATAAACGTGCCTTTCATACTCATATACGAATAAGTATAAGTACTTATCTACAAACAGACATGGTTCGTACTATACAAACAAGCTACGACTCATGTGTACACACTTTCCTTTTAAACAGACATAAAACTTCAATCATAAGTTTTTACAATTTGCAAACAAGCAAATTTTAAATAATTTTAAACTGAAAAATTTACATTGATACAAAATAATTGCTGGTCTTCATTCACTCAATCAAGCGGACATGCATTCAAGAATTCTTATTTACATAAAAACATAAAAATATACATAACTTCTAAATACTCAAATGAAAACACACAAATAGTATGTGCATACATAATTAAATACATTTATACATGCAAAAAGTTGTACACTTTTACATAGATACATACAGCTTACATAAATAGACACACACGCAAGTTTTGCTTACATATATGCAAAGAATTCACTTATTAGTTCTGCTGACCTTTACAATACAAGCACATGAAAACACATAAACCAACTTGCATTCACTTCATACTTTCAAGACAAATTTATACACACATTCAGACAAAAAGAATCACGCATTACAGAATGGCATTCATATGTCTTTACATAAAATCATATAAACGTGCCTTTCATACTCATATACGAATATGTATAAGTACTTATCTACAAACAGACATGGTTCGTACTATACAAACATGCTACGACTCATGTGTACACACTTTCCTTTTAAACAGACATAAAACTTCAATCATAAGTTTGTACAATTTGCAAACCAGCCAACTTTTAAATGCTTCTAAACTGAAAAACATACATTGATACAAAATAATTGCTGGTATTCATTCACTGAATCAAGCGGACATGCATTCGAGAATTCTTACTTACATAAAAACATACAGTTTACTTAAATAGACACACACGCAAGTTTTGCTTACATACATGCAAAGACTTTACTTATTAGTTCTGCTGACCTTTGAAATACAAGCACATGTAAACACGCAAACCAACTTGCATTCACTTCACACATTCAGACAAAAAGAATCACGAATTACAGACTGGCATTCATGCGTCTTTACATACAATCATATAAACGTGCCTTTCATACTGATATACGATTATGCAGAAGTACTTGCCTAAAATCATACATTAGTTGAAAAAATATGCTTGTATTCATTCACTCAATCAAGCGGACATGCAGTCAAAAGTTCCTACTTACATAAAAACATACAAATTTACATAACTTCTAAAGACTCAAATGAGTACACACAAACAGTATGTACATACATGATTAATTACATTTATACATGCAAAATTTGTACACTTTTACATAGATACATACCATTTACATAAATACACACATACGCAAAGCATGTGTGCGTACATATATAGTATGCTTATAGTATCTTGTCTAACTTTCATGAAAAACTGGAAACATTAGTTAAATTCAAGTTGGGTTATAGTTATTCTTCTAGTTACAATTGTTTTGGTTTACACGCGCATAAGGAAAAAAAATTGTACTCATACTTACAAACACATCAACTTGCATACATACACGCATACACAAAATGTATTTTTTCTTGCATTTGTTTATAGATTACTAAAAATATTCACACAAAAATATATTCATTACGTTTTACGTATGAATATATTCAAATACAGTCAAACCTACATACACACTTTCATTTTTACAATGCAAACGTCGCAAGCAGAGATTTGCAAAGAAATGCCAGCTTTCAGCCAACTCATCTACACCATAAGGCAATGTTGTTCATCTTTGAAAAAATAAAAAAGGGCGATAAACAATTTTTTAATATGTCTGTTGATCTGCCAAACGAATTTTTCAACGGTATCAATTTTCAACTCAAAATTGACCAGTGAGTCATGAGAAGCGCTTTTAGTGGTCAGAAAAAAAAACCGTGGCTCACTAACTTGCATAACACGGGAAAATTCCAAAACAAATTGTTGAAAATTTTTTGTTGGACGGTCCGAATAGAGTTTTTTGACATATCGAAATTTAAAGAATTAGGAGCAAAAAAAAACGTTTGTTCTCTTTGTTTTATTTGATTTCGATTACAAAACAAACAGGTAAACATTAATAAATTCAACTTAACTATTTGAAAAAAAAGCAGCACAAACTTTTTCAAAAAGCAGCACAAAACTTGAAAACTTTTCAATTGACGCCACGTATAACAGAGATTGATGCGTTCCGATCCTTTTTCTTGTTTTTTTTTGCGAGCAACTGGCGTTTACATTTGGCTAATATCGGTTGTCTGCCTACTGCACCAAGAGCTCACTGTTAGACTGATTTCTGCAACGAGAGTAACAAGGTGAAACTGGTGGCTCCATTTCCAGGTCGACTTGGGCCTCTCGACATCCTGGGAAGATCCAAATTGTCTCTACGAAAGAGGAATGCGCTCATATGGAGATGAGTAAAACTAAATCCTTGATTAGCATAACTTTGGCTATTTGCGCTGAATCCATGATATAAATTTCGATGATCAAAAAATTATCTTTTCTGATGGCCTTTTAAACCATATTTTTAAAAGATGTAAATGTAATAAGATAACCTAAATGGAAATTATGTGATTTAGAGTGATCCAATTATCATTATTTGAATTTAATTGTTGTCTAATAAGCAAAAAAAATCTCCATGAGTAGTCTTGTCAAAAATAGTACGTTCTTGAGCGGAATCAGTCAAAACTTACACATACAGTTTTTTAAATTTTTGCGGTAACGGAGAGCAAACATTGAATTGAAACGGGTAAAATTATGAATCAAATGATGAAAGCACGCGCCTGCAGAGGCGTTGTTATTGCGCTAAAAACAAAACAATTCTGTTCTCAGTATCTTCTAATTAACTCAATTTGGCTTTAGCAAGAGCTTTCTATTCAAAAGTTTGAAGTGCTATCAGTTAATATCATTGATTAACCCTCTGCTCAACAAATTAAATTTTGAGTTTTTAATATAAATCTGATCTTTTGAATGTTTCCATGATTACGCTATTGTCTCTCAAAATACGGTGGATTTTTGACCAAAATATTCGATTATTCATCTGCAACTAATTGTGTTATCAAGAGTTCAACCTTTCTTTCAATATATGTTTCTGGTGATCCAAGCTTTCACATTCACGTTCTCATCACTAGCAGTATCAAAACAGTTCGCATCATGATATTTTGTCTCATTTTTGCATCGATATTTGTCTTCTCTATTAATAAAAGATGTCTTCGAAAAACGGTTAGTTTTTTGAAATTTTAAGATAAAATCAAGCCTTATCATCAACACTCTACCTGATTCTTCGGATTCCGTCAAGATGATAGCTGTTTCACACTAAACAACGCTTCGACACCAATTTGGCTACAGCAGTTTCCGAAAACTTGTACGTGCCATTTTGTAGTTTCAATGCATTTCGATAAACGTCAATTATGTTGTGTTATCTTAAGCTAGAACGACTAACAAATACATGTTTAATTTGAGAATAAAAATTTGTTAGACAGGTTTACTTTGAGGAATTAAAATTTTGAGCCGCAATGCAGAAAGGCTTGCTATTCAATTCAAAGAAAAAAGGCGTCAGCATTTTGAGCTATTTCATAAAAAACTCTATCGACTAATTAAATCTTGAATTTAAAAAAAGTGGTACTGACTGTTTATCTGATTTCACAATTGCTTCACTTCTGTGAGTTTATAACTTTGATTCAAAATTATGATTTTTCAAATGAAAACCATTGAAAATTTGTGGTTTTTAGAGATTGATCAATCATCCTTCAAATATACAGTACCTGTCACTGAGACTTTGCTCGCTCACCGTCTTCAGCTCTACCAGCCGCATCTCTGCACGATCAATGATTTTCCTCAATAAACCATAAATTTTTTTCTAATAATTTTCTTATCGTAATTTTTACCTCTATGAGCAACAGTTCATCAAACACTTTGGACTCCATGCTGTCTCCAATTGGACTTGCTGTTTGATGCTTCCATCGACAAAATTTTGTGAAAACTTGAAAACTGATCTTTCTTGTTACAATTTTGAAACATTTTTCATAATCATTGACTGCAGATAAATTGAAATTATCAATGCAACATATGCCACTTTTTCAAAGTGAAATGTTCATAATGAGGATACCTGGAAGATCAAATATTTCGAGGAAATTTTTTTAAAAAAATTATCAAATTGTTTTGCAAATCAAGAAATGAAAACAAAACTGTCATTATAGTGTCTGCTTGATTATTCTAGAATATTCGAGAAACTTAAGAAGAAGGATAAGAAAGATTGGAATGAGTTACATATATACTTTTAAATGAAATAAAAAAAACGATTACAACTAAACTCAAACATATATACCCCACCAAACATTTAAAGCTGCATACTTGTAAACATAAAAAATTTAAACACATTTTCATAAGTTGCAAACTTAAATGCATACTCACAAAAAACAGTCATGCGTAATTTATTACAAACATACGTTTATTCATACACATTTAAATACTTAAATAAGGTTACTCATGCATACTTACATACAAAAACAATTAGGTACACACTTACTGAATACAAACATACATACATGTATACATAAGTACAAACTTACATAAACACATACATACATGCATACATAGATACATACATACAAACCTACATATATACATACATATATAAAGTTACTTAGAGACATTCATACAACCATACGTACAAATTTACATACAAATATGCAAAAAAACTTCTATACATACAAACGTTCAAAAATGAAGTCTTACATAAAGGTATGAACACAAACGTACATAGTCTTATACATAAGAAGAATGCAAGTAAACAAACATACATGCATAAATTTTACATACTTGCTTACATGCTTTTAAACCTGCAACCAATTATACGAAAATATTGCTTTTACACAAGCAAAGATTTTAAATTAATATTTCTGTTGACCTTTACAAGAGAACCACATTTAAACACAATAACCAGCTTTTTTTCACTTCACACTTTCAAGAAAAATATATACACACATTCAGACAAAAAGAATCACGCATTACAGACTGGCATTCTTATGTCTTTACATAAAATCATAAAAACGTGCCTTTCATACTCATATACGAATAAGTATAAGTACTTATCTACAAACAGACATGGTTCGTACTATACAAACAAGCTACGACTCATGTGTACACACTTTCCTTTTAAACAGACATAAAACTTCAATCATAAGTTTTTACAATTTGCAAACAAACAAATTTTAAATAATTTTAAACTGAAAAATTTACATTGATACAAAATAATTGCTGGTCTTCATTCACTCAATCAAGCGGACATGCATTCAAGAATTCTTATTTACATAAAAACATACAAATATACATAACTTCTAAATACTCAAATGAAAACACACAAATAGTATGTGCATACATAATTAAATACATTTATACATGCAAAAAGTTGTACACTTTTACATATATACATACAGCTTACATAAATAGACACACACGCAAGTTTTGCTTACATATATGCAAAGAATTCACTTATTAGTTCTGCTGACCTTTACAATACAAGCACATGAAAACACATAAACCAACTTGCATTCACTTCATACTTTCAAGACAAATTTATACACACATTCAGACAAAAAGAATCACGCATTACAGAATGGCATTCATATGTCTTTACATAAAATCATATAAACGTGCCTTTCATACTCATATACGATTATGTATAAGTACTTACCTACAAACAGACATGGTTCGTACTATACAAACATGCTACGACTCATGTGTACACACTTTCCTTTTAAACAGACATAAAACTTCAATCATAAGTTTGTACAATTTGCAAACCAGCCAACTTTTAAATGCTTCTAAACTGAAAAACATACATTGATACAAAATAATTGCTGGTATTCATTCACTCAATCAAGCGGACATGCATTCGAGAATTCTTACTTACATAAAAACATACAGTTTACATAAATAGACACACACGCAAGTTTTGCTTACATACATGCAAAGACTTTACTTATTAGTTCTGCTGACCTTTGAAATACAAGCACATGTAAACACGCAAACCAACTTGCATTCACTTCACACATTCAGACAAAAAGAATCACGAATTACAGACTGGCATTCATGCGTCTTTACATACAATCATATAAACGTGCCTTTCATACTGATATACGATTATGCAGAAGTACTTGCCTAAAATCATACATTAGTTGAAAAAATATGCTTGTATTCATTCACTCAATCAAGCGGACATGCAGTCAAAAGTTCCTACTTACATAAAAACATACAAATTTACATAACTTCTAAAGACTCAAATGAGTACACACAAACAGTATGTACATACATGATTAATTACATTTATACATGCAAAATTTGTACACTTTTACATAGATACATACCATTTACATAAATACACACATACGCAAAGCATGTGTGCGTACATATATAGTATGCTTATAGTATCTTGTCTAACTTTCATGAAAAACTGGAAACATTAGTTAAATTCAAGTTGGGTTATAGTTATTCTTCTAGTTACAATTGTTTTGGTTTACACGCGCATAAGGAAAAAAAATTGTACTCATACTTACAAACACATCAACTTGCATACATACACGCATACACAAAATGTATTTTTTCTTGCATTTGTTTATAGATTACTAAAAATATTCACACAAAAATATATTCATTACGTTTTACGTATGAATATATTCAAATACAGTCAAACCTACATACACACTTTCATTTTTACAATGCAAACGTCGCAAGCAGAGATTTGCAAAGAAATGCCAGCTTTCAGCCAACTCATCTACACCATAAGGCAATGTTGTTCATCTTTGAAAAAATAAAAAAGGGCGATAAACAATTTTTTAATATGTCTGTTGATCTGCCAAACGAATTTTTCAACGGTATCAATTTTCAACTCAAAATTGACCAGTGAGTCATGAGAAGCGCTTTTAGTGGTCAGAAAAAAAAACCGTGGCTCACTAACTTGCATAACACGGGAAAATTCCAAAACAAATTGTTGAAAATTTTTTGTTGGACGGTCCGAATAGAGTTTTTTGACATATCGAAATTTGATTTCAAGTAATTATTTAGTTTTGTACAGAAAATTTCAGACAGTGGAAGTTTTGGTTAAAAAAAAAACATTTAGCCATTGTTCTAAGAATTGTAATCTTTTTTAAAAACTTTGTTTTTTGATTCATTTGTTAGTTCTGTAGTTTGATATATCTTCAGTTGACGATTAGGCTGAAGGTTTAATCGTACACCAAATTACATTGACCAGAGTTGCACATTATGTTGTTTTTCCCCCCTATTTATGCAATATCGATAGTTTGAACTATAGTATTTCAGAAAATAATCTTTTAATTATGATAAAATTAACGGTAAAGGGTATGTTTTAGAGAAAACAAAAATTTTTCTAAGCTGATATTCAACTCATTTTTTCAGTAATAAAGAAAACTTTCAGTAATTTTTTAAATTTGTGCAAAATAGCCAACCCAATCTTCTTTTGCGATTTTGAATTTTCTAGAACGACTGTTTTTCAGACATGATTCTAAATGAAACACAAATTTTTTAGAATTTTAAAGAATTAGGAGCAAAAAAAACGTTTGTTCTCTTTGTTTTATTTGATTTCGATTACAAAACAAACAGGTAAACATTAATAAATTCAACTTAACTATTTGAAAAAAAAGCAGCACAAAACTTTAAAACTTTTCAATTGACGCCACGTATAACAGAGATTGATGCGTTCCGATCCTTTTTCTTGTTTTTTTTTGCGAGCAACTGGCGTTTACATTTGGCTAATATCGGTTGTCTGCCTACTGCACCAAGAGCTCACTGTTAGACTGATTTCTGCAACGAGAGTAACAAGGTGAAGCTGGTGGCTCCATTTCCAGGTCGACTTGGGCCTCTCGACATCCTGGGAAGATCCAAATTGTCTCTACGAAAGAGGAATGCGCTCATATGGAGATGAGTAAAACTAAATCCTTGATTAGCATAACTTTGGCTATTTGCGCTGAATCCATGATATAAATTTCGATGATCAAAAAATTATCTTTTCTGATGGCCTTTTAAACCATATTTTTAAAAGATGTAAATGTAATAAGATAACCTAAATGGAAATTATGTGATTTAGAGTGATCCAATTATCATTATTTGAATTTAATTGTTGTCTAATAAGCAAAAAAAATCTCCATGAGTAGTCTTGTCAAAAATAGTACGTTCTCGAGCGGAATCAGTCAAAACTTACACATACAGTTTTTTAAAGTTTTGCGGTAACGGAGAGCAAACATTGAATTGAAACGGGTAAAATTATGAATCAAATGATGAAAGCACGCGCCTGCAGAGGCGTTGTTATTGCGCTAAAAACAAAACAATTCTTATCATGAATTGGAAATGAAATAGCTGATAAATGCTTTGTTTTGTATAATCAAGACCACATCTTTTCTAACTTTTGATAGTAATTTTATCAACTCTTCTTCAAACTCAACAGTTTCGGACAAGTAATAAAACACAACATAGTTTTGGGCTCACTTTCATATGTTGTATTCAGCGGCTAATCTAAAATGAACACATAAATTTCCTTATGTTGGATTGCGAGTTATGATTGGGTATAGATGTCAGTCCACAACCAGAAAGTTTTTCAAAAAGATACCCTTTACATTTTAACCTGATTTAGTCTTACCAGAGTTCGTTTATCTCCTGGGAAATTTATCCAATTTGGCTACGCTGTGTATGATCTATCACTGGCTGATAAGCGAAGGGTTCGAATAAACTAGAATTTATGTTAATAAGTCCGTGTTTGATTTTTTACGCGTGTTTATTGGTATGTGTAATTGTTAATTTTTATGTATATATGTTCAGAAGTGTAACAATAGCTAAGAGTTAAGCC
>NC_087067.1:55942884-55966564 GCF_963678635.1 Symsagittifera roscoffensis | reverse complement strand
GGGTACAGATTATCAATCAGATTTCGATACGTAAAATTAGTGCGTGTAGATAGGCATTTAATCAATTTTTATTTGTAAATGTAAGCACGATTAATGTCTACTTTGTATGTTTTTGGTTATATACATTTGTTTTTAATGATTCAGATGTATAAAGTCACTTATGCGATCAAAAGTATGCTATCAGAAGGGCCACTTTAAATAGAAAAACAATTCATCTCAGATTTTTTTTGCTGCTCTTGATTTCTGAATAGTTCACCACATACTAAAAATTACCAGATACAACATTAAAACGTATTTCTATGGCTACATAGACATATAGTGTGTGATATAGTTTTACAAAACTTATCATTAATTTCTTAACCTGCAACATAATCCTACTCTATGTTGATAATCTGGGCAACACGTTGGTCTTACTGTTGTTGTCAATATCAATTTTATTAAAGTTTAATCTGTTAAACAAGGCTAGATTTTATATATATGCCCTTCATTAGCAGGTTTTAATTTTTTTTCAGTTTTTTTATCTTTGATAAATCAGATGATTGCACGTTTCGCCCAAAATGCACACATAAGCTGCAGTTGTTAACTTAAATGCAATCAATGTTCGTGAAGTTTTGCCACATAAACTTTCAAAAAATTGTACTCAATTATCTATCTATCAAAGTGATATTTTTTAAATTCGCTCGATAATCCTTAATTTTTTCTGTTCCAATCTTGACCTAGCCTCATTCGGTAAAACAGTGTTTTTTATTGTTGGGATGATAGTTAAGCCGCGAATTTAAAAAAATATCAATTTGATAGATAGATAATTGAGTACAATTTTTTGAAAGTTTATGTGGCAAAACTTCACGAACATTGATTGAATCATATGAATCATTAAAAACAAATGAATATAACCAAAAACATACAAAGTAGACATTAATCGTGCTTACATTTACAAATAAAAATTGATTAAAATGCCTATCTACACGCACTAATTTTACGTATCCAAATCTTATTGATAATCTGTACCCACTTAGCATCTGGTGAAACAATCTAGAATAATGTAGAGAAGTAAAAAGAAGAATTTGGATTGATTTTGACATCGAATTTTATTTCCGATTACAATTATTTATCCTAAATTGATTCGAAAACGTTTTGGAACAACATGCTTGTACATCTTTTCTGATATATCATTTTCAATACAAGCAAACCGTGAGGCATGTAAATATCGAACATGCAATGCACACAATTTACACATAATTATATTATTTTGTAGTATCTGGTTGAACATAGTACAGATACAACACCTAGTAAAATGTTTCAGAAAATCTCGACTATTCTGGAACTAAAGCTACATTGAGTTTGATTTGTGGCTTAATTGGATAGGATAACCAAATTGGATAAATTTCCCAGGAGATAAACGAACTCTGGTAAGACTAAATCAGGTTAAAATGTAAAGGGTATCTTTTTGAAAAACTTTCTGGTTGTGGACTGACATCTATACCCAATCATAACTCGCAATCCAACATAAGGAAATTTATGTGTTCATTTTAGATTAGCCGCTGAATACAACATATGAAAGCCCAAAACTATGCTGTGTTTTATTACTTGTCCGAAACTGTTGAGTTTGAAGAAGAGTCGATAAAATTACTATCAAAAGTTAGAAAAGATGTGGTCTTGATTATACAAAACAAAGCATTTATCAGCTATTTCATTTCTAATTCATGATAAGAATTGTTTTGTTTTTAGCGCAATAACAACGCCTCTGCAGGCGCGTGCTTTCATCATTTGATTCATATTTTTACCCGTTTCAATTCAATGTTTGCTCTCCGTTACCGCAAAAATTTAAAAAACTGTATGTGTAAGTTTTGACTGATTCCGCTCAAGAACGTACTATTTTTGACAAGACTATTCATGGAGATTTTTTTTCGTTATTAGACAACAATTAAATTCAAATAATGAAAATTGGATCACTCTAAATCACATAATGTCCATTTATGTTATCTTATTACTTCACATCTTTTAAAAATATGGTTTAAAAGGCCATCAGAAAAGATAATTTTTTGATCATCGAAATTTATATCATGGATTCAGCGCAAATAGCCAAAGTTATGCTAATCAAGGATCTAGTTTTACTCATCTCCTTATGAGCGCATTCCTCTTTCGTAGAGACAATTTGGATCTTCCCAGGAAGTCGAGAGGCCCAAGTCGACCTGGAAATGGAGCCACCAGCTTCACCTTGTTACTCTCGTTGCAGAAATCAGTCTAACAGTGAGCTCTTGGTGCAGTAGGCAGACAACCGATATTAGCCAAATGTAAACGCCAGTTGCTCGCAAAAAAACAAGAAAAAGGATCGGAACGCATCAATCTCTGTTATACGTGGCGTCAATTGAAAAGTTTTTCGGTCTGTTTTGTTTTTTGTGCTGCTTTTTTTCAAATAGTTAAGTTGAATTTATTAATGTTTACCTGTTTGTTTTGTAATCCAAATCAAATAAAACAAAGAGAACAAACGTTTTTTTTTGCTCCTAATTCTTTAAAATTGTAAAAAAAATTTGTGTTCATGTTGTTAGAATCATGTCTTAAAAACAGTCGTTCTAGAAAAATCAAAATCGCAAAAGAAGATTGGGTTGTTTATTTTGCACAAATTTAAAAATTTAGTGAAATTTATCTTTATTACTGAAAAAATGAGTTGAACATCAGCTTAGAAAAACTTTTGTTTTCTCCAAAACATACCCTTTACCGTTAATTTTATCATAATTAAAAGATTATTTTCTGAAATACTATAGCTCAAACTATCGATATTGCAAAAATAGGGGGGGAAAACAACATAATGTGCAACTCTGGTCAATGTTATTTGGTGTACGGTTAAACCTGCAGCCTAATCGTCAACTGAAGATATATCAAACTACAGAACTAACAAATGAATCAAAAAACAAAGTTTTTCAAAAAGATTACAATTCTTAGAACAATGGCTAAATATTTTTTTTCGAACCAAAACTTCCACTGTCTGTAATTTTCTGTACAAAACTAAATAATTACTTGAAATCAAATTTCGATATGTCAAAAAACTCTATTCGGACCGTCCAACAGAAAATTTTCAACAATTTGTTTTGGAATTTTCCCGTGTTATGCAATTTAGTGAGCCTCGGTTTTTTCTTCTGACCACTAAAAGCGCTTCTCATGACTCACTGGTCAATTTTGAGTTGAAGTTTGATACCGTTGAAAAATTCGTTTGGGAGATCAACAGACATATTAAAAAATTGTTTATCGCCCTTTTTTATTTTTTCAAAGATGAACAACATTGCTAAATGGTGTAGATGAGTTGGCTGAAAGCTGGCATTTCTTTGCAAATCTCTGCTTGCGACGTTTGCATTGTAAAAATTAAAGTGTATATGTAGGTTTAACTGTATTTGAATTTATTCATACGTAAAACGTAATGAATATATTTTTGTGTGAATATTTTTAGTAATCTATAAACAAATGCAAGAAAAAATACATTTTGTGTATGCGTGTATGTATGCAAGTTGATGTGTTTGTAAGTATGAGTACAATTTTTTTTCCTTATGCGCGTGTAAACCAAAACAATTGTAACTAGAAGAATAACTATAACCCAACTTGAATTTAACTAATGTTTCTAGTTTTTCATGAAAGTTAGACAAGATACTATAAGCATACTATATATGTACGCACATATGCTTTGCGTATGTGTGTTTTTATGTAAATGGTATGTATCTATGTAAAAGTGTACAACTTTTTGCATGTAGAAATGTAATTAATCATGTATGTACATACTGTTTGTGTGTACTCATTTGAGTCTTTAGAAGTTATGTAAATTTGTATGTTTTTATGTAAGTAGGAACTTTTGACTGCATGTCCGCTTGATTGAGTGAATGAATACAAGCATATTTTTTCAACTAATGTATGTTTTTAGGCAAGTACTTCTGCATAATCGTATATCAGTATGAAAGGCACGTTTATATGATTGTATGTAAAGACGCATGAATGCCAGTCTGTAATTCGTGATTCTTTTTGTCTGAATGTGTGAAATGAATGCAAGTTGGTTTGTGTGTTTACATGTGCTTGTATTTCAAAGGTCAGCAGAGCTAATAAGTAAAGTCTTTGCATGTATGTAAGCAAAACTTAAGTGTGTGTCTATTTATGTAAACTGTATGTATCTACGTAAAAGTGTACAATTTTTTGCATGTATAAATCTAATTAATCATGTATGCACATACTATTTGTGTGTTCATTTGAGTATTTAGAAGTTATGTAAATTTGTATGTTTTTATGTAAGTAAGAATTCTCGAATGCATGTCCGCTTGATTGAGTGAATGAATACCAGCAATTATTTTGTATCAATGTATGTTTTTCAGTTTAGAAGCATTTAAAAGTTGGCTGGTTTGCAAATTGTACAAACTTATGATTGAAGTTTTATGTCTGTTTAAAAGGAAAGTGTGTACACATGAGTCGTAGCATGTTTGTATAGTACGAACCATGTCTGTTTGTAGGTAAGTACTTATACATATTCGTATATGAGTATGAAAGGCACGTTTATATGATTTTATGTAAAGACATATGGATGCCAGTCTGTAATGCGTGATTCTTTTTGTCTGAATGTGTGTATAAATTTGTCTTGAAAGTATGAAGTGAATGCAAGTTGGTTTATGTGTTTTCATGTGCTTGTATTGTAAAGGTCAGCAGAACTAATAAGTGAATTCTTTGCATATATGTAAGCAAAACTTGCGTGTGTGTCTATTTATGTAAGCTGTATGTATCTATTTAAAAGTGTACAACTTTTTGCATGTATAAATGTATTTAATTATGTATGCACATACTATTTGTGTGTTTTCATTTGAGTATTTAGAAGTTATGTATATTTGTATGTTTTTATGTAAATAAGAATTCTTGAATGCATGTCCGCTTGATTGAGTGAATGAAGACCAGCAATTATTTTGTATCAATGTAAATTTTTCAGTTTAAAATTATTTAAAATTTGCTTGTTTGCAAATTGTAAAAACTTATGATTGAAGTTTTATGTCTGTTTAAAAGGAAAGTGTGTACACATGAGTCGTAGCATGTTTGTATAGTACGAACCATGTCTGTTTGTAGATAAGTACTTATACATATTCGTATATGAGTATGAAAGGCACGTTTATATGATTTTATGTAAAGACATATGAATGCCAGTCTGTAATGCGTGATTCTTTTTGTCTGAATGTGTGTATATATTTTTCTTGAAAGTGTGAAGTGAAAAAAGCCGGTTTTTGTGTTTAAATGTGGTTCTATTGTAAAGGTCAACAGAAATATTAAGTTAAAATCTTTGCATGTGTAAAAGCAATATTTTCGTATAATTGGTTGCAGGTTTAAAAGCATGTAAGCAAGTATTTAAAATTTATGCATGTATGCTTGTTTACTTGCATTCTTCTTATGTATAAGACTATGTACGTTTGTGTTCATACCTTTATGTAAGACTTCATTTTTGAATGTTTGTATGTATAGAATTTTTTTTTTCATATTTGTATGTAAATTTGTACGTATGGTTGTATGAATGTCTCTAAGTAACTTTATATATGTATGTATATATGTAAGTTTGTATGTATGTATCTATGTATGCATGTATGTATGTGTTTTTGTAAGTTTGTACTTATGTATACATGTATGTATGTTTGTATTCAGTAAGTGTGTACCTAATTGTTTTTGTATGTAAGTATGCATGATTAACCTTATTTAAGTATTTAAATGTGTATGAATAAACGTATGTTTTTAATAAATTACGCATGACTGTTTTTTGTGAGTATGCATTTAAGTTTGCAACTTATGAAAATGTGTTCAAGTTTTTTATGTTTACAAGTATGCAGCTTTAAATGTTTGGTGGGGTATATATGTTTGAGTTTAGTTGTAATCGTTTTTTTTTATTTCATTTAAAAGTATATATGTAACTCATTCCAATCTTTCTTATGTTTTTTCTTGAGTTTCTCGAATATTCTAGAATAGTCAAGCAGACACTATAATGACAGTTTTGTTTTCATTTCTTGATTTGCAAAACAATTTGATAATTTTTTTAAAAAAATTTCCTCGAAATATTTGATCTTCCAGGTATCCTCATTATGAACATTTCACTTTGAAAAAGTGGCATATGTTGCATTGATAATTTCAATTTATCTGCAGTCAATGATTATGAAAAATGTTTCAAAATTGTAACAAGAAAGATCAGTTTTCAAGTTTTCACAAAATTTTGTCGATGGAAGCATCAAACAGCAAGTCCAATTGGAGACAGCATGGAGTCCAAAGTGTTTGATGAACTGTTGCTCATAGAGGTAAAAATTACGATAAGAAATTATTAGAAAAAAATTTATGGTTTGTTGAGGAAAATCATTGATCGTGCAGACATGCGGCTGGTAGAGCTGAAGACGGTAAGCGAGCAAAGTCTCAGTGACAGGTACTGTATATTTGAAGGATGATTGATCAATCTCTAAAAACCACAAATTTTCAATGGTTTTCATTTGAAAAATCATAATTTTGAATCAAAGTTATAAACCCACAGAAGTGAAGCAATTGTGTAATCAGATAAACAGTCAGTACCACTTTTTTTAAATTCAAGATTTATTTAGTCGATAGAGTTTTTTATGAAATAGCTCAAAATGCTGACGCCTTTTTTCTTTGAATTGAATAGCAAGCCTTTCTGCATTGCGGCTCAAAATTTTAATTCCTCAAAGTAAAACTGTCTAACAAATTTTTATTGTCAAATTAAACATGTATTTGTTAGTCGTTCTAGCTTAAAATAACACAACATAATTGACGTTTATCGAAATGCATTAAAACTACAAAATGGCACGTACAAGTTTTCGGAAACTGCTGTAGCCAAATTGGTGTCGAAGCGTTGTTTAGTGTGAAACAGCTATCATCTTGACGGAATCCGAAGATTCAGGTAGAGTGTTGATGATAAGGCTTGATTTTATCTTAAAATTTCAAACAACTAACCGTTTTTCGAAGACATCTTTTGTTAATAGAGAAGACAAATATCGATGCAAAAATGAGAAAAAAACATCATGATGCGAACTGTTTTGATACTGCTAGTGATGAGAACGTGAATGTGAAAGCTTGGATCACCTCAAACATATATTGAAAGAAAGAAAGGTTAAACTCTTGATAACACAATTAGTTGCAGATGAATGATCGAATATTTTGGTCAAAAATCCACCGTATTTTGAGAGACAATAGCGTAATCATGGAAACATTCAAAAGATCAGATTTATATTAAAAAACTCAAAATTTAATTTGTTGAGCAGAGCGTTAATCAATGATATTAACTGATAGCGCTTCAAACTTTTGAATAGAAAGCTCTTGCTAAAGCCAAATTGAGTTAATTAGAAGATACTGAGAACAGTAGACTAGATTGTAGTATCAAATTAAAAATTATTTAATTGCATATTCTTTTAATGGAAAAATCAAAAATTTCGGATGCTCAAACTATAACTCCGAATTCATATCAAGTTTTTAATTTGTATCCATAACTTGTCTTAGTTTGTGTTCAGTCTTTCCCGATTGAATTTGGTCTAATTTGAATAACTGTTTCCTTAAAAGTCGCAAATAAGTTTTCACCTGCTTTATTCGATGGTCACTCTGTTCTGTCGTATATATTGGCACACAAATAACAGTTTTCCCCCAGTTTCTAGGTCCGCTTTGATGAAATTTTTCAAAATTTCTGTTAGCACAAAAAAGTTAATAGGAAATACTAAACGTTTTCTAGAAGCCCCGAAATTGTTTCCGTTTTATTATATGCAAGTCTTAGAAATGGCTGCAGCAAAATTAATGGGCACTTTTGGCTTTCATCAGTGTTCTCGTTTTTTAAGATCTTTACCCACTTCAACTTATTAGCTCTTTCAACCTTTCTATAAAATCAAAGCTGTTGTCATAGATTTTAGACGTTTTTTCAGTCTCCTGTAAACACGGAAAATGGAAATGGCGAAATTTTCAAGCCAATTTCATTATTTTAGAGTTTTCAGTGTTTCGTAATTTTTCTTTGTTTTTACCTTCATTTGGCTGAACGAAATTTTTCATTCTTATTTCGGTCAAATTGGTTATTAATTTTTGCCCAAAAAGAGGTGGCGGCCACCGCACTTGACGAATTTTGCTTTCTTCGAGATTCAGCAATAAAACATGCTTTTTTGAAGGAAATCGTTCACAGCAGCCAACAGTTAAGCTACGCTGCCAAAATCTTGTGCTTTCCTCTATACCATATAGTTTGGTCGCATATAATAGGTATATAACGTCTTTTTACATGTAAACAAGCCAATACCCCCAAACTTTAGAAGGGAAAACATGCACCGACCAAAACTTAATTCCATTCCTGTTTCCACAACGTTCAGTGTGAATACTCAATAATATACCGAAGTTTTACATAGTGACCATTAGGTATAAAATTATACATGGTGACAATTAGGATTATTACATGGTGACCATTGCTGATCATTTAATACATGGTGACCATTATGATTTATACCTAATGGTCGTCCATGTATGACAACCCCCCCCCCCCGATCCTAACGCACTATATGCATACTACTCCTGACGTCGGACAATCCGATGCAAACCCATATGTTTATAAGTTTCTGTAATTAACTTCTATAAAAATTTTCAAGGGCTCAATTTGTGAAACTTTTGCTTGAATATGGGGCAGAACATCAGATTTAAAGTCCTTAGTCACAGATAGGAGTCCGTTAGGTGACATTGACCAGTAAAAAAAATCTTATCGATGATTTTCTGATATTTTTTTTTGAGAATCTGATGATATAAGTGACCGCGCAAGTAGTATGAAAAGAGAGATAAATTCGTTGATTTACGAAAAATGAGACAAGAAATGACAAAGTTAATTGGGAAATTGAGACAACTCTTTTTTCGTAGCCATCAAACCATTTGAATTGCGAAGGTTGCTTTCGTTAGTTTTTTATTATAAAAAAATTTAAGCGACGAATGCGTTACCGATGCGTCGCTCTCACCGGTCGTTTTCACCAATTAATTGAATTTGCTGACAAGAGAGACTAATCTTTTCATTTGATTTCTTAATAACCTTGACATAATATCACATTGTATAGAAAACTTTCAACGACAAGTTTGTTCTAAAATTGATAGTAAAGCAATTGTAAGAGACAACGTTTTTTTCCAGTTGTTCCTGACTCATGACTTAGTAACAAAAATCAATTTGTAGATAGAAGTAGTTTTTCTTTTTTTAAAACAATTTGCAATCGTTTTGACTGGTAATGCAAGGACTTCTTTCAGAGTGAACTTTTCTTCTGAACAAAATTAACCAGCTTTTCATATATACGAATTAAATCCATGAATCTTGAGTTAAACTGTTGAATGGAAAAAAATGCCGCATGTATTTGTGTATTTTCAACAAAACCCAAAATAGAACGTTTGCATATCGGACAGAACAATAATCGGTAATAATTTTCACCGATGGGTTTTCTGGAGAGTTGCTTTTTTCAAATGAAAAAACTGACACGGCAAAAATTGTAAAAACAAAACAGTGCGCGTTAATATTACCCGAAAGGGACAAAAATTTGATTATAATAGATTGAAAAATCACAATCACATCATAGATTGAAAATAATTGATTAAAAGTTAGAATCATCATAGAAGTTAGAACAATGGATCTGATAATGATGGATTTGTAATTTTTTGGCTAAACTTTTTCCATTTTATAGGTATTACCTGGGTTGGTGAAAAAAATGAACGAAGATTCAAGTTTCATTTGTTTTTTTTTTAATTTTAAGTTTTAATTGGTTTTTTATCTGAAAAAAAAAAACTAAATTTTTCAGTTGAGACAAATCAAATGGGAAAATATGTTGTCTTTCTTAGTCGTTTTAAAAAGTTTTTTAAGAGTTTTGCAACATCTTCTTAAACCTGCGTAATTTTATTTGAAAGTTACAAATTGAGCAACTGAAAAACTTATTTTCCATTTTCAGCTGAACAATTAAGTTCACAATTATGTTATATTAAGTCCTGAAACATTTTTTAAATGAAAAGAGGGTGCAATTGCTTAGGTGTCTTTATGCCTGTTTGAGAAGAATTGAAAAAAACAATAAAATGCATTAAAAATAGTTAAAATTAGCAATAACTATCTAATTCTTAAAGTCTTCGAAATATACATCTCTGTCAGTTTTTGTATAGAAATTGTGCTTGTAAATCTGACAGAACTGAAGGGTCTTAACCTTACCGAAAGTTTTTCTTGGGATTTGCTTTTAAGAATTTGGGGACCGTTTTTTTTTCATTTTCCCTTGTCACCTGTCTAAAGTAGAAAAAAAATTAAACTGAAAGTAGAAGATTCGGTTGAGAGCTTGCTGACTTTAGGGGCGTATAGCATGAAAAAAACATAAGCGTTGATATACGAAAACGGAATAAAAATTTTGAGAAAACTTGATTTGGAAATTCCACTTATTTTTTGGTAGCTTTCAAACGATTGAGGAAGATGCATTCGATTGTTTCTTTGTTTCTAATTTTTTCAAATAGTAAGGTTAACAATGCATCGTTGCTGCGAAATTTTTAACATGAATTTAAGGTTTGGATATCATTTGTTCTAAGAAATTAGGAAACATTTTGGTTTTGCTTAAGAAGGAAACTACTTTTCCCCGATGCTAAATTGGCAAGCTTAAGTTAATATTACCATTTAGAGGAAAAGTTTCAACATTAAAAAAAACTCATAAAAAACCATGGTGAGAGACAGCTTTTTTCCATTTGGTCAGTCACGTGACTAAATCAAGAAAGCCTAATAAAAATTTAGAAGTAGATATCATTTTGTTTTCTTTGGAGATCGTATAGACAAAATTTACCAGGAGTTCGTTCATACTAAAATCAGGTCTAGAACTTTTTTTAATAAACAAAGCCAAATGTTTGCAAATAAAAATAATTCTTCTGTTCTTGATTTGTTGTACACAAGTTTCTCTTTCCGCAAGATGTCTTCAACGCTTATAGTAAGAAAATTTATGCAATTTTTTATGGTTTCTCTTCAATAAAATATCTTTCAAAAGAAAAAAATTGAAGCGAGCTAAAATTTATTATTTTAAATAACATATACCAGCAAAATAAAATAAGTGCATAATGAGACTGAAGGAACAATTTTAGAGGCCATTCTAAGGAACAATGATCATGGTCAATCAAGGAGTTCAAGGGCACGTTGTACTCTCTGTCTTAAGATGTACAATCCTATCTCGAGAATGATGATAGAATGATTATTAACCCATGCAAAGTAATCTCTTCGGGACAATCTGTTTAACCTTCCTCTGTCTTCAAAACGTCGGTACCATCGCTTTGCAAAGTGCTGGCAGTTTGAAAAAGCAACATTGTATTCCTTTGTCAATTCATTCGAAAATCGTAAGTCTTCAAAAAATAGGGAAAGATTCTGGCTCACCGCGAAGAAATTCAGAGACTTCATCTTTTTAATGCCGGTCTTCCCAGACTTTCGCTTTTCAGTTTGATACCACTGTGTGACCTTTTCACGATCTCTGCTCCTTTGTAAAGTGAGCCCTTCGGAATTTTTCTCAATAGACCACCAGTAAGTATTTGTTTTGATTACAAGAAAACAGTGGTAAAATAGGTGGTCAGTGCGTTGCAAATCAGACAGGGGGTTCTTCCACAACTGCACTTTTTGAATTGTTTCATCTAAAGCAAAAAGTGACAGTACATTGACCATTTCTTCTTCGGTCAAATCACCAATAGACTCTGATGCTAAATCACGGTCTTCATAGAAGTATAATCTACCCGTCCATTCTGAACCGGTACTTCTAGTGTTACTGATGTTGTTGTTGTTGCTGTTGCTGTTGCTGTTGCTGCTGCTGCTGCTGCTGTTTCTGCTGTTTCTGCTGTTTCTGCTGTTGCTGATTTTGCTGCTTTTGCTGCTGTTGAAGCTGTTGCTGCTGTTGCTGCTGTTGCTGCTGTTGCTGCTTTTGCTGCTGCTGTTGCTGCTGTTGCTGCTTTTGCTACTTTTGCTGCTGCTGCTGTAGCTGCTGTTGCTTTTAAAAAAAGACCTGTTTTTCCAAATCGTTTTACCTAGAATAAAATTAGTAAATTGCTGTTTATCGTTGAAAGTTAAAATATACTTCAATCGAAAAATCTAATTCATTAGTTACCTTTTTTGTTGAATTGTTTGTTGTAAAAAATTTCTTTGCTGTCATGCAGCGTTTTGATGAGACGATGAGTAGAAAAATTTTACAGAAAGTAAACAACAGCGTTCGCGTGTTCAACTAACATTAACCAGTTTATTTTTTTTGCAATGATAGTTATGTGATTTAAGATATTAAGTAACAAATTTGTTTTTGATGAACGCGTGCTCCAAATTAGAAACAGAAAAAAAAAAACATTACATTATTTGAAAACACTTTATTCAAAACAGAAAGCAAATAATACTAAGCGAGTAGAGTTCATCAGAGTTCGTTTTTGAATATGAATTGACGGCTGTAATATTATAACGTTTTGATAGTCTCGCAGTATCAAAAAACTATAAATTTAAACCTGATTATAAACAAATGCTTTCTTAACTTAAGTAGATCTCAGAGTTTTCTGATAAAAAACTCGGGGGATCTTTCAAAATATGATACTTTTCTGTGTCAAATTTGACATCCAGCAAATCAATTTTATCCTCTCTGAGATAATTTAACGGATTCTTGAGCTAGCAACAGAGCATGAAAAGTTTGTTGCGTCTGAGCGGCAACAAAAATTCATGCTTTTTTGATGAAATATGGTAAGAAAACAATAGGTTTCGTGATCAGTTCCCTTGAAGTTTTGTAGTAGAGACATTCAGAGGAGTTACTCTTGGGTTGTGTCCATCATGTTTAGGGAGACTGTATTGCTCGGAAGGTTCGAAAAATATTAAGTAAGCTAGGATAAATAAACCAACATGATATGAGAATAGCTACAGAAATTGCATTTATAGGTAGAGTTGGCATAGTACCGGTAGTAGTACTTTTATTACAGTACCCATGTACGGTACCCATGTTAAATGGTCTGGTACCTTTCCAACACGGGGGTTAATTTTTACTTACTTCTTTTCCCTCATTATTTGTAAAGCTTTTGAAATATTTGTTGATTACATGGGTAACTGAAAAACCGCGTTCTAGAAGATGATGTTTATACAATCAATGATCTCAATATTGATTCCATATAAAAACTTAGGAAACTTTTTTTAGCCTGAATGAAGTCCTTGTGGTAGTTCCAAAAAGGTGATACTAGTACATTGCTAACTCTAATAATATGGTGGTCAATAAATGAAATGATTCATTAGAGCAGGTTGCGTACGCATCACCTAACTGGCTATATTGTCATGTAACTTATGTAACAATTGGAAAAAAAAAGATTAAGAGTTCGTTTCACATTAGAGCAAAACATTTTTTTCTTACCAGTTTTTGCACTAACTTTTTTTATTTGCCTGCTACTGTTTGAAATAAAATAAAACACTGATATCGCTCTTGCTAAATATTCAAATAATTAGGTTTTATGAATCGATCTAATTGTTTGCTGAAAATGAATTGAGCTTCAAAAAAATTGAGTTTTTCTTAAATCTGAAAACTTTCAATACCTTGTGTTGACAATAATCAATTGTCTTTTGGGAGTTAACTGAATTCATTCCTTTTTTTCGCAAACTTTTTTATACTTCGTTTTCCCACTTTCACCAAAATTTTCATTCTTCTTTATCAAAAATTTCAAAAAAAGTTGATTCCATAAATAATTTTCTTGATAAGAAAGAAAATTTTTCCGTTTTTTTTCTTCCAGACCCCGGTTTGTTTTAAAGTCTATTGATTGAAAAGACCGATGTCAATTGAGATTAATTATTTTGACTGTAGTTGGGACATCATTTTTTTATGACCACGCCTAAAGCTCCAAACAAGAGAAATTGATATTTTCCTACTTGTCTGACTCTATTTGATAGATAACGAAATAACTTTTCTGTAAGAATCAAAGATCAGCACAAAAATCATCGAATAAATGTCTAGACAATTCAATGGAAAATTCTAATTTCCTGAAACAGAATTTGTCACATAAACATCGAGTGTCAGGCACCTGTTGTTACATTCTTAGATGTATTTGAGCGCAAATTTTTTTTCCCAGGTTTTTGCATCTTTCTTTTCCTCCATGTTCACAATATTCAAAGCCACCATTAGTTCAATTTGAATCACGCGCGTTCTTTTTTTCGTAGACATCTTCGAACATATTTTTTTCATCAAAAAGACTAAAATTTAGAGGATTGAACGTCTTTTTGATGAAAAAAGCAGTATATGATGAGAGCATTGGGAAAAAAGTTTGCTCCAATGAAAAACATTAAGAAGGATATTCTGTTTAATATTTATAAAATATAAAACTCTCCTTGAAAAATACCAAATAGCCAGAGCAAACACAAATGAGTTCAAGTTCAATTTCAAAAGTTTGAACTTTTTCATAGAATCTTAACAAACACAAGATATGCATTGCTGCAGTTATCACATCATCGAACCGACATCAGCCTTAAAATCATAAATGATGTTTAAAATACGCTCTGCTTTCACGATCTTTCATTAGAATAATATCTTTTAATTAAAGACTTTTTGTGCCCCAGAAACGTAAATTTTGCTCTTTTAAAAAAATTTGCAACTAAAAGTTTTCTCGACAATTCGGTACTAATTTTTCCTAGACGCTGTAAATGTTTATCACAAATATGAATTAAAATTGCTTTACATTTGAAACCAGCCCATAAACAGTCCATGTCAAGTTCAATTCTTTAAAAAGGTTTGGTACTAAAAATTGAAAACGACAGTCACTAAATATGCATTCAGTTAATTTTCGGACAGAATGTTAACTGCAAATTGCTTTGTCGATTGTTCTCAATGAGCTTTTTAGGAATATATCGAAAAACGTTGCAAGACGTGATTTTGTAACAAAACGTGAAATTGTAACAAGCATTTCACTAACAACCACGAAATTGGTAGACATTCTAAGATTTCTGTTACAAATCATTGCTAATAAAAGCTTTTTATATAAGTACGTCCATTTCCAGACCAAAACGGTACTGAGTGAGCAAATTTATTGATGGCAATCAAACACTGTTTTAAGGCTTGCAGAGAAAAACAGCTTCTGAAAATGCCCCTGAAGTAACTATGATACTGCCTAACGCGAAGGCAGGTCTCTTCGCGTTAAGAAGGCCTCCCTAACGCGAAGGAAGGAAACAAAACGTTTAAAAATTGACACCGGCAGCCTGGGTGGTCAAAAATAGCTTGTAATTTTTTATGGAAAAAATATCATACAATTTGCTCAATTTCATAAGTACCGAATTTGTATGAAAACTTGAAGACAAGGATTTCGTCATGTAAGGAAAATGAATGATAACCAGTTTCAAATTTATGAAAATTGTTAGACAAGCTTCTTTCCATGGAAAAAATTATTTTAGTTTTTAGCTATGTATTTTATCTAAGCAAAAACAGTAACCTAGGTTTCGGTTTTCACAAGATTTAGGTTTAGATGAATCATTACAAGGCTAAACTAAATTTTTTGTGATTTTTAAGCGGATTCTCCTCTCTTTTGTTGTTTCTTGGCATTTGTGTTTCTTTTGACCGTGTCGAAAACTTTTTAACATGTTTGAAATCTTTTCGTTTGATTCCACTGGCCGCCTACACACACCAACAAAATTGGCTATCCAGTGCGCAGTTTGGCGTCGCCATGAATTTGCATAACTATTATGAGGTAAATGAAATTGTCAATTAACGTTCATTTCAAGTAGTTAAATTTCTTGATACATTTCGAGAAAAATACATTAAACTTAAAGATAATATTATTTCGCCTTTCGTTGAAAGGATTTCTCGTTGATGCGTTTCAATACAAATCAAAACGCATCTAATTGTTCCAAATTCAATGGAGAGCCAGATAAAAACAATAGACGCTCATAGTGACTTACAGATGTACATACATAGAAACGCACAAACATACGCACATACAGACGTACGAACAGGTGCACTAGGACACGCAGAGGCATACGCACCTAAACACGAACAAAGACATAGACACACAAAAGCGCACTTACAGTTGCACATATAGACAAACTTACAGAGACACATACGGACAAAAAAACAGGCACACACATAGACGCAGAGACAATGTTCAAACAGACACACGCACACACACGCACACACACACACACCACACACACACACACACACACACACATACACACACACACGCGCACACACACACACACACACATGCGCGCACACAGCGAGAGAGAGAGAGACAAAAACGTTCAGACAAAAAGCACAAACAGGCTCACAGACAGATGCACAAACAGCCGCCCATAGAGACGCAGAAGCAGACAGACATAGTCTCACAGACATATGCGCACACAGTTAAACATATAGACACATACGGACACATAAACATACGCACAAACCGATGCTAGTACGGACACATAAAAACTCCACTTATAAAATTACGTTGCAATAAATATCTGTGGAACTAAAAATTATGAGAATCCAAACAAACTCGTATGCGGACGATGATTGACAAATATATCAGCAGAAGAATGAAACAAAATAGTTCAAAACAATTGTGAAAGCTGGAACGACAAAATTAGAGAAATTTCAGTATCAGCTTCGGTGATTCAAAACGATTTTTTTCTTTCAAGAGAAAAGTTATAGAAAATCAATCAAATTTTTGCGCCATTTGGTAGGTAAACAGGCAATTCATACAATTATTCTGCTTAATTTAATAACGAATTTGTTTGTCAAAATTGTTTTTTTCTTTAGAATTTCAAGTTTCTAATTTTTGAGCACTACAATAATGCAGGCATTTTCAGACCGGATTACACAAATATATCCTTGAAAACAAATATTTAAACTTTCATAGATGGTAGCTCTGATCGTATGATGTCAGCCAATGAAAAAGTTCGACTGAATTTCGAAGGCAAAGTTTTCCAAATTGTACATTGAAAACCGGCATATTACAGAGTAAAATCCTGAGTTTGTGCTTAATTTTGTCCACTAGGGTAGAGAAATTATGACCGTCTTAAGTTTTTTTGGTTGCCGTTTCTTTGTTTTTTCTCCACTTGATGTAAAGTTTGAAGATGCTGAATCTTTTTAAAGGCTCGATTGCTATAGACAATTCGTCTCAGCTTAATTTTTTATTTACTCACAAAATCTAGGACTGCAAGCTAGTTTAACTGATGGAACGGGTTTTTCATTTTCACTTCTCTTTTAATATTATCTGAACAAAAAATAACTGGTTGACAATTGACTAGCAAGAAAATCACTGGGAAAGTGGTGTTGTTTGATTTAAATTTATTCATACTGTTCAAAATATTCTTTTGAGAATTTTTAACATCGTAAGCCGTGCAAAAAAAAATTCAGCTTTGGTGCAAATTAATTGAAAACATTGACGATTTGTTTTGCACCCGAATTGAAAATATACGTTCCTAAAACGTGTCTTTTTCAAATGACAATTCAATCACTTTAGTTCCAGTATTCACCGCGGTATTTAGAATGGCGAGGTGTTTTATGATTGGTTGATGAACGACATTGGCAAAAGAGGAGAAATACTTCACTTCTAGTTCAGTGTTTTATGTTTAGATGACTTCAGTGAATTTTATTAGAATTTTGTTGATAAAATAATAACAAACTGACTGAAGATGTCAAACGGTGCAAAGAAAGACTCAAATTAACTTTTCTGAAGAAGCTTTTACTTCATTAACAGGGTGTTTACCGGTGATTGAAAAAAAGGATAAAAAAAATTAGTCTCGTTATACTCAAAACAAAAAATTTAACTGCTCAGAGTTATAAACAGAAAAACTTTAGCTTATGGCAAGACATTTTTTCTTTCTCAGCCAGGAACGAATGATATAGATGAAAAGACACTAAAATAGAAGGAGGGAGTGAAAAAAGTGATAAAACTGAACGTCTGAAACATCAATTGATGATCCTGACGCAACTATATTAACAATTTTTATCATTTCAAAAACAAAACCGATCAAAATATTTGAATCTATGTAATGATTTTAAAGGAAACGGATAAGAAATTGTTCCTATTTCTTAAAACATTTTATTTTTCTTACATCCTTGAATTTTTTTGTTGCATCCTACTTCTGAAGATTTTCAGAAACTGATAATCTTGGACGGCATATAATGTTTCCAATTTTTCGTATGGCTGCAAAAGACCCATTAGGGTAATTTTTTGTATAAACATAAATACAGTTAGAAAATATACCTCTTTGACCCTCAGTTCTTATATATCATTAAACAAGGCAAATGTGTCATCAGTTACCGATGATTGCAAAAAAATTGTCTTAAAAATAATCTGGTAAATATGGTTTATATCTTAAAAGCAATCAACGGGGAAAAGCATGAAATAGTCGATTAGTTTCAATTTCTTGCAGAAACATGCTATTTCTTGTAAACAGTGAAGTACCTGTTTACATCCTGGAAAAATCATGATTTGATCAATTCAAAAAAACGAGAACAAACAAAGATTTCACCTAATGAATTTTTTTTTATTTCCACTATTTGACAGCATTAAGTATGACAGCAAATAATTTTGTTCTAATACTGAAAGTTTTTACACTAGACAAGAATTGTAGCGGATGATTTGATTGACAACTCCATCAGAAAAAAAAACACCACTACCAAAATCAAATTGCCTGAAACGCCCAAAAAATGAACCAACAACTACTCATCCAATCATTATTACTCGTCAAACACATATTGTTGATACAAAAAAATAAATGAACAAGAACAATCACTCCTTATTACGTAAAACGGGAGAAACCGACTAAAGAAAATTGTTGAGCTTAGCTCGAAAGTGAAGTCCGGGCGTAACTTGGCACAATTACAACTAATTGTTAAAAATGAATATAGTCCAGCTGAAACGTGGAAAATCACTGAAAGCTCGGAACGATTCATCAAAAACTAAAAGATTGAAGAGCTTCACAAAGATAATATTCCAACAGCTAAAAACACGTCAGTTTTTTCATATGATTTAAAAATAACTAGTTAAAAGCTTGACCATCTCCTATGCTGACTAAAACTGCTAGCAAACTCAAACTTGACGGATGCTTGGATATGAAAAGTCTCCAAACTCGAGGTCAGTCAACAAGTGTGGAACGACCAAGCGCAACTGAAGCACAGAATCAGTGGTCTTACCAAAACGCCTTCGACAACCAAAAACAATTCCCCATCAAAATTTTTCTACAAAATAGTAGTAGAGTAACTGTTTTCACACTACTTTTGTTTTCAGCTTCTTGCCATTTTCAAAACTAAAAAGACTGTTTTTCTGCAACATATATTTAATAAAGTTGGTCAATTTTTACTAATATTTTCCCACTAATCAGATGCTTTATGCCAGTTTTGTCAAAAAATTAAAGCTTCGCAGATGTATGGAATAGTTCGTCAAAGTTAATTTTTGTGGTCTCCTAAAAAAATTCAAACCTCCAATTAGATACAACTAGGAGATTTTAATAAAATCAAGTGTTTTGTTGCGAAGTTTTTTTGGTCGGAAAATTATTAAATAAAATTTTCAGATAAAAAACTATCAAACTGTGCGGCTAAAATTGATTTGTTTTCAAAATTTACTCTTGTAGATATCTCGCGATCTTTTAATTCTTAATAAATGTGTGGACGTCTATAGACTGGCTGTATTTCTCAACCCACCCCCAATCAGCTGAGTTCATCTCAGTTCATTATCCAAACTAGTTTTTTGTCTTCACTTCACTAAGTTTTAGAATCAAAAAAGTAGCAGCTAGCTACCTTTACCATTCCATCAATAAACTTGAAGATTCTGCAAAAAAGCTTGCTGAGCCTGTTTACTTTCACGCTGGCCTTAGTCTTGACCCTAGAACATAAAACTATAATTACGACTGAATTAAGTCAGTCCCCCTGAGGATTCCAGCTGAAACGTTGAAAATCATTAAAAGCTCGGAACGAGTCATCAAAAACTAAAAGACTGAAGAGCTTCACAATGATAACATTCCAACAATTAAAAACGCGTCAGTTTTTTCATATGATTTAAAAATACTAGTTAAAAACTTGATCATCTCCTATGCTGACTGAAACTGCTAGCAAACTCAAACTTGACGGATGCTTGGATATGAAAAGTCCAACAACCTCGAGGTCAGTCAACAAGTGTTTAACGACCAAGCTGAACTGAAGCACATAAAAACGAAAGCTTGTTTTTTCAATACTTGTTAACTTTCCTTTTTTTCGGTTGTCCTACATTCAAAGGTTTGGCCTAGAAATTCAATTCTAACTGTTTTTTTTTTCATTTTTTTGAAACGTAAAAGTTTTTCATCAGTGGACAGCGTGGAACTATACAAGTATGGCATACGAATCAATTCTTGTTCCGATTTCATTACGAGGTCAAACTGCGCACTGGATAGGCGCACAATTCTGTGTTTGTTTGTTCCTGGATTCCAGAGTCTTTAAAAATCTTAAACTTTTATAGAAACGATCGAAGAAAACGAAAGAAAAAAAGAAGAACAAAGGGAGCGTCATTGTTGAGAAATCCTCTTTCAATTCATAAATTACTCATTTTGGCCTCAAAAAACTACGATTATAAGAGAATTATTAATGTTTATGTTGGTTTCTTTGTTCAGTCAGTTGTTTGCTGCTCATCGAAAAAAAAATTTATGAAAAAACTTTTATTCCCCAAAAAAGATAATGACTACCTGAATTAAAAAAGATATTTTGCATCCAATATTTTTTAAAAAGTTTTGAGGGTACATAAATGTCAATTTGGCCTTGCTCTGAAATAATTTCTGCGCGCTTTCGAGTTTTTAGTTATGATTCTGAAAGTTTAGTGCGATGTATTTAGCGCGGTGAATTATCCCGCACAACCAAATTGGTCTCTTTTCCAGTCCTCCATTGAGTTTTTTTATATATCAAAAATTTGAAGTCTGTTCAAAATTACTTATTATGTTATAGAATGCGCTGAAACGTATCAGTGTTAACAAGTGAACAGATGATAACAATATCCCCGATTGACCAAAATTCGCTTTCTTAGAACTTTTTTAATAAAATTTTTACAACTTCTGAACCACTTAGCCTCTGAGAATGTTACAAGATAGGGACTTGTTCTTAAAAACAAAATTTTACGATAGTGACTTTGTTACAGGAAAGTGGTAACGTAGAAACTCTTCTAATTTTTTCTTTCAATTTTTTTGCATGCATGTTTTCGAAACTTTATAAAACATGTTTGAAAGTTCACCGCTGTCGCAGTATAAAATAAGGAAATTCTACGCCGAAAAACTCGTTTCGTTGCATGCAATTACTCAGAATCCGACTAACTTTATAAAAATAGTTTCTGGTTGATTACTAGAGGTTTCGTTTATGTTACTTCCTTCACCCAATATACAGCGCGTCCGAGGCTGTATGGAATAGTTCGAAAAGTTAATTTTTGTGGTCTCCTAAATAAATTCAAACCTCCAATTAAATACAACTAGGAGTTTTTAATACTATCAGGTTTTTTGTTGGGAAATTTTTTTGATCGGAAAACTTATTAAGTAAAATTTTCAGATAAAAAACTATCAAACTGGGCGGCCAAAAATGAATTTTTTTCAAAGTTTACTCTTGTAAATATCTCTCGATCTTTTAGTTCTTGATAACTGTGTGGACGTCTATGGACTGCCTGTATTTCTCAACCCACCCCCAGTCAGCTGAGTTCATTTCAGTTCATTATCCAAACTAGTTTTTTTGTCTTCACTTCATTAAGTTTTAGAATAAAAAAAGTAGCAGCTAGCTACCTTTACCATTCCAACAATAACTTGAAGATTCAGCCAAAAATCTTGCTGAGCCTGTTTACCTTCACGCTGGCCTTAGTCTTGACCCTAAAACATCAAACTATAATTACGACTGAATTAAGTCAGCCCCCTGAGGAGTCCAGCTGAAACGTTGAAAATCATTACAAGCTCAGAACGAGTCATCAAAAACTAAAAGAATGAAGAGCTTCACAATGATAATATTCCAACAGCTAAGAACGAGTCAGTTTTTTCATATGATTTAAAAATTTTAGTTAAAAACTTGACCATGTCCTATGGTGACTAAAACTGCTAGCAAACTCAAAATTGACGGATGCTTGGATATGAAAAGTCTACCAAACTCGAGGTCAGTCAACAAGTGTTTAACGACCAAGCTTAACTGAAGCACATAATCAGTGGTTTTACTAAAACGCCTTCGACAACCAAAAACACTTCTCCATCAGAATTTTTCAATAAAATAGTAGTAGAGTAAATGTTTTCCCACTACTATTGTTTTCAGCTTCTTGCCATATTCAAAACTAAAAAGACTGTTTTTCTGGCACATATATTTAATAAGATTGGTCAATTTTTACTAGTATTTTACCAATAATCAGATGCTTTATGCCAGTTTTGTCAAAAAACGAAAGCTTCGAAAGCTTGTGTTTTCATCACTTGGAAACTTTCCTTTTTTTCGGTTGTCCTAGTTTCAAAGGTTTGGCCTAGAATTCAATTCTAACTGGTTTTTTCATTTTATGAAACGTAAAAGTTTTTCATTTGAGGACAGCGTGGAACTATATAAGTATGGCATACGAATCAATTCTTGTTCCAATTTCATTACGAGGTCAAACTGCGCACTGGATAGGCGCACAATTCTGTGTTTTTTGTTCCTGGATTACAGAGTCTTTAAAAATCTTAAACTTTCATAGAAACGATCGAAGAAAACGAAAGAAAAAAAAGTAGAACAAAGAGAACGTCATTGTTGTGAAATCCTTTTTCAATTCATAAATTACTCTTTTTGGCCTCAAAAAAATACGATTATAAGCCAGTTATTAATGCTTATGGTGGTTTCTTTGTTCAGTCAGTTGTTTGCTCATCGAAAAAAAAATTTATGAAAAAACTTTTATTCCCCAAAAAAGATAATGACTACCTGAATTAAAAAAGATATTTTGAATGCGATATTTTTTTTAAAGTTTTGAGGGTACATAAATGTCAATTTGGCCTTGCTCTGAAATAATTTCTGCGCGCTTTCGAGTTTTTAGTTATGATTCTGAAATTGTAATGCGATGTATTCAGCGCGGCGAATTATCCCGCACAACCAAATTGGTCTCTTTTCCAGTCCTCCATTGATTTTTTTTATATATCTAAAATTTAAAGTTCAAAATGACTTTTTATGTTATAGAATGCGCTGAAACGTATCAGTGTTAACAAATAGAACACATGATAACAATATCCCCGATCGACCAAAAGTCGCTTTCTTAGAACTTTTTTAATAAAATTTTTACAACTTCTGAACCACTTAGCCTCTGAGAATGTTACAAGATAGGGACTTGTTCTTAAAAACAAAATTTTACGATAGTGATTTTGTTACAGGAAAGTGGTAACGTTGAAACTCTTCTAATTTTTTCTTTTTGCATGCTTGTTTTCGAAACTTTATAAAACATGTTTGAAAGTTCACCGCTGTCGCAGTATAAAAATAAGGAAATTATACGCCGAAAAACTCGTTTCGTTGCATGCGTTTACTCAGAATCCGACTAACTTTATAAAAATTAATTTCTCGATGATTACTAGAGGTTTCGTTTATAATACTTCCTTGACCCAATATACAGCGCGTCCGCAGCTGTATGGAATAGTTCGTCAAAGTTAATTTTTGTGGTCTCCTAAATAAATTCAAACCTCCAATTAGATACAACTAGGAGATTTTAATACTATCAAGTTTTTTGTTGCGAAGTTTTTTTGGTCGAAAAC
>NC_087067.1:55892684-55942684 GCF_963678635.1 Symsagittifera roscoffensis | reverse complement strand
CTGCTGCCTTGAGAAACCTTCAATAATTGTCCATCGGCTTCCAGTTGGTTATGTGAGCTGACGTATCACCACAAAATCAGATTTTACATATCTTTGGCAAAACTGAAATTGAATCTGAACAGTTTTCTCGTTGCTAAACTTTCAACTTTCACAAGGAATCGGGCGTAAATATTTCAAATTTCACTACATATCTCAAATTTTTTATGATAAAAATTTTGTTTCGGACTCAACAGTTTGGAACACTAGTATTGTCGGCTTAGCTACCGCTTGCTTAAACTGAATTCTTTTTCGACGATAAACTGATACAGACGTATAAAATTTTGTTTGGTGTCTTTTATTGATGTTTTTTGAATGTTTTTTTTCGACCTTCAACTTCGTCTTCGTTCTCTTTTTGAATTCGCTAGTTTTCAATGCTATGTTTGTGTTGCATCAACAATGTTGCAAAATATGACCGCTTTGTGAAGTTTTGGTTCCAGGTAAACATGGAAATTCTTAGCAAAATAGGTATGGAGTTAGCAATATAGGTATGCAGTTATGCTTTTCTGCGATGAAGTTTGCCATAATATATGGAACGCCGCCTCTTATCAAACTTTTGAAATTCAGAAAATCCAAAAACTGAAAGTATATGGAAGTCTATGAGGGCTTCTTATTATCTTACAATCGGGGCCAAATATATTATAAATGTATTCAGTCAGTTCCTGAAAGGTTGAATTAGATCAAAGAACCAAAAGTTTTTAAAGGCTGAATGTTTATTTATTTCAGATATTCAGTGCAATCTAGCTATGAATGGAGATGTCATCTAATGAACAGGACTGAAAATTGCCATTTTTCTTTCGGGTATGAAAATCCTAAACGAATTTGCTGATGTGTTCACTGCACTGTTGGTGACATGGTCTGCAGCTCTAGTCTGGCTTACAATGTCGATATTGTTTATTGTTTGTATGTTTCCAGACGACGCCAATCACTATATTTGGGCCATGCTATTTGTTGGAATCGGAGGCTCCTATCTCTGCATGTACATCGAAACTATGTCGTGTTTAATCAATACAAGCCAGAACACTTGCTCGCACGTCTCCGCTAAATTGATCCACGTTTCCTTTGTAATTTGGTTTTAGGCAATGATTCAAAAATGTCTTGAGCTTACTTGAAAATACATTCACTCTTAAAATGCTGTAGCTTCTTTTTTAGGTTAATTTGCTGAGGCAAATAAAAGTTCAGTTGTTACATTTGCCTTTAGTTTTTAAGCTTCAGATAACTAAAAAACCTTATAGATGATAAAGTGAGATGTATTTAAGATTAATTATAGGTATTTCTGTGGAAAAGTTGGTAAGACATGTTGGATTTCTACACGCATTCAAACTTTGCGCAAGTAAGCGAGCTGATTGTATTTTGCTTCATCCTCATTTCTTGTCGCTCGCTGACAGTGACTGCTCAACTAACTATTACGAAGGAGGAACTTTGCAAGACCCCGACCGTCAGTGACACTATATCCACAGGTTTTAAAATAAATGGTACAGTACGACTTTTCAATTTATAGAGATTTAATTGCAATGAACATTCTTCCAGGTAGCAGAAATAAATCTTGAATCAAGATTACACTAGAATCTATCTATCTATTATCTATTATACCTATTATATATTCACATGCGGGCTTCACTATCTCGCCATGTTTAAGCTTTTTCAACGTATTTTTCTGCATGTTTAAGTTATATCATATATTGCAATGGTTAAGAATTTTTTTTTTCGATTTTCCAATTTGATTTTAGTAGTTATTTTACCGAGTTTAAATTAAGCAGCCCAATATCGAATTAGGGGTTGCGAATTTTCATAAATTTCAAATAAAATAATTTATAGAACTTGAAGTTCCCAACCGTGTAGTTGGGTACTGTCAGAGTACTATCATGCATTGCGATTTTGCCTCCAAATGTGACTGCTCAAATCCTTGTAATTTTCGATATGATGTTTTTTGTGATTTTTTCGAAATTTTTCAGAAAATTTTGATTTACTTTTCCCCAAACTTTGAAATTACCAACCTTGTAGTTGGGTGCTGTGACAGTACTCTAAGGAGTTACAAATCTTGCCCCCTAATATGACTGTTCAAATCCTTGTAGTTTTCAAGATATGACGTTTTTTGTGATTTTTTCAAAAAAAGTTTTCAGAAAACTTATATGATTTTTTTCGCAAAATCTGAAATTCTCAATCCTGTAGTTGGGTCCTGTCAGAGTAATCTCAAAGGTTGCGAGTCTTGTCTCTAAGTATGACTGCTCAATTTCTTGTAGTTTTTGAGATATGACGTTTTTTGTGATTTTTTCAAAAACAGTTTTCAGAAAAATTATATTAATTTTTTTTTCGCAAAATCTGAAATTCCCAAACCTGTATTTGGGTCCTGTCAGAGTATTCTCAAAGATTGCGAGTCTTGCCTCCAAGTATGACGGCTCAATTTTTTGTAGTTTTTGAGATGTGACAATTTTTGTGATTTTTTCAAAAAATTTCAGAAAACATATATTAATTTTTTTTCGCTAAATCTGAAATTCCTAACCCTGTAGTTAGGTCCTGTCAGAGTACTTCCAAAGATTGTGAATCTTGCCTCCAAATATGACTGCTCAATTCTTCGTAGTTCTCGAGATGTGAAGTGTTTCGATTTAATCAAAATTTGTCAAAGAGTTTATCTACAAAGAAATTCGAAAAATTTGAAACTACCAACTCGATGAAGATACAACCTTATTGACAGCATACACCCTGGCGTCTCAAATCTTGCCTCTCAATATGAATGCTCAAAACCTTTTAGTTTCCGAGATAAGACAATTTTTTTTAAATGTTTTTTTCGGGAAACTTCAGTTTAAAAAAATTCACAAAATGTCGCTCTCAGTGGTTGAATATCTGGTCTCAAAATTTCTGCAGATGACCATTGAGTTTTTGAAGCACCGGAGGTGCGTTAAACGCCAGTTACTATTTGTTTGAGTTAAGTGGGCGAGTAGGAGTTATAATAGAAGAAGTTACTATTGAAGCCGGGAGAAACTTAGTTTTACTCCAGGCAAATAAGTTTTTGAAGCTTTATTTAGCGCTTCCTTGGCAATCAAAAGGCCAGTAAAATTCCGCAACAATTAATATTTTGTTTTTTATTCATCTTTCAAAGACTATGCCCAATTTACTGAACTTTTAAAATTTTGTAGTTTTTCTCAGCACACCGCGCGCAGAAAAATGATTCAATGAAAATGTTTTAGTGAAAGTGATCGGAATTTTCTTTGCTACTGGCAGGAAGCCACTGGTGACTCTTGTTTGAAAAATTTTTTGGCATTCGTGGCTTTCATTTGAATTTTTCGAGATTGTCAAGAGTTTGTATTTATATTTACAGCTGATTTTTTAAAGATCTTTTCATTATTTAATACATTTGACGCAGGAATCACAAACTCAGCAAACAGCACTTCGACGCTAGTTTTGGTGCGCATTCTGTCAATCAGTGTGTGGACTCAAGTGTGGAATCTCACTGATAAATTTCTTCTCCCTGGAGATGATCATTACTACACTTCCACTTCAATTTCATTGGTGTTTGGTCTGTTGCTGATGGGCGCGTTGTTTTTATTCGACCAACTGAAGTCTTGTCTTCTACTTTGCTGCAAGAATTCTTATCCAGGTGGGGATTACAATCCTATTGTTCAGTACTTAAGAAGGGGTGAGGATTTTAGTCTTCGGTTGTGTTTTTTCTCTACGCGATTTTTTTTCTTTTTTTGTCAACAAGAAACATCACCTTTGGTTGAGTGATATATCATTTTACAGCCTGTTTAGTCGAACGGTAAAAAAGTTCAAACGTTTTCTCATTTGCGGGAAAAAAAACGGTTGCAAGTTTTTACTTTTCAGCCTAATTTCGAGCACAGCAACCAGCTACTCTTGTTTATCTCTGATTTCTTATATTAATACTTTTACTTTGTATAAACAGAATATTTTTTGTTGCCAATGGTTACTTTTTTGTAATTATTTAGATATTTTGATTGATTAATCATAAACTTTGTTATAGAATGGACAAAATTCAACCAGCCCAAACCTGGTTTAAATCTTTGTTATAGAATAGACGAACTTTAACCAGCCTAAATGTGGTTTTTAGACCACCTTTTTATTGTGATGTTTTTGCTTTAATTAGCCTCAAAAAGATCTAAGTCGTGACTAGAAGGTCCCAGCAAAGGTTTAGCAAATGAAATATATGTCAGCCAAAGGTCTTAGATAATTCATCAAGCTGCTTGAATCACGATTTTAATGCAGGTTCTTAGTGAACTTTCCTGCTAAGCTATGGAAGATTTCGTTTGTCGTCTGCTTTTAATGTTGCGAACGATGGTAAAATATTCGAATGTTGAGAACGATGGTTAAATATTCGATAATGAAGCGTTTAGTGGCTCGGGTTTTAAAAAAGAGGTTAGCAGTTCGAAGCTGACCATGAGCTGTGCTCGTTGCTTGGAGAATTGATAACTAATTTTGCGGGCCCAGAAAGTTAACCTATGAAAGGCATATTGTTGTATTCAAAGGACACAACAGGGAATTTCTGTTAAATTTTGAACGCTGGTCTTTTTCCCCGTGAGTATCTAGTTGACGATGTTACTACCTCCTGTTTTTACTGAATTTAGATGAAGACGGCAAGGAGGGAGGAGCTAATCGGAGGATGCTGTTCCTGGTCTACTACTTGATCTAAAGAAGGAAATCAAAAGTTAAGAAACTAATGTACAAACAAAAAAGCTCAAGAACAATTATTGTGTGATTTTCTGGAAAGCTCAGTGTGATGCTATCTGATTGGCTCGGAAAATAACTCGATCAAAATTTTTTGCGTAAGAATATATACTATATTTAAATGTGAGTGACAGCTATCTCCCATGTTTAAGCATAATAATTTTGCATGTTTAACAAAAGAATTTTTTCATCTTTAAGCTATATCATATTTTGCAATGCTTAAGAAACTTCTTCAATTAATTTTTGGCAAGGTCAATAATTTTTCAGTATTTTTTTGAGGCCAAATTAAGTCTGTCTGTCTGTATACCTGCTTTCTTAATTAATTTGATTATGCCTGTCTACCCGTCGTCTGATTTTTTAAACTTTCATCTATCTATTAGTATATATTTCTATACTATATTCAAATGCGAGTGACAACTATCTCCCAGGGTACTCTCAGGAGTTGCGAATTTTGCCGCCAAATATGACTGCTCAAATCCTTGTAGCTTTCGAGATATGACGTTTTTTAGGATTTTCTCCGAAATTTTCGAAAAAATCCTAAATATTTCAAGTATCCAAAACTTTGAAGATCTCATTCCTCTTATTGGAATCTGTGAGGTTAATCTCAGTGGGTTGCGAATCTTGCCTTCGAGTATGGCTGCTCAAATTCTTGTAGTTTTCGACATATGACGTTCTTTTTCAAGTTTTTTTTTCCAAATTTTCGCGAAAACTTAGGTATAAAAAATTTCGCAAAACTTGAAATTCTCATCTCTAAAGTGAGGTTCTGTCAGGGTACTCTCAGGAGTTGCGAATTTTTTCTCCCGAATTGACTGCTTTAATCCTCGTAGTTTTCGAGATATGACGTTTTTTATGATTTTCTCCGAAGTTTCCAAAAAAAACTCAATTGTTGAAAATTTTCAAAACTTTGAAGATATCTATCCTGTTATTGGAATCTTTGAGGGTAATCTCAGGGTGTTGCGAATCTTGCCTCTGAATAGGACTGCTCAAATTTTTGCAGTTTTCCAGATGTGACGTTTTTTGTGATTTTTTCAAAAAAACTTTCATGAAAATTCAATTAACTTTTTTTTCTAAAATTTGGAATTCCTAACCTGTAGTTCGAGGGCTGTCAGAGTAATCACGGGGGTTGCAAATTCGGCCTCCACTTAAGAATGCCCAAATCATTTCTGTTTAAGAGAAGACGATTTTTGTGATTTTTTTTGGAAATTTTCAGAAAACTCAAATTATAAAATACTTCGTTAAAGTGTAGTTGTGTACTTTTATAGATTGCGAATTTTGCCATCAAAACGACTGCTCAAATTTTGGCAGTTATCGAAATGTGAATTTTTTTTCTGGTTTCCAAAAAAAATACCTATTTTTAAAAATTTCAGGTGAAGTTTTTCAAAATCTGAATTTCCCAATGTTGTAGTTGGGTACTGTAAGGGTACTCTCAGGAGTTGCAAATCTTGCGTCCAAATGCATCTGCTCAATTGCTTTCAGTTTCACAGATGTGACGTTTCTTAAGTCATTATAAACTTAGATATAAAAAATGTCACAATTTTTATGGTTTTTCAAAATTTGAATTAAAAAATCGAATGAAAAATTTTACAAAGTTTGAAGTTACTCTCAGGAGTTGCAAATCTTGCGTCCAATTGAGACTGCTCAATTGCTTTCAGTTTCCCAGATGTGACGTTTCCTGATTTTATTGACAAATTTTTATGGTTCTTCAAAATTTGTATGAAAAATTTGAATAAAAAACTTTGCAAAATTTCAATTACGAACCCTGTAATTGGGTGCTGTCAGAGTACACTCAAAGAATAGTGTTTTGAGTTGTTGAATTCTTAAGGCTTTAATCTTAAATTCGAAGCTCCGGAAGTGCGGTACACGCTAGTTTGATTTAACATTATGTAACTTGTATCACCATAAACAAACAAGCCCTGCTGACTCGTTGGTTTGATGCTTGATTTCTCACTTTTAAAATTCCGCATCAATGTCTATCAATCCAGTTGTGACTCAACTCTTTGAATTTGATAATTAAGTGCTATTTTTAAGAGTAGATGAACGTTGTTCGTGAGGTTTTTTTTTCAGGAAAAATTGTTCAGGCTCAATTTTACTTTCCCGCGGCTTGACTTTTGATTTCTTTTTGAGTGCAGTTCTTTTCATTTTGTAAAAGAAAAGCAAATTCCGAGATCGAACAGCGTAGGTTTTACAAAACGTGATCGACTTCAAATTCGAGAGTGGAATTTAGTTTTCAGATTTCCAAGCGAAATAATTTTTCTTCATTGATGCAGGTTTCTTAAGTTGGGTTATTTTTATCGAAAAAGAGTTTGTCATAAATTATTTTAGAAACTAAAAAAGATTCAAGGGCTTCTAGTTTTTTGAAAGTTAAGATTTCTCAAAAAACAAGTCAGTTTTTTCATTAAATTACGTTCATTGATCTTTTCCAACTGTCTGTTGGCTATGTTCATATCAATCAAAATTCTACTTTCTGATTATTGGTGTGATTCCTACTTGACTGGAATTATATTTTATGTCATTCGGCGCATCCTGGAAGTTGCAAGCAATTGTAATTCAATTATAATTTTTTAATGTGTTTTTATAAATCTTAAGGTCGTAATTCGTTCATACATGAAAAATGATGACGTTAGAGTGGGTGCCTTCAGTTGTTATATTCCAAAAAAGTATATGTCATGTGTCAATTTGTATTGATTGCCATTTTCGTGACTATTGTTTTTCTGCTGTTAAGAGTTCGTGGCAAAGCGGGCAGGGCTTGAGAGTCCAAATCTCGAGAACGCAGGTTCTAGTCCGATAGGTTGCGAAGTTTAACTAATTCGAGGTTTATTTCTATTTTTTTTTGTCGTGTTCTCGTTAGTGATAGGGAAGCGCAGCTTCGCCTGTGTAAAATTTGAAACTTTTGCAATTTTCTTTGAGTTACAAATGTCGGTTAAGCTTAGTTCACTTTTTTTTCTACGCGTTTGTATAGTTCTGTTATTCCTTCTGGCATTGCGATATTATCAATATTTCAATCGTTTTTCGCTCATAAAATAGCCTATAATTCCAAGTTCTTTGACCCTATCGATGTTCAACAATTCAGCGGCTTAAGGGCCTATTTAAAGGACTTTCTTGGCAGATCTCGCGCTTCATTCCAATATTGAATTGATGATAATCTATTTTTATCAGGTGCTGGAAATAGAGGTGTTGTGTGCTACCGCGATATTCCTCTTTCTTTCCGTGTTCAGTCTGGGTTACAGTCAGATCTTAGCAAGCTACACACTGGATTTTGACAAGGGTAATTTTGACCTGAACAGCCATTTCCTCCTCTGGAAGGATCCGGCTAAGGAAACTTCACTTGGAACGCTGCATAGATTCATGATCGAATCAGATCCAGAAGAATCTATGCGAAAAGATACTGTGCACATTCCTGTCAATCAAAGCAAGGGTAAGAGTTTGTGAAATAGTTTTGTTTTAACCAACAACCTGTTCGTGATCGACTTCTAGTTTCAAAAGAGGGTTTTAATTTTCAGATTTCCCAGGGTAATTAAAATTTGGGGTAGTTTTATCCGAATCATAATTTGTTCTTGGAAATTCAAAGAGCTGTAAAACCATTTTCAAGAACAAGGCTTCTTTCATTTTTTCTTCCGTTCATTGAAATTTTTCCAACTGTCTGCTGGCTATGTTTTGATAGTTGCCAATTCGTTGAAATTAGTTATCAAATTTCAGTGTTTCAATTTTTAAAATAATATCAATTTAAGAAAAATTGTCTGAAGTTTGATTAAAAGTTTATTATTCACACTAGGAGATTCCAGTTACGTCAAAACCCGGCAAAGACAGAACAAGTCATCAACAACTGATACAAAAAGTCTGAAAAAGAGTTTATTGGCTAGAGAATTCGCGCCTCTAGGAGAGACGGAAAACTCGAATAACAAGGGATCGGGTTCAGTTCGGATTCCACTGGTTGAACCAGCAGTCCATGAGCCTCTACTTAATCAGAGAGACGACGAGGAAGAAACCTTTAGCTTGGAGCAACATAAATTAACGGACTAGTTCGAAATAAGTCCTGCGTTTTACGAGAACAGTTCGCTCTTAATTGCTAAGTTATTTTAAGGAACTCTATTTTATCATTATCTTTTGGTGTAAATCATAATTCAATACTTAGTTCACATAAAAAGACGGTCATGCTTTGCAACCTCTAGAATCGAAACAGATACCTTAGAATGGCACAGCATATTGCACGGCTTAGCTTCTCGAACAAGGAGAAATAGGACACTTATAATAAAATTCCTGAAAATTATACTCTAATAATTCTTCATAGACGTTGCAAACTATGGGCCAGGTATGTACATATAAATTTATGCATGTTTGTATCTATGTATGTGTTTATGTGTGTATAGATGTATGAATAAAACTTCCTGAAAATTAACCTCTAATATTTCTTCATAGACGTTGCAAACTATCGGCCAGGTCTTCATGAATTTTGAACTTTTTTTACCCTTCAATCATGGTTTTTGGATTTGACCCGAAATGGCTTTGATAACTATGAGCATTGCGCACTAGCTAGAAACTTTTTTCGATCCTTTTTCCGCTAAATGTAGTCGAGATTTTTCACCTAATTCGAAGCAAGGTTTGAGCGGTTTTTTTTAGACAATATAGCTCAAAATCTTGCTTCAAAATGAGCGGTTTGGGTGAATTTTGAACGGTTTATCTAAAAAAACCGCTCAAAAACCGCACAAGTTTTGAGCGGTTTTTTTAGACAATTACGCTCAAAATCTTGCTTCAAAATGAGCGGTTTGGGTGAATTTTGAACGGTTTATCTAAAAAAAAACGCTCAAAAACCGCGCAAGATTTTTGAGCGCGGTGTGTGAATTTTGAACGGTTTATCTAAAAAAACCGCTCAAAAACCGCACAAGTTTTGAGCGGTTTTTTTAGACAATTACGCTCAAAATCTTGCTTCAAAATGAGCGGTTTGGGTGAATTTTGAACGGTTTATCTAAAAAAAAAACGCTCAAAAACCGCGCAAGATTGGAGCGGTTTGAGCGGTTTTTTTAGACAATTACGCTCAAAATCTTGCTTCAAAATGAGCGGTTTGAGCGGTTTTTGAACGGTTTATCTAAAAAAACCGCTCAAAAACCGCGCAAAATTTAAACGGTTTTGAGCGGTTTATCTAAAAAAACCGCTCAAAAACCGCGCAAGATTTGAGCGGTTTTTGAGCGGTTTTTGAGCGGTTTTTTTGGATAAACCGCTCAAAACCGTTCAAGTCTTGCGCGGTTTTTGAGCGGTTTTTTTAGATAAACCATTCAAAAACCGCTCAAACCGCTCATTTTGAAGCAAGATTTTGAGCGTAATTGTCTAAAAAAACCGCTCAAACCGCTCAAATCTTGCTTCAAATTAGGTGAAAAATCTCGACTCGGGTATAGCATAGCACTTGAGTAGAGAGAGAGAGAGAGAGAGAGAGAGAGAGAGAGATAGGTGGGAGGAGTGAAGAAGGATGGTATAGTGGATGAGTGTGTATTAGAGTATCCAATGGAGTGAGATTGAAGTTCACTGGTGCTACATGTTTAGTCTCTTAGGTAGATTTCAATAGCGTAGATGGAGCCACATGTATCAACACTGCGACTCAGAATACAATAATCACCCCCACATCCATCTCCTCTCCCCACTCTAACATACATCCACTTGAGTCCACTTCTGCCCAGACGGGTGATAAGCTCATCCCTCATCTTCTGTGAAGTCATACCCACTCTACTCTCCATATCAGACAACACACTCTTCACCACACTCTCTGTCTTCTCCTTATCAGTTGCATCATTTCAGTTTGATCAATTTGATGTCATTTGGACAATGAGAGGAACTAGAAATGAATGCGATTCATGGGCTGTGAAGTTGGCTTAACTGGTGAACAAGGCAAGGCGGTGTGTGGGAAAACAGGGAAACATAACAGATGAAAAGTGGTGCCATATATTGTGGTAGTTCATGTGATGGCAATATGGAAATGAGAGATAGTGATGATGTGTTGAGAATATAGCATAGCACTTGAGTAGAGGGAGAGAGGGAGGGAGAGAGAGAGATGGGTGGGAGGAGTGAAGAAGGATGGTATAATGGATGAGTGTGTATTAGAGTATCCAGTATATTGAGGTTGAAGTAGTCCACTGGTGTTACATGTTTAGTCTCCTGGGTAGATGAAACTAACGTAGATGAAGCCATATGTACAAACACGGCGACTCGGAATAGAATATAGATGCCCATATCCACCTCCTCTCCCCACTCTAACATACATCCACTTGAGTCCACTTCTGCCCAGACGGGTGATGAGCTCATCCCTCATCTTCTGTGACGTCATACCCACTCTACTCTCCATATCAGACAACACACTTTCCATCACACTCTTTGCCTTCTCCCTCTCCTCATCAGTTGTTTCTACGTAATTGTAGTCTGAGAATGGGACAGTGTAGATGTGCATGTTGTAGGGGTACTCTGTCTTGTTCTTCCACTCTGCTGTCTCACCCACTCAATCTTTACACTTGATACTATAGTCACTGTCTTTAGCATTGACATAAATGAACCAAATGCTCTCAGGGTATGTATTCATAAAGGCATCTCTGATCTCCTCTGCTGTCTTCACTGTGCCCTTCCCTTCTGATCCTCTCAACATTGTGTCCGCAGTCTTCTTCCACTGAGCTGAAACAACACGCCACCTTTCTACATAAACTTCCAAGCCACGTTCATTTCTTACTCATATTGAAAATCTACATTCTTTTAAAATTATTTTCGGCATCTTAATGAATCAGCTTGTTTATATTTTTATTCTTTTAATTATTTCTCTCAATTAATTAGTCTGTTTGTTTATTGTTCCGACTTTAAAGTAACGGAATATTTGTGCTCGGGGTGGGTTTTTTTTCTTCAGACAAATTTCGACTTTTTATTTAGACATTTTTGACGGAATTTTTTATTTCATTCAAAATGTATTGTTGTCTTGAGCTTAAATTTGAAAAGATATTTCACCTGTGATCAATTTTCCTAAAGTTTAAAGATTGCCATTTTGGCCATTTAGGGACAATTAACGGCCGATATATTTCGCGCTAGTAACGCGTAAGCGGAGATTTATCCCGCCTTAGAAATCGCTCCAAATTGGTTGAAAGAAGCTTATTTGCCACAATTGATTTGTTACATTGAACGAAATCAATTCTCTTAAGCTTTAGATGGCGTGTGGGGTGATAATTTCATTTAAAAAAATCAAATTTCAGAAAATTGTTTCTTCTTTTTTTTAAATTATATATATTTTTTTTTAATGTTACTACTGCTCGATAAACTTGAAAAAGGCAGTCGGATTATTCAGGGCTTTGCCCTGATACGAGCAGTCTTGTCCCTAATTTAAAAATTGTTCTTTTCAAAGCTGTTCTTTTTTTGTTTAAGCAATGTTTTATCCTATAACTTCATTCTCATGACAATAGTTAAAATAAATTGAAAACTGCAGCTGATAAATGAAGAGCGTATGATTCACATATAATATTATCAGAATGGATCTGTGTCGATGCCAGACATGACTTGATGACTTCCATGCCACATTTAGATGAGCTCAAGTTGTCTGTAATCTAATTGAAAAGGCGAACAGAACAGCATGACGAATGAATTAAACTTAATGACACATCTGTTTACCTTGGTTGGCCATTTCCTCTCTCTGTCTCTGCTCTGCCAGTGCTTTGGCAGCTGCCACACTCTGCTGCTGTCTCAACTTCTCCTCTGCCTCGGCCACTCTCGCCTCCAACTTCTCTCTCTCATCCGCCTTCTGTCTGTCAAACCTCTCCTCCACTTCTCGCTCCTGCTTCTTAATCTGCTCCTGCTTTGCATTCAGCTTCGCCTCTTGCTCCGCCCTCTCTCGTCTGAACTGATCTTCCATCTTTTGCTGCTGCAACTTCAGCTGCTCAATTTGATCCGCCAACTTGGAATTGTTTTGTTCAGTTACCAACTTCGCCTCCAGCCCCTCTTACTGTTTCTGAATTCTCTCCAGTTTGTCTTCAAGTGCCTGTTTGTCCTTCTTGCTTTGGTCGTCGAACTGTTCTTGCAACTTGTCATCTTCTGCCTGTTTCTTCAGCAGTTGATTGAACATGTCTTGTTTCAGCTTTGCAACTTTCGCCTCTAACATTTCCCGAACCTTCTCTCTTTCCTCGGCCAGTTTCGCCAACTCCGCCACGTGTTTCATCTCCATTCTATCACGATCTTCTTCAGTTTTTCGCTTCAAAGTTTCCTTTCTGCTGCGAGAATTGTCATTCCATCTCACTCAACTCCTGTTGTCTGAAACAGTTTCCCTCGTGGAAATGACAGTGCAAAAAGAGGCAGAGAATCTTATTTGTATCCTGCAAAATCAAAGGCAGAAAATCGCGACTACTTGTTTAAATTTCAGTCAAAGCTCATTAAAACACAATCCTTGTGCTCGGGTCATTTTTTATACAGAAAAAATTTGTCCTTTATGAAGCTTTTGACCAAGTGTTCTTACACATTTTGGCAGAAGTTGATTTCCAGGGCATCACATTTCATCAATTTTTGCTAAGTTATGAGGAACTGATTTTCAAAAAATGCTGTTTTGATCAAATTAATAGTAAGATCCATAGTTTCAAGCTTGCCAACAGAGGGCAACTATATACAAAAGTTTGAGCTGGTTATTGCCTCCAAATTGGGAGACGTCAAGTTACTATGTTATAAGTTAGTAAGTGTGAGTAGTGTAACAATTAATCAGGAGAGCCGTAAATAACCGGTACATTTAAGATTGTGCCAATTCGCGCGCGGAAAAAAACTTGTTCAGACATGATCAAATACGTTTACGCGAGAGTTAAAAATTTGTAATCATGCCGCCAAACGACGGTTTTTAATAGGACAGATTTCGATGCAACTATTAATTTCATAATCATGCCGCAAAACGATAGTTTTTTATTGGTTGAAATTCAATGCAGATAGATACGTCATAACGCGTCATTGTGTGATTTAATTTGAAAACTAATCTGATTGGAAAAGACTCTGATTTTCTATTTTTTCATTTTCATACAGTAGTGTAATCTGATCAGTTGGTAAAATTTAAACTAAGTTTTTGCAAAGGCTATAAAACTTGATAACATAATTAAAACTACTTCGATATACCACGGATTTATATTTCTCTTCCTGTCAAAAAAAACAAAGCGCCTCAGAGAACGGTATCAGTTATAAACAAGGAAATACCTATAAATTTACCAGTGCAAATAATTTCTGTTTCCAAATCAAAGAAAGCCGCTACTAAAGCCAAAGTAAGCTACTGAATCCATTCCAAGTTCGTTTATACCCCCAAAATGCAAGAGACCAAAACAACAAGCAGATTTCCTCAGACTGCAGAAGGGCAAAACCGAAACAAACTTAGTCTCAAACAAATCATTGCAAGTGTCGGTCAAGAAACAAGGAAAGAAAGGGTGATTTTAAGTGCTGAAACATCTGGGCTGCAAAACTTGACAAATTTTTGTTTATTTTCTATGCTCATGTTAGTCTGGGTAAATTTTAAACGCCATTTAAGCCAAATGATTGGTAATCTTAAAATTTAACAAGAAGTTATCCGTTGAACCTTTACTCTCATCGAATGAATTTTTAAGTTATCGGATACAAGTTTGTAATTTCCACAGAGCTAGTAGAAAACGATAATTTTATCAAGGAGAGCTTTCCGGGGAAAGCTCTCAATTTTTGGATCCCTGCTGCTGAGCAGTTTCTAGACTTCAGAATTTGAAACTCTTAGTTCATAAAAAAATACTTCGATGATTTTTGTTCCATTTTTGGAAGCAATTGCTGAAGAGTGAGGCATTGTTTCGTTTTCTGAGTTTTTGATATATTCAAAATTGAAATGAAGATTCATTTTTTGTTTGTTTCAATCAAGAACTGTTAAAGTTGAAAGCAAATTTCAGAAATGAATCCTAATTTAGGGTTGGAATCTTATTTATTATTTAACCGCAATCATGGGTTGAAAGCGGTAAATAGCGGTTTATTCACAATCTTGTTTACCTTTTTGGTTATAGTAGTCAGTCCTGTTGAGGAAACCATTACCAATAATTGGTGGTTTGACCAATTCACTTCAAGTAGATACATTTAACTTCAATTCTTTCTAAAACACCTATGTCATCATCCACTTGGATTAAAGTGACTAAGTTGAACGTTATATTTCGCAAAAAAAATGGTAATGGTAAGCAACGAAGAGCAAGCAAAGTCATACTGCAACAGGTTCAATTTTAATATATTTAAAATTTTTAAAGATGACATGGTGGCAGTTACATTGCTCAAAAAGACTATTTGTTGGAACAAGCCTACGTATCTGGGTGCAGCTGTCTTGGATGTTTCAAAACTACAGTTGTACAAGTTTCATTTCGAGCAGATTGCTCCAAGACATGGAAAAAACGCAAGAGTTTTATACAAGGACACGGATTCGCTTTTTTATGAAATTCAAACTTTTAATCTTAAAATTTCACAAGAAGTTATCCGTTGAACCTTTACTCTCATCGAATGAATTTTTAAGTTATCGGATACAAGTTTGTAATTTCCACAGAGCTAGTAGAAAAAGATAATTTTATCAGGGAGAGCTTTCCGGGGAAAGCTCTCAATTTTTGGATCCCTGCTGCTGAGCACTTTCTAGACTTCAGAATTTGAAAATCTTAGTTCATAAAAAAATACTTCGATGATTTTTGTTCCATTTTTGGAAGCAATTGCTGAAGAGTGAGGCATTGTTTCGTTTTCTGAGTTTTTGATATTCAAAATTGAAATAAAGATTCATTTTTTGTTTGTTTCAATCAAGAACTGTTCAAGTTGAAAGCAAAATTCAGAAATGAATCTTAATTTAGGGTTGGGCTCTTATTTATTATTTAACCGCAATCATGGGTTGAAAGCGGTAAATAGCGGTTTATTCACAATCTTGTTTACCTTTTTGGTTATAGTAGTCAGTCCTGTTGAGGAAACCATTACCAATAATTGGTGGTTTGACCAATTCACTTCAAGTAGATACATTTAACTTCAATTCTTTCTTAAACACCTATGTCATCATCCACTTGGATTAAAGTGACTAAGTTGAACGTTATATTTCGCAAAAAAAAATGGTAATGGTAAGCAACGAAGAGCAAGCAAAGTCATACTGCAACAGGTTCAATTTTAATATATTTAAAATTTTTAAAGATGACATGGTGGCAGTTACATTGCTCAAAAAGACTATTTGTTGGAACAAGCCTATGTATCTGGGTGCAGCTGTCTTGGATGTTTCAAAACTACAGTTGTACATGTTTCATTTCGAGCAGATTGTTCCAAGACATGGAAAAAACGCAAGAGTTTTATACAAGGACACGGATTCGCTTTTTTATGAAATTCAAACTGAAGATGTTTATGAAGACCTAGAACAAATGAAGAACTTAATGGATTTTAGTTCTTATCCAGAAAATCATTTCCTATACAGCAAAAATAACAAAAAAGTTCCTCTAAAATTGACAAATGAGCTGAAAAAAAAATGTTGTTTCAGAAGCAGTTTTTTTGAAATCTAAGGCTTATTCCATTGCATTTATAGAAGGAGACTCATTCAATACAAAACAAAGTGCGAAAGGTGTAAATGAAAGCGTTAAAAGTACTCTTCATCATGAAAAATATAAATCAGTGCTGTTAGAGGGTACATCAATAAAAGAATCTATGAAAATATTCGTAAGCAGGAATCATTTTTTATCCATCGATGATGTCAACAAGATAGCATTATTAGCTTTCGATAACAAACGATTCTATGATAATGACGAAATTAAATCTTTGGCTTTCAGTCATTTCAGAACCGGACCAAAATCAAACTATACAAAAAGTGCCAAGAAGATTCTTGTAACCAAACAGATTTTAAAACTGAACGTGAAAATTCCTGCCCAACCGACACAGACCACGATTTGTTTCGTTTAAAAGAAAGCGAAGTTTTCGAATTATTAGACACAAACAGCAATGAGGATTGTAGTGATTCAGCTTAGTATTACACCTCTGATGATGAGGCTGATTTTTTTAAACCCCCCTGATCCCGGATTAAATCGTACTGCTGAGGAAAGCAGTGATGAAGATAATGTAATAGATTTGAATGCGCCTGTATTTGAAATGTTCATATATAGAAGATGAAGCCGCTGAAGCTGATTTAATGCCAAGAAAACAATCGAAATATTCGTGATTTAATACACACGCAGCTTAAAGAGCTCAGCCGAGCTTTTTAGAGACGTAGAAGAGTTGAGACAACAAAACAGAAGGATGAAAATTTTTTTTTTGTATATTCGCTTGATCTTGTTATAAAACAGTTTGATTTAATTTTATAAATTTAATGGGTTTGGTGTGATGTGTTTTAAGAATTGTAGCGTTCTAAATCTTATTTTAAAATTTAATGCTTGTAATTTATACAGAATACAATTGTTTTTTCTAGTTCTGTCTTTGTCATTAGCAGATTAGATTAGCAGATTAGTGAGATATTAGTACAGTGTAAGACAACAATAAAAATTATAATACTTTTTGATAATATCAAGATAGATCGTGAGCTTTTTTTAACTTTTTCTAAACAACCTTAAATGTATCGGTTATGTACGGCTCTCCTGATTAATTATTACACTAATTGTGTGGCATGGCGGATGTTTGCCCTAGAGTCTTTAAAGCGTAAGCGGCAAACTAAATCAATCCGAACTGAATTGAGGGAAATAAGTTGAATAGCACATGGAAAAAGTGATTACTAAACAATCTTTATTATGAAACTACCAAAGGACTGACCCCAAACTCAGGTATTTGATCCTCGGTCCTTTTGTTAGTTTTCAGAAGTATTCAAAATCAAACTTTTCAACGAAGAAACATGCGCTTCACCTGCGTTCTTCCTCCTCTCTTCTCTGCTGCTCCATTTCTGCCAGCTGCTTTTCCTTCTCTTCTATTTCCCGTTTCAGTTTCCTCGACTCTGTCTCCACCTTCTTCACATCTTCTGTGTTCAAGGGTGGCGCCTCTTCCACCATCTTCCACAGCTCCTGCATTCCCTTCTGGAAGGCCTCCTCCTCCTCCCGATTACTAGTGTCTCTGCACGAGTCTACTATGTGGTATTTGAGTCCCTTCCCTCTGGGAAACTTATCCAGCACGGACCTTATGTATTTGGCCGCCAATTGAGCGTCGGTTTGTTTGGTGATTCGTTTTCGTGATTCGATACTTCGTGAATCCATTGGTAGCCGAGTAAAAACTATCACAGCTTGCGACCAAAACTTCGCACCAAACATGCCTTCAAAAACCCGAATCATTCCGACGAGGCTTCCATCTAGCCGAGGCTCTTGCCCATTAACAGCTATTACAAATAGGTTCACAAAATCGCATTTGGTTCTTAGTTTGATCACGAGGTCCGAGATGATGGTGGCGTCCGCATCCCTTTCGGGGTCGTCGAAGCCCACTGTATCAATTAGGGATACAGGCGTCTCCTTGTTTCCATTAAAAAAGACGTTGCCAAAGGTGGTTGTGCCGGTACACCCTTGTGCCTCTGCGGAAACTGGGAACAGGTCTGCGTCGTGGGCTTTGCCTGCCACCACATTACACAGGCTACTTTTGCCTGTCCCTGTCTTGCCCACAATCAGCACTTTCTTGAACGTGTTCCCGTTGATGTCTTCGACAAGACTACTACTCTGAGGTCCTCTTAACACTTCGCTGCTCCTCGCCGCCACTTCTAACAAAATAGCAAAATTAGCACAACCCTTTTTGTTTGAAGTTGTCTTGACCCATAAAAGATCTCAATTCAATGAAGCGCTTTAGAAAGTTGGGTTTTCACTTAGAGTGGTCACTCATAAAACAATTTCAGATAAGGTACACTGTCTGCTCGTTACACTATCTTATTTTCGGCCGGATAGATTCGTGCAACTTCTTAGTCTAATACCAATCTTAATCTTACTCTCCTAGTCTCAATAGATCTAGTGTATAAAGGTCTTTGCGGGTTAGATATATTGAACTTGTTCCAAAGGAGACCAACTGTCTTCAGATTTTCATTTTTTTTAAATTTTTTTTATTGCTGAAACTACAAGTAGTTTCAGCACTACAAATAATTGTCAGTGTTAGTTATGGACTATGATTGGTTATTTAATAGTAATTTAAAGAGATGATTATATAATGTTTTTGTATAACTTTATAAAACGTGTTTGTGTGGGTTAGTTTTGTCTTTGGCATGATTTTGTGTGAGCAGTGAATGTCTTCTGCCTTTGGTTTAAGGAATCGAAATGATAGTGCAAAAAGGTTAAATTTATTGAAAAACGGCTCGTACGCTTTAGTGTTTATTAGTGCGCGAGCGATTATGTTATCAATTTTCTTATTAGTGGTTTTTTTATACCTCTTTATATTTTATAGAGATAGTTTTGTCAATAAAAAAGTTGGTTATAAACACTAGTTTCAAACTGGTTCCAACCATCCTGGTTTTAGAGAGTTTTTAGTTTTCAAAATGTTTTTTATAGTGAGGCATGGAGAGTTTTCTTGGTTTTTGGAATAGTTTTCTTCTGAAGCAGTGACTGCGTGAAGAAAGGAGAGATGTAGTTGTCTTCGTAGAGAGAACAAGAACAGTTGTTCCAAAAGTGTGTCTCGTTTATCCTAGATCGCCTTGAGTGATTGTGTCAAGATTTCAGATTGATGCAACGATGTGTTGATTTCGTTAAGCAAGAGCGAGACTACATGCAAGATGACATTTGGCCTTTCTATGTGAAGTGCCAAGTGACTAGGATCTGTATATGAGATCAACATCGAGTTGGCCATTGGTCTGTTTCAATGGTTTTCCTTTGCTGCGATGTTGGGTCCATACTGTAAATCCTTTGAGGGCAGTGACTACGGCAACAAACCTAATAGATTTGCCATTTTATAGTTGTAGTGTAATCGAGTTTACATCTTCCTTTGCTGCTCGTTCCGTTTGCTCTTAGAAATATTTTTACTTGCATAAAAAATCTATATTTTGTAGGTGAATTAAGTTTTAGTTATGATTTTCGTTAGTTGTTTTCGCAAAAGCGTTTTTTATAGTTTTGGTTACTTTAAAAAGTCGATCACTCTAGAGCAACTCTCGTCAAAAATTCAAAAGTTCAGTGCGTGTCAGCGTCGTTGTAGCGCGGTGAGTTAAGCCAGCTATAGAGCATGTTCAAGACATTGGGTGGCGAAGCCAGGTGATGGAGCATGATATTACCGTCTCTTTGAGCAGAATCTCTTTTTGTGTTCAACTTTTTGTTCTCTTTTATCAGGTGTTTTTTTTGTTTTGATTTTATCCTTGCATCAAAAACAGATTGTTATGTTTTGGGTTTTTTTTAAGTTTTTGGTGTTTTAAGTGATTTCAATAAACATGATAGTGGGTTTCAATGGAATAATTTGTCCAGTTTTAATCTGGGTTTCATCTGGTCTGAGTACCGTAAGACTTTTTATTGCATGTGTTGTTTTTGTTGTGTTAGTAGGCTGCGTTGTTCAGTTTAAGCTTGCTCATAATTCCGTCCAACCTGGTAAAGGAAAATTTGAAACGCGTGAAAACAAATTGTATTTGCTATCAGTTATTGCTGAAGCTTGAAATTCAAACATTAAACAAAGCTAAGTTGGGGGATTTATGCGAGTTTGGTGGATAGTGTGTAAAAACTGTGGTCGAGTAAAGGACAAATATTTAGTTATAAAAGAAGCAAAATAAAAAAAATTAGTTTCTAATAAATAATTTACATCTTATTAATTTACTACATCATCTTTTTATTATTTTACCACAGAATCATCAATTTCTTGCAATTGTTATGAAGTTTACTGCACTTGAATAATCCATTTTTATTGCTAGATTAAAATTGAAACTTTGTAAAAAATGGTTTGGGATTTTTTTACTTGGGTTTTAATCTTTTAGATGAGTGACTGGTGAAATCTAAAAAAGAGTTGTGAAAAACAAATGTAATAATGGTGAGTATCATGTTTTATATGTTAGTGTTAGTAATAAAATTCATATTTACGAGGGTTCAGTATCGCGGAAAAATCCATAGGGGAAGTTAATCTTGATTGTGTCCGATGTTACTGGAAGCTTTGCAAGCATGCGAATTACGTTTTTAGTGCGAAGCAGAGGCCAAAAAAATTCAAGTGCTCTGAGGGTGTTTAGTTTTCGGCAAGCGTTTAAAACTCATGATTTATGTTCTGAATCAGTTATTTAGCTTATGATAAGTTTAGTATTGTAAATGTGTTCGATTAGTGTGGTTTCATTGGGCTGTATATGTTCGTGGGCAATTATTATGGGACGGGCGTCGTCGACTGGTAAAGTGTTAGTCAGTGGGCAGAAATAAGTACTTTGTCTGATGGGAACATAATTACGGAGGATGCATGTAATTAAATAGATTTAATGCAATATGTGAAATTTATGAAAAATGGTGATGTGTACTTTGAGATAATAAACAAAAAACGATGCTGTGGGTTATGGGCTGGTGAGTTGGTGATATTAAGTTTTTGTCTGAATTTATAAAAAGTGTTTGTGTTGGTTGTGAATGTCTCTTTCCTTTGGTGTAAGGAAGTGAAATGTTAGTGCAAAGAGGTTAAATTGAATGCAAAAGGGCTCGTAAGCTCTGGTGTTTGTTAATGCGCGAGCGATTAGGTTCATAAATTTTTTATTAGTGGTTTTATTATATCTGTATATATTTTATAGAGATAGTTTTACTAAGAACATAATTGGTTATAAATACTAGTTTTAAACTGGTTACAAAATCATTCATAACTTCAACTATGGTCATTTATTGTCTAAGTTCATAGTTTGGTCTAAAACTTGTCGTTTTTAAATTATTTTGCTTTTAATTCAACATTCCTGATCATAGATTAGTTTCAATTCATTCAGACTGTTCGCAATATAAACCTTCAATTTCAACGCGCCTATTTCGGATTTTTCAATCATTTGTAATTGCTTTTTTCTAATTTAATTTCAACAGCTTTGTTTGAATTTCAACGAGCCTGCTCGATGAAAGCATCTGTGCCATTCTGCCGGATGACACAGCACAACCTTCCCGCGACAGAAAAAAGAGTGACTAAAGGCCTTATGAACAGAAAAGTGTTGCGACGGAGGGTCAGAATGTTCTAGAATTTTTATTTTTAAAATTTCGATCGGAAGAAGAACATTTCTGAGAAATAGAAAAAAGACGGCCATTTTGAATAAAAAAGACGAAAATCAGAACCACGATATAGATTGTGAAGAACAGTTGTATCAGAGACAGAAAAACACGGAGCCTCTTATCGTGGCAAGAACACACGATAAGGACCTTAGCGACAGATATTTGTGGAGACGGAGGCTTCAGTGGGGGGAAGAGAAATACCACGGAACCCTCCCGGGACACGAAATATAGGAGATAAGAGTGTTATCTCAAGAAAATCACGGGAGCGGAGGCTTGGTCCCCCAGAGACTGTTATATGTGAAGGGACTGTGAAAACTGACTATAACAGCTGCTGTAATGTCCTAGATCTTAATTAACACCGTTATTATTTAATATTTCAGAGCATGAGTAGATAGAAAAAGGAAAGGGTCAATCCATCTCCAATGGATTTAATATAAAACTGTCACACAAAAACATAATAAAATAGGTTGTTCGAGCCGTGTTTTTAATGACAATCACGTAGTCTGAGGATCCGAGACTCAGCTATGTGGTTGTGTTCGCATGCAAACGAAAGCTGATCAAAAGTCGTTTGACTGATGGCCTAAAAATGGTAACTTTTTACTTTGCCCTAAACAGACCAGAAAATCAACTGGCAAGGTCGAGACGGTAAAAAACGAGTAGAATTAAGGTAACTGACGCCTGCCAGTCGTTGATAGGTACTTTTTCTACGCTCCGTCGCTGTGTGATATTTGGGCGAATGTTACATAGGCGTTTTTATGGCGCTCCTGGGTGGGCCTGTTAAAGGCATGAAACCATCATGATCAGCAAGCGTTTCAGCGACGAACCCTCCGCTCCGGGCGTATGCCCGAGTTAGAGGCCTTAATGACCGTTATTGTACTAGGGGGAAGGTGCGTACCCTCCGTCTAGTGCAATTTAGCTTTTTAACTTAGTTAACACCGAAAATTCCGGGGGCCGGAGGGTTAGGAGGGAAATCTAGAGCCCGCTTGTCCTGAGGTCCCAGGACCAAAAACAATTAAAGAGAAAGCGTAAAACCAAACAAAAATAGTGTATAACCAAGAAAAAGCCAAAAAATAAAATTATTTAAAAACAAAAAGTACAAAAAACAGTAAAAAATCCAAAAAAGACCAAAAACAGTAAAAAACATAAAGTGACAATTTATATGTTATTTCCGGACGAGATGTGATCTGACCTTCCTATATGTTGTTGTTTCAGATTGATTTATATCGTTTCTGATAGAAAGATTGTGTGTTTTGGTGAAGGGTTGGATACCCTCCCTCGAGTGTAATTTGAGTGTTTAAGCACGTTATTGGTAATTTTGCCGGTGGCCGGAGGGTAGAGTGGCAAGCTGATCAACGTGTTCCACACTCAACAGGGACATCAAGGACAACATCCGCAACGACTGTTGGGTATCGTTGAAGCAATTTCAGTATCGTTCGGGTACTAATTCTTTAAAACTTAAGTGGTGGGGGGCACGATTGGCGCGGTCCGATTGTACCCTCCATCGATTACAAATTTCCGAGTTAAGGGTCTTAATTCGGATATTTTGGTGCAAAGGAGGGTATAGTACTATTCATTAACGACTAGATTATTAATAGATTATTATCCTTATTATATGTTACTTATCTCCTATTTAGACCCAAGAAATACCCATTTTTTGTCGAAAATTACCAATTTTCGACCAAATTGTAGACCCCAAATTTTCGGATATCCGAGCTTTTCCGATAGACAAAAAGCTTTTATATAGAGAGTAGCTACGTAGTTCGATCCCCTTTATTAAAGAAACCGCGTGAGCAAAGACTCAGTAGAAGTTAGAAAAACGAAAATTTTTCGATCAAAATTTTGATAATTTTCTGTATTTTGTCAATCTGTTTTGGGGATCGAGTTTTTGAGTTTTTAGAGTTAGAGCAATAAAATTTTTTGCGTTAGGAGCGTGCTAGCATAACGTGCTAGGTTACTAGAGAAATTTTTGGGTAACCCTCCGAGTAGCTCCGTGGATAGAGCTAACGACTTAAGGTTTGGAAAAGGAAGGAATCGGAGGGTCCAAATTTGATAGTTTTTGGCCAAATTTTCGTTTCTAAACCAATTTTGGTCCGGTTTTTTGCATTATTCCAGTGCCGTACAGGGCTGCTACGCTCATTTCAAGTATTTTTAGGCACTTTCGACCGGAATTGCGGAAAAAGTCTTTCAGAACCTATATAGGTGGTGAAAAAAGGCCATTTTGACGAACGCGTTTTTGGCGATTTCTCAAAGACTAGCTATCCGATCGGGATACTTTTGGTACCATAAGTCGACGTTTTTGACCACTTCTCCGAATCTCAACCGTTTTTGGGTTGATTATTTCGGAAAAGAAAATTTTTTTTAGAATTTGTTGGTTCGGAGGGTCCAAGTAACGGGCAACCCTCCGAGCGGCAGAAAATTTTATCAAAACATCTTTTTATTCAACTGGGAAGGTTGACCGTGTCAGCCAACCTAGTTTTAAGTCAGGTAGACCGCTTTCAGAGGCTTTACTGCGGTGATTTAACCCTTTTTCTTGATTTTGGGGGAACCCTCCGAAGTGACCCTCCGGAGTCAGCTAAACCCTTTAACAACCCTCCTTAGTGGAAAATTTCCACGAGATCACCCTAAGAAGTTGAAACAGCTCCCCCTAGAACCCTTAGTTTATTTTGACGCTTTTTGAAGCTAGTAGGAGAACCTTCCAAGTGAGATCGGAAAATTTGGAAAATTTTGGAGGTACCCTCCGAAGTGACCCTCCGGAGCGTATTAAGCATCTTATTGACCCTCCTTAGTAAATTTAGGGGGACCCTCCGAAGTAACTTGGGTGATTAAGATACCCTCCTGAGTAACTTGAGTGATTGAGGTACCCTCCGAGGTAACCCTCCGGAGCGTCTTAAACCTTCCAACGATCTTCCTTGTTAGAGACTTGAGTAAACTTTCTGTGGCTATTTGGGCAACGGAAAATATCCATTGAATTAGGATCATATTAGGATATTAGGCGTGCTTATCAGGATCATAAGAACCCATTTTGACCCGGAAATTCGTGATCAACTTTGGATTCTACATTGGGTGTATTAGAAGTACCCGAACAAAATTTTTTTTGATTGTGATTTTGGTTGTGTGGTTGCCTTGAGCTACTTAATAGGAAAGTTCGGGCAATCCGGGAACAAATAAAGGAAGACCTCGGTGGGTGTATTAGGCAAATACACACCCACTTGAGAAGAAAAATTGTTCCCTACTCTCGTGCACTTGGAGCAGTCCGAGTGTGGGAGAGCTTTTTCATAGACTTTAGAAATTTTCGATCAGAGGTTGCCTTGAGCTACTTAGTAAGACAGCTCGGGCAATCGCAGGACACCTAAAAGAAGACCTCGGTGGGTGTATTAGGCAGACACACACCCACTTGAGAAGACTGTGTCCTGGGCTTCGTTCTTTCGGATCGTTCCGATTGGGGGAAGTCTTTTTCTTTAAGACTAAGTTTTGTTTATCTATTTCTGAGTCATCACTGCTTTTTATCAAAGATTGTTTAATTTTAACAAAGCAGTGACTTGATAAATTGTGTGGCGATAAATTGATACTGACAAAAGGTCGCTGTCACCTGTAGGATATTCTTATCTGATTATCGATTGTGTTTTGTGTGTCGATTATATCTTGTGGAAACTTAGTGATACTGTTATACTATACAACCGGGTTGAGTTAGCATTATATCAATACTGGGTAGACCCTGTGTGTAACTTTAGCTGAGTCACTAATTTAGTCGTGAGAGATCTAAGAGACATTTTGATACTGACGGAATCGAGTAGGCAGCGTTAAGTGATTTAACTAAATCTTGTTTGTGGTACGTTTGCATTGCCATCAAATTACGAATACTTTCATTTTGATAAAAACTATGCAGCGCAGGGACTCGCTAGGATCGACTACTAAAATTCCCAGGCTAAGCATGGGAAGCACGCGGAAGTTTAGAACTAGGCGTAGCCAAACCTCGTTCAGCAGCGCTTCCGACGTGTTTGCTGAAGACGAATCGACTAAAGGTCAACCTGATCTTTCAGTGAGCGAAATGAAACTAAGGAGCGAGAAAAACCTCGATGGCAATCAAGGGCGGAGCGCCGAGGCCGAGCCTGCGAGCGAAACGGTGGTGGATCCCTTTGACGAAGGGGAGCGAACGCTCATTCGACCCGACTTTGAGCCAGACGAGGTCCTCGAACGGGAGGAAGCCGAGAGGACAGAGGAGACCTCGGAGCGTCCCGAGGTCGAACCTCGGGAGGAAGTGTTGTACAGGGGAATGTCCAAATCAGAGACTAAGAGCTATAGATGGAGAAAGGAACCTTCACATCTGACAAGTGCACACTCATCCTTGGCCAAACAGAGTAACAACGCGATGATGTCGAGTATGAGTCCGGGTGAAGAGCAGACGTTCTCGAAGGCCAAGAAGAGTTGGAAGTCCTTGTACGACGAACGCATGGCGTCACTACCAACTGTAGGTTTGACTTCCAGTGATGACTACCCGGAGATAACCCATCCGGATGTGAACTTCACACCGTGCCCAAGGAATGATATGAGCAGGAAGGCGTCATCAACCTCGCCGACCAGGCCCATGTCAGATGGGATAACGATGGGAGCGTCGTCAACCTTCGACAGATTAATGACGTCGATGAGCAAGCTAAGAGGCGGTGCGTCATCAAGCACCAGGCTGCAGCCGCCGTTGACCTCATCTTCGCTGGGACTAACCCCGTCATTTGGGGCCACTGGCGACATAAGTGACATGTTCGCTGGCGTAATGAATGGTCTGGATGAACTGAGACGGGACATGACTAAAAGAATAGATCAGGTGGATGAGAGAGCTCACAAGGGTCAAGAGAATCTGAGAGACGAGCTAACGCACGTGAAGTCGCAGGCGAGGTTTGATCAGGCTCAATTGATTCATAACACCGATCAATGCCTGGCTGAGAGCCTGGCACAGGCAAACAAAGAGTCAGAGGAAAGAGAGGCAAGGATGACAAGAGAGATCGAGCGATTATTGAATGATCATGATAATACCTACGCCCAAACGATGACTGGCCTGGAGAAGAGGTTAGACGCCAAATCTGACTTGATGATGCGGAAGCTTGACGCGATCCTGAATGGGAGTAGTTGGCAGGAGCATTCCAACTCAAGGGAGCGCTCAAGCCATGCGAATGTTGGAGATGGTACGGGCAACAGTGCCAGAGCCCAGCAAGGCTCGAGAACGAACTACGAACATAGAAACAAGGAGCGGCCAAGGGCAGCCCCGCAGAGGCATGGCTGGACGAATCCAGTACCGCTGGAGGCAGATGCCACCCCGGAGACAAGATTGCCAACCGTGCCACAAGTCAGTTCAGTACCAGATCTGACTACAGTCTCGCAAGACACAACGATGTATGCCTCGATGTTTGAGCCTCTGAACAGATCTCTTGAAACATTCATCACCAAGCTCTCGAAGTCAACCGAGAGAGGAGAGAGGTCAAGAAGAACACTGAAAAAGCCGAAGTCATATAAAGACGAGTCAGACGGCTGCATTGATACTTGGATAGAGGTGATGAAGTTACACTTTGAGGAAGAGAATCTCTCCAAGAAACAAGAGTGCAGCGCGCTGACGAGCAACCTGGAGGGTACTGCATTAAATTGTGTAATGGCGAAAAGAGCCAATGAGAGAGACAGCGCTCGCAAGATATTCGACATCCTGCTGAATCGTTTCGGCTCTGGAGTACAAGGGCACCAGGCCATGGTGAAGTTCGAGAAGAGGCGTCAGAGAGATGAAGAATCAATAGATAAATTCTTGGACGACCTTGAATTGCTCAGGAGGAGAAGCAACCCGGATGAGAGAATATCCGAGCGAAACTTGGCGATTGCTTCGAAGTTTATGGATGGAGTAAGGAGTGAGGAGCTGAAGACGATGTTGGCCACTCACTTCACCCTGTCGCTTGACCAGGTACCCACGCCCGACGACTTGCGTATGAAGTCACGCGAGTATTTACTCATAAAACCGAGGGCGCAAAACCGTTACAGCAATTATGGCAACTATAGCGGGACAAACACTGGTGCGAATTCCAGTTGGTACAAACCTCGCGATGACATGGACAAGAGGAGGTCGTGCGCGAATTGTGGTTCGATGGACCATCACGTTTCTGCGTGTTCTGCATACAAACAGAACATGAAGGCCATAAGCCACTTTCTTGAGGACGCCGACGCGACCGACGAGGATCATGAGGAGTACGTCAGGGGGCTCATCATGAAATATGGTCCGAGGTGTTTCTTCTGTAATTTGGAGGGACACTTCAAGTCGGATTGTACTCAATTTTGGGACGCAGTAGCGGACGCGAAACATCCCCGCCACGAAGAGGCGCTTTCGGGTGTCAAGGCCAGTCGAGCACGTCTGATGAACGAGGCTGAATCTCGGAGAAAGGAAACGACACCGAGCACCTTTGCGACCAAAAAGGTTAAGACATGGCCTGACGAGGTGGTAGCCTCGAACCTCGAAGCAGAGTCGTCTAGTCCACTCAAGGTGGATTACGGCCTGGCGGCAAGGACAGCGCTGCAGAATGTCAAACAGGACCTTGCCACGAAAGAAGTGGAGCAATGGGTAAGGTCGGAGCTGGAAAGCACAGATCTTCGGGAGAGTCTTAATGTCCTCGGTAAAGCGACAAAAGTAGAAGACAAAGAGGAGCCCAAGAAACAGGGACTAAAACTGAACGTTATATCTGGCAAGACTTTCGGCATGACGAAGGCGGGGACCAAAATAATGTCCATCATCTCAGTCGCAGGGCAATAGGTGGTCAAGAACTTGAGTGAACCATCCGAGATTACACTAATCCACCTGGACATCTATGCCGACTACCTGAAGGAGAAGGATCCCAAACTGGACTCCAGGGCAGTGCGAGCACTGCTCACAACGGGAGGTCCGAGGCTGATGAAAGTGGACGGACATTATATCGATGTCTATGGCCCTTACCCGATTCTGATGAATGTGGATGGCATCAATATCTACACGAAAGCTCACATAACTGATGCGAACGATCAGGTTGGCCGGATATACATTGGTCAAGAGGAGCTGAAGGTCAGACGAATCGGACACAACGCGATGCTCGAACAAGATGCGGTGCATATTGGTTGCGAGGCCGATCTGGCCGCACACGTTCTGGACGTGCAAGGCAGACAACTTTCAGTAAAGGGGCTGCTAGACACGGGAGCAGTGGTTAGTGTCATGCCAGTCAAAACTTGGACCGACATGGGTTTCGAAAGATCGGATCTCATACCGACAAACATCAGGTTGGCAGCTGCCAATCAGGGAGCGATCTATGTCGCCGGACGAACCCCTATCATCTCACTGCAGCTCGGAGGAAGACATTTTTGGATGAGCTTCCTAGTAGTAGAGAATTTGGATGAATCCGACCAGTTCATCCTAGGAAGGGATTTCGTTCGCAACTTTGACGTTACGATTGATCTCAATGACGAATTGATTAGGATCAAGGATCCTGAAAGAAAGTATGAGAAAAGACCCCTTAATAAGATCTTAATTAATCAGGCCAAGGTGCCGATTTTTCTGGATCGAAAAGTTAGATTAAAACCGAACCAAGCCGTAGTAGCGACGTTTAGGATGAGGAACTTGAATGAACTCAGCAATGACAGACAGGTGTGTCTGGTACCAAATCCAAACAGTAAAAGCTCGGCTATTTTAGGAAGAAGCTTCTCACTCACTCAGAGCGGACTGTGTGTGAGTGTGTTATTGAACACAGAAGCAACAACAGTGACAATACAGAGGGGAAATAAACTTGGCTACGCTTTGCCTCTGAACACAGACTTTCTGAGTGTGGAGAACTTGAAGAAGTTTGATGTAACTAAATTTCCATTACATGCGAACCAAGAATGTATAATGAAAAGAGTAATTGAATTGAAATCTTCTAGGAAATTGTTTTCAATGAAGTCGGAAACAGATGATGGGCTGTCTAGTTGTTCCAACTTTCCTGAGAGGCCGACGGAAGCAGAGTTAGCAGCGAATAGGCCTGTCCTACCTGAGATAGAACATCTGAAGGGTAAAATATCTGACAAGGAACTAGATTCGCTCAGGGCGGTGCTAGATCGGAATGCAGACGTTTTTTCAAAGCATAAGGCCGATATAGGTTGTTGCAATTTTGTAGAGCACGAGATTGAGATAGAAGAGGGCTCGGTACCTCATAGGGAAGGGGCGAGAAGAATGACCCCAAACAAGTCAGAAGCGTGTAGGAAGGAAATTGAAATGTTAATGGAGTACGACATGATTGAGCCGTCGAAGTCCCCATGGGCTTGTGGCGTGGTCATGGCGAAAAAATAAGGGGGACAACTCAGATTTTGTTGTGATTTCCGTTATCTGAACGCAGTGACTATAAAGGACGCATACCCGATTCCCCGCATCGATGAGAGCCTATCCAAGCTGGGAGACGCTAAGTTCTTCACGACGTTGGATTTGGGCTCCGCATTCTGGCAAGTGCCACTCAGAAAGCAAGATCGACAGAAAACAGGTTTCGCGTGTGAGCTGGGACTGTTCCAGTGGAAGAGGATGCCATTCGGATTGTGCAACGCGACGGCCACATTCCAGCGACTGATGGCCCAGGCACTCACGAGCGTCACTAAGAAATACGGGAATCTCATTATGTGTTATGTCGATGATGTCGTGATTGCAACACCAACCTTAGAAGACCACATAGAGAGGTTGGAGGAGGTGTTTTCTTGCATGAAGCAGGCGGGTCTGAAATGCAAACCCTCTAAGTGTGAAATCCTCAGGGATTCCATAAAGTATCTGGGCCGCCTGGTTGACAAACATGGAGTGAGACCAGATCCCGAAGCGGTTGAAGCGGTGCTGACCTGGAAGGCACCTAAAACAGATACACAGCTGATGAGTTTTCTGGGATTCGCAAATTATTATCGAGAGTTCATCAAGGGGTATGCTGACAAGATATACCCCATGCAGAGGCTGATGAGAAACAAGGGCAAAAAGTTCACCTGGACTGATGAGGCACAAGTTTCATTTGAAAACATCAAGCGTGAACTTTGCGAGGCACCGGTCCTCGGCATGCCAACAGAGAAGGGAATGTTCGTGCTGGACACGGATGCATCAGTGGTTGCGATATCGGGCATACTTCACCAGGAGCAGGAGTGGAACGGGAGAACGGTTCTTCGTCCGATAGCCTACGGGAGTAAAGTCCTGAGTGATACTGAAATGAAGTACGGCGCACCAAAAGCGGAGATGTTTGCGGTGATCACTTTCGTGGAAAAATACAGGGCCTACTTGGGGAGTGCTCCCTTCAAGTTACGTGTGGATAATCGTGCCCTTGCCTGGCTGAAAACCTATTCGATGGACCAAAGCTATATTGGTCGTTGGATTGTGCGCCTGGATGGATACCACATGATCATAGAGCACCGTACCCGTGACAAGCACCAGAACGCAGATAGCCTCAGTAAAAAGACAGAATTTTATGAGCGCCTCGAGGAGAAGCAGGCTAACCAATCAGAGATCAAAGACGGGTTTTCCTTTCTGGACAAAGAAACCTACGATAAGCTGCCACTTACTAGGTGGTTAGACAAATCAGGACATCCTATACCTGGACACCCTGACCTTCCAGTGGAGACGGCCGCGGAGATAAAGCTTTTAGCCAGAGGCGAACCCGTTCCGTTGGACCTGCTAGTCCGATCCAACTTGGTACAGCAAGAACTGACCAGGCTGGGTATAAACAGCATCGCTTTATTGAATAAGACGGTGAACGTGGCGCCGGACGTCATGGGAAAACTCCGTGACTTGTTGGATAGGGAAGTGAATAGGCATGATCGTGAATGGATGGAGACCATGCAGAGGTTGACTGTCACCGAGAGAACAGAGAAGAGGCCAGTGTCCATTCGCAGCCGAGGCGTTGAACGGGATTGCAGGTCGATCGTCAACCAGCTGGTGACCTCGATGCCGAAAGAAGTATTGTTGAGAACTTCGTTCACTGAATATGGAACATCGAATCAAAACCAAGCTACTGAGGAAGTCAGGATCAGGTCGAAATCTAGCTTCACGAGGAGAGTGCACTTCACGGATGCAAAAGAGGAATACGAGCCAAGCCCAGATTGTTCGTCCATGGACGAGACAATGTCCGGGGAGTCTGACACCTTCGAGCCAGTCAAGGACGTCTCCTCTGATGAGTCAGACACCTTTGAGCCCGTGCAGGACGACTTGTCCGGGGAGAGGTTGACTAGACCACCTAGGGGCAGAATTTTGTCCGGGGAGTCGGGTTCAAAGCGACCGATGGACAGATTTTTGTCCGGGGAGTCAAGCAACATCTCAGACAACTTGGAATATGATGTTGAGGAATCAGTCGTTTCAAGTGGTGACTCGAGACCCCAGTCCTGGGACAACACGTCTGAAACAACTTCCAATTCCGATGTGTCAGAGATCGCAATCCACTCCTTATTGGTAGACTGGAAGCAGCGTGGGCTGGACCGAGAAACACATCAGGATCCAGACAGGGACAGATACACCTCAGATGAAGAGGGCACTGTGGTAGATAATGCCGCAGACGAGCTCGAGCTGATAGCAGTTTCAAAACGCCCAACCAGATTGCTGCCATATGGTACGGTCGTCCGTACCAATCTGGAACCATCTGTGCAAGAAGCGACGCCTTTGAAAAAGATATGGTGTGTCAAGTTGATGGACGATGCTCATGCTCCAGAGATAATGAGTGGGCAAATGAACGTGGTGAAGACGTATTTGAAAGCCAGGTACAGGCTGTCGGATCTCCTGAGGGCTCAACGAAATGATAGAATGACGAGCAGTCTGAAAAGATGGATCGAGAATGGAGCACCTGACAAGGGAGACTTGGAAGAAGACAGCTAAAAAATCCTGAAGCAATTTTACCTGAAGAGGAAAGACTTGTTGTACCTGAATAAGGACGGAATCGTAGCCTGTAAGCGCAAGGAGGAGGACAAGGTCCTTTATAAATACAATTCAATAGTGTTACCACAGTTGTACCAGACCGAATTGCTCTTTCGCTCACATGATCAGATGGGACATCAAGGCGTGGACAAAGTGTACAACAGGATACAAAAACGATTCGAATGGCCGGGATTGAAGAAGGCTTGTGAGAAATGGATAGCCGCATGCCTGTCTTGTCAACAGGCAAAGGATCCCAGGAAACTAAGGTTCCCCCTACAGTCAATAGAATCGTCAGGTTTCAACGAAGTGGTGCAAATTGATCATCAGAAAATCTGCATGACAGCAACGGGCTATAATCAGGTGCTGGTAATGATCGACCATTTTACGAAGTATGCGGAGGCAGCACCCTGCATGACAGCATCGGCAGAAGAAACATGCGATCATTTGATAAACGTGTGGATAGCAAGGCATGGCTGCCCCATCACGTTCCAATCGGACAATGGCAAAGCATTCGTAGGTGATCTCACAAAAGAGTTAATGAAAAGGTCGCAGGTAGCTCAGGCCCACTCGACCACTTATCACCCACAAACGAATGGCCTAGTCGAGAGGCAGAATCGCACACTGGTATCCATGTTGAGAGTCTACTGCTCACGCTACATGGATGACTGGGACAAGCACTTGCCGCAAGTGATGGGTGCTTACAACAGCACGGAGCATTCCACCACGGGAATAAGTCCACATATGATGCTGACGGGTCACGAAAAAGCACTCCCATTAACGTTCTTCTACCCTGAATATGAAGGGAAGAGGACAGCACCGCAAACGTACGTGCGGGACGTTATTAGAAGACAGCAGGACCTTAATGACTTATGCAGGAGGAATACGCAACAGGCGCAAATTAGACAAAAAAGGAGGTTTGATAAAAGAACAGCCGATTCAAAAGCCTACTCAGTTGGCGATTACGTCTGGGTGTTCCAGGAAGTGGTTCCACCAAAAGGAACCAAGAAACTATCAAAGAAATGGCGTGGTCCATTTCAGATAACAGAGGTGCATCAAGGAGGTCGTTTTTATCGGCTGAGCACTGGAAGAGCGGCTCATTACGAGAATATCAAACCGCACAATGCCTCGTCAGAGGATTGGTGCATCCCAGCGGACATGCAAGAGGGAGACTATTTAATTGTGGATCCTGCTTGTGAAGTGAATGAGAGGGGTACTCGCGACAAGAACGACGGGAACGAGGTGGTGGACGATTGCGATCTACCACTGGATCTCGAGTTGACTGAGCGAGTAGAGGTGGACGATGAAACTCTACCCTATGCCGAAGAAGACTGGGATTGCCCGGAACAAACCGAAATTGACAAAGGAATACAGCCTGACTTTCCTCTCACCATGGAAACACGCCAAAGCAAGAAAGGAAAAAACCAGAAGAAATACAATCCGTATGGCGAGGACTTCGTTGTAGACAGGATAGTAGTGAGTGATGTCATAGACTCGCTGGTGGGACTGGACGAAGTGGCGATGCTAGGGGAAATCGACCTTGTGAACGATATGGATCAAGATTGGATCGACGATCGATCAGAACCGGAAGTGGAGTTCGAACCAGAAGCGGAACAGACTCATGAGCAAGAACTAACAAACTTGCGCGTGCTCGAATGGCTCCACGATCTGCCGACAGATCCAAAAGAGACGATCCTGACGATTCAGGACGTCGATAGAGACGGCGTCAAATACATCAGTCATGACAATACCGAGTCCAACTGGGTCGCCCCAGATGGTCCTCTACGTGTTCCACAATCCAACCTCGGTCTCCTAGACTTTGGGCGATCGACGGGGACGTCGATGGATATTTTTGTCCGGGGAGTGGGGGTAGGACTCACCCACACCGAAAATCTCATAATAAAAAAACTGAAATCGGCAAGGGAAACCGGAGAACTAGAGACAGAGGGCGAGAATGCTAAGAAACCACCTTTTGGACGAATCTTTGAATCGTATTTTGATCTCCCGAACCACTATTCGAACAATATCGTTATAACGGACAGCGATTTCATACTCACGGAACGCACGTGCGCCATAGCGATAACTGCGGACGTAAGCTTCAAAACAGCACTAGCGGCCGACTTTAAAAGAGAGTACAAGAATATCGAGTTTTTGTGGAAACAGAGGCCGGGTGTAGGAGGAATGATAGCGTTGCCCCCTGTTGCATCACAGATACCAGGGAAATATTTGTGTTTTTTGGTTACGAAAGCTACTGATAGGCAACACGTGAATCCGGAGAGCTTGGTATTGGCCTTGACTCGACTTAGGGATTTCCTGGTTGAGAGAGGTGTGACCTCTCTCTCGTTGCCAGTTTATGATCCCAATAGAGGGAAGCTACACCCGAGAGAGTTGTACGCTCTTGTGCATGTGATATTTTCAGAGACTGACATAGAGGTTTACTTACATAAAAAATACTATCTGAGCATATGCTAAGAATTGCGCTCGGCGATAAGTGGTTTTTATTAAGTTGCTCGATAAGAATTAGAGTCAAGTTTTAGGTTAGGTTTTAGGTACAGTATTAGGGATTAGGTTTTTATATGATAGTATAGGTGTGTGATGTTTATGTGTTTATGTTATGTTATTGTTATGATATGTTTTATGTTTGTGTCATCAAGGTGACAGCGCTTATTCGTGCTACTCTGACAAAGATAAAGGTGGACGATCCACCTTGGTGCTAAATTTTAAATCAGAATTGTGAAGAGAATTTCAATGGAGAGTTTTAAAGAATTGATTGATGTTGCATCCAAAAATGATGGTTCTAAGCCGCGACCTGTTTTTTAGATCTTGATTGATCGAAAATTGTTTACTGAACACTGAATCAGAGGAGACAGAAAGAAATTACACGACACGACAACAAGAATCAACACGAAAAGAAATGGGTGACACGAACGAACTCATGGAATTCCTCTCAGCGAGTCTAGGAGCGACTCTAGACGAGATCTATCAGCGGCTGATCGATTGTGATTTTACACGAGAAGACCCGGGGTTGGCGATGTTTGTGGTCGCACTCCTCAATGCACTGGGAAGAGAGGGTCGAGGGAATCGCCCTACAGAAGTCGTGTTGATGTTGGCCTTCGGCGAGTCCGGGACCGCCGAGAGAGGCCGAAACCGATTGATGAGATGGAGGCGCGGAGAGATGTCTGGCCACGACCTGGCTCGTGAGCCAGGACTAGGTGAGCAAAGGAACCACCGGCTAGGTGAGATGCCCTTGCCCGTCCAGCATGCGCAGCCACTCATTGGAGCGAAGAGACAACGTGATGGGCCAGGCCCGTCACACTCTGTCGACTCTCCAACAGCTGCTCCTCCCCTAAAGAGAGTGAGAGTGAGCGAGATAGAGATCCAGACGTCGGAGACGATTGAGACACTGGAGAAGAAGGAGAGAGATCAGAGTGAGCTGTGTGCCAAACTTCAGGAGTACAGGGCCATAGCTCGGGAGAGATACGAATGGAAAAAGAAATTTGAAGATCTGCAGGTGGCCTACAAGGAGGATGAGATAAAGCACCTGAAGGAGCTGTATATGGCGAAGGTGAGCCAAGTGTCACCGGAAATCCTGGCGAGCATGAGGTCCTCGGAGGGATCTAACGACACACGCCCCAGGACAACAGCGCAGGAGCTGTGCGCATCGAGAGGACCTGAGGTTCTGGATTTGCGTGCATCAAGGGGGCCCGAGGCTCCTCAGCAGACACGACCGTCTGCTTCGAGTCAGAGGTTTACGATACCAGACCCTTCTGACACCTATCTAGCTCCTCAATTTCAGGAATCATTTAACCAAGTGGCCAGAGCCGCGATGGATGAGATCAACAGAGGCACTGAGCGGACACTGGCTAGGATCGTTCCTTCCCAGCGTCGTGATCATTCATCAAATAGCTCGGAGCGAGCAACCCGCACGATAGCGTGTTCTGCGCCTGGTGGAGTCTTTGAGAAGTCTCGCGTGGTAGACATCAGGAAGAATCTGATGGCACGTCATCAGTTCACGCAAGTGCCAGCCGAGCATCCTCGAGCCTGCCTGAATGACATGAGCTGGAACCCCGCCACGAACGACCAAGTAATTCCCCCAGGGAGTCGCCATTTGATCATTGGAGACAGTTTGGTGAGAGATCTGAATGAGATCTTCGTCTATGGTCATACTACCATTCTGTCCTTTGGAGGAGCCTCAGTGGCTCAAGTCATCAAAATGATGGAGTTCCAGAGCGAGGATCATTTGGATACATTAATAATAATGCTGGGGACCAATGACGTCTCGAGAGCCCCCGTGACTCCGGAGAACAAGTGGAAACCTCTATTGGTGTGTCTCTTGAACGAATTGAAAGAAAAGTACAGACCCAAACTCGTGATCCTGTGCACGATACCACCAAATCCTTTGGTGGGCACCATAGCTGCAGATTTCATGAATGGCAACGTGACGCGGTGGAATGAAATGACCCGCAGTCTGGTGAGAAACAACCCTGGCGAGTTGCGACTCCTGGATCTCGAAAATATGCTGCGCATGACTGACCACATCGCGCTCACTAAAGATGGAGTGCACTTCAATACCCAACGAGGGAGGCATTGGATTAATGATGTGTTTCAGACGCAATTGAGGGAAGCGGAGCAAGAGTCGAGGGCGACCGGTTCTTTGGCTCGGACCAATTCGACCGGAGGGAGTAGAATAAGGGCAACCGTGCCCGAATCCCTCGCCAACCGTCTAGGGCCCTTGGCAACGGAGACGGTTGGAGCCGCAACCGTCGCTCCGAGCTCGAAAGTGAGAGACAGGCTAGGGACTGCTCCTCCTCCCAGGCCGCAATCGATTGGAAGCCGACTCGGCAGATCGGTGGAACAGAACAACAGGAATAACTCCCAGACCGCGTCTAGGAGGAACGATTCGCCTGCCACGACAAATCCTGCTTCGACAGCAGGACCGTCTACAAGTACCGTGCCAGCGGAGGGGATCGAATCAGGCAGCAGGCTGCTTTGGAATAGATCAGATCCTAGTCACTGGGGTCAGTATAAGACGGACATGTCGGCGAAGTTGAATATGAATACCTTGACGTGTCGGGAGGATGCGATGAGAATGACTGGCGGTGAAAGTCCCACAGTGTCGCGACTTTATCGGATACCGGGTGTGGATTGGCTGCTAGCAGAGCAGGAGAAATTCAGCTCCTCGACCTCACTTCGACATGTAGACCTGGATGGATTACCTCATGACAATACCTTTGGACCTTTAAACACCCGGTCGCTCACCGACGTTCGAGATAGGACCCGGGAAAGGACACCACCTGTGCGCAAGGGCAAGTTCCAGACGGAGAACAAGCCCAATAACAACCATCACAAGATGTACAGACAATTCGCTAAACCACCCGGTCAGACGCCGGGCGAGTATTCGAGGGATTACCCCCGAACTACAACAGTGGTTGGAGACGATAAGAGATACGGGAACCTGAAGGCCCCAATAGGCGATGGCCTTTTTGCAGCTTATGACCCCTTGGACATGAAGGCTGCCAAATATCTGGTTGTGGCCGGCTCCGATTATCTCTACACGCCCCGTTCTCTATTCTGGCCCGATGTGATTTTCTTAACGGCGCCTAAACTGGACTGGGGACAGGCGATAGGCATGATGATAAGTGTACGGAGAGTGGTCAGCATGGATCCGCAGGTAATAGTGGTTGCAGGCTCAAATGATCATCTACAAAGCAGGGGCTTATTGTCACGTCTGACGGATGGGTCGATCCCGAGTAACGAAGTTATAGGGGAGGCGATAATGACACTGCTCTCGGCGATGGCCGAGGTAGAGGCAGCAGCAAGACAAGGTTTCACCATGAATGTGGTGAAGGTGATCTTCGTATTGTCACCAGGCTACGCTGCGTTGCCTGAACCCCTTCAATTTGTGTACACAATGGTCACGATGATAGCAGAGGGGATATTTAACGTGATAATTCCTGCCCCAAACAGAGTGGTGGACCCGGACAATTACTATCCGTCCCGATCTGAGCTTCCCGCCGTTTGGGCTGACATCTCGAATGCCATACAGGGGCTCAGAGATTGTAGCACAACTCGGTTGGTGCTAGATGAAGTTCTGGGGTTGGAGCTGTCTAACTTCGCAAGATTACTGAAGCTAAGACCAGGGGTAGGTGACGATCATCTGTTAGTACAACAGGTGGCTGATGATCTCTGGTTCAGACAGATGGATCATGCAGAGAATGAGCAGGGAAGGATGATCAGAAAGAATATGACGTCAGCAGAGGAGGACCTCATGGCAATAGCTTTGCGTACGAAGCCACACAACAACATATGGTTGTATCTGTCACCGAGGCTGTGCACCTTGGGTGAGGACGCGTTTGAGCATGCGCCGGCAATAATTAAAGAGATACACGCGTATCTGAAGAATCTACTTAATGCCCGGGAGTTGGCTGGAGGCAAGATGTTGAAACTGATGCAAGACGTAAACACGATGTCGTTGGACAAGTTCCAAGCTGACGTGCTGGCCACGAAGGCACAGTATGAACGATCAGATGCTATCTTGGGTGGAATGGGAGTGGGATGGACGCCATCTTTCCTATCGACGTGCTATCCGAAGGCATCTAGGAACCTGATCGCGAGCTTCGTCAAAGACATCAGGAAGTTGTCGATTGGCCTGGTGCTAGCCTTATACGTGACATTTGGTCATGAAAACTTTGTGAAAGGACCGGCAAACCTCTTTACCCAAGCGTTGGCAGATTTGAGATTGGACGGACTCCTGACTCTGATTGCCATGACCTATGGTCGACTGGGAGATTTGCTTGTGCTATTACGTTACCCTGAACAACTACAGGGACCCAGTCGTGAGTTCAATGCACAGTTGGAAACCGCCTCGCTCAAGAAGATGAAAGACTGGAGGACTCTCCTGCTTCAATACCTCTTGCAACAGAACAGAAGCGTCACAGGAGAGGACAAGGTGGCGACGAACGCAGGCGAATGTAAGCAGTATTGTGGCATGCCCTTACTAACAGACTTAGCTGTCATGATGCGGATTGATCCGCTGGCTCTGGTCCACGGACTGAGGGAATTCGTCACAGTGGTGTATGGACCGGTGATGTCTTTTGCGTTTCCGGATGTGCAAGTTAAAGCGTACAGGAATTCAGTGTTGTACGTCAACCTGGTCTCAGTAGTGGATTGTTCCGTGCTGGATTGGGTAGAACAGAGTGAACTGAGGAAGCTGGCTAGCGACGATAGGCTGTTCGGAAGAATAGCAGAGCCAGGCTGGGTGTTGATGGACTTCAACGACCACTTCAAATGCAGAATGGGCCGTGAGGATCTGTCCCACATCCAGTTTAACCCAAAACTCTGGAATTTGAGACCAGTGGTGAAGGATACAGGAGAGGCTGTGGGAGTACCTCAATTGCCGGGAGCCTATGCCCATGCGAAAGAGAATCAACAAACATGGCTTCCTGGGTCCAGGCCGCTGCCGGACCAATGCCATCGATATCCACCGATAAGGAGGATGTTGTTGGGAGTCACATCTCCCATCACTGCCCCTCGTATTGGAGCAGCTCGTGACGCAGAGAAGAGAATGCTGAAGTGGAGTGGAGGGATGGAGCCGCGCTTCATCAGCTGGAACGTTGCTGCCGCGCATACGTTCGACTTCTCATTCCCCGATGCCTGGAGCAGGAAAAAGATCAAAGCACTACCCTCCAGGAGACCAGAGGTCTCGGCTGAAACGTGGAACGAAGTATATTCTTCCGCGGATGACTTATCGAGACTGAAGTGGTCAGGAGAAGCGAAAGTGGTGATGCTGGAGGTGGCAAGGGAGAGCAGAGGAGGCTCATATATAACGATAGAGGACCTGGCCCCACATGGCGAGGAGTTGGTAGAGTTCCTGGTCGATGATGAATTGTTTTATCATGCAGGAGACATGGCCGTACCGGCTCGGCCGGATTCGGGCACAGACGCGCGACAAGGACCCTCGGGACCTAGGCCGAAACCTGATGCGGACGACGATGAATTGATGGATCAGGACGATAACGATGACGGGACCGGAAGTAAGACGGAGAAACCGGGAGAGACCGATCTAGGGGCGTTGGAAAGGGACTTGCTAGAATACCGGTTCAGTGAAGACGACGATGGGGAAGTCGATGGGAGTTTATTGCTAATGGCACCATCGTCCTTCATGTCTCCTACAAAGGAGGCGTCGGCCGATCTATCTCCGATAGACCCAATAAGCCAGGCTAGAGAGTGCCGAAGCAGGGATCCGCAGAAACTGCTTTATGAATCACCAAGGAGGAGGAAAATCGAAGAGTCAATGAAGATATCGTTCCTCAGCACATTACCAGAAGAAGAATGGGAAAGATATCAAATGGAGTTGGAAGGCAAGACAGGAGCAATCTGGAGCCGAGTAAACTTCATGGAGAAATCTTGGGACGTGATAAGGCGATATGGGACGCAGTCCATAATGAAGGTGGGATTGAACCAACCCATCATGCGTGAGGTCCTGGAGAAAATAGTGAGCGACAGGCTAGGGACTGCTCCTCCTCCCAGGCCGCAATCGATTGGAAGCCGACTCGGCAGATCGGTGGAACAGAACAACAGGAATAACTCCCAGACCGCGTCTAGGAGGAACGATTCGCCTGCCACGACAAATCCTGCTTCGACAGCAGGACCGTCTACAAGTACCGTGCCAGCGGAGGGGATCGAATCAGGCAGCAGGCTGCTTTGGAATAGATCAGATCCTAGTCACTGGGGTCAGTATAAGACGGACATGTCGGCGAAGTTGAATATGAATACCTTGACGTGTCGGGAGGATGCGATGAGAATGACTGGCGGTGAAAGTCCCACAGTGTCGCGACTTTATCGGATACCGGGTGTGGATTGGCTGCTAGCAGAGCAGGAGAAATTCAGCTCCTCGACCTCACTCCGACATGTAGACCTGGATGGATTACCTCATGACAATACCTTTGGACCTTTAAACACCCGGTCGCTCACCGACGTTCGAGATAGGACCCGGGAAAGGACACCACCTGTGCGCAAGGGCAAGTTCCAGACGGAGAACAAGCTCAATAACAAACATCACAAGATGTACAGACAATTCGCTAAACCACCCGGTCAGACGCCGGGCGAGTATTCGAGGGATTACCCCCGAACTACAACAGTGGTTGGAGACGATAAGAGATACGGGAACCTGAAGGCCCCAATAGGCGATGGCCTTTTTGCAGCTTATGACCCCTTGGACATGAAGGCTGCCAAATATCTGGTTGTGGCCGGCTCCGATTATCTCTACACGCCCCGTTCTCTATTCTGGCCCGATGTGATTTTCTTAACGGCGCCTAAACTGGACTGGGGACAGGCGATAGGCATGATGATAAGTGTACGGAGAGTGGTCAGCATGGAGCCGCAGGTAATAGTGGTTGCAGGCTCAAATGATCATCTACAAAGCAGGGGCTTATTGTCACGTCTGACGGATGGGTCGATCCCGAGTAACGAAGTTATAGGGGAGGCGATAATGACACTGCTCTCGGCGATGGCCGAGGTAGAGGCAGCAGCAAGACAAGGTTTCACCATGAATGTGGTGAAGGTGATCTTCGTATTGTCACCAGGCTACGCTGCGTTGCCTGAACCCCTTCAATTTGTGTACACAATGGTCACGATGATAGCAGAGGGGATATTTAACGTGATAATTCCTGCCCCAAACAGAGTGGTGGACCCGGACAATTACTATCCGTCCCGATCTGAGCTTCCCGCCGTTTGGGCTGACATCTCGAATGCCATACAGGGGCTCAGAGATTGTAGCACAACTCGGTTGGTGCTAGATGAAGTTCTGGGGTTGGAGCTGTCTAACTTCGCAAGATTACTGAAGCTAAGACCAGGGGTAGGTGACGATCATCTGTTAGTACAACAGGTGGCTGATGATCTCTGGTTCAGACAGATGGATCATGCAGAGAATGAGCAGGGAAGGATGATCAGAAAGAATATGACGTCAGCAGAGGAGGACCTCATGGCAATAGCTTTGCGTACGAAGCCACACAACAACATATGGTTGTATCTGTCACCGAGGCTGTGCACCTCGGGTGAGGACGCGTTTGAGCATGCGCCGGCAATAATTAAAGAGATACACGCGTATCTGAAGAATCTACTTAATGCCCGGGAGTTGGCTGGAGGCAAGATGTTGAAACTGATGCAAGACGTAAACACGATGTCGTTGGACAAGTTCCAAGCTGACGTGCTGGCCACGAAGGCACAGTATGAACGATCAGATGCTATCTTGGGTGGAATGGGAGTGGGATGGACGCCATCTTTCCTATCGACGTGCTATCCGAAGGCATCTAGGAACCTGATCGCGAGCTTCGTCAAAGACATCAGGAAGTTGTCGATTGGCCTGGTGCTAGCCTTATACGTGACATTTGGTCATGAAAACTTTGTGAAAGGACCGGCAAACCTCTTTACCCAAGCGTTGGCAGATTTGAGATTGGACGGACTCCTGACTCTGATTGCCATGACCTATGGTCGACTGGGAGATTTGCTTGTGCTATTACGTTACCCTGAACAACTACAGGGACCCAGTCGTGAGTTCAATGCACAGTTGGAAACCGCCTCGCTCAAGAAGATGAAAGACTGGAGGACTCTCCTGCTTCAATACTTCTTGCAACAGAACAGAAGCATCACAGGAGAGGACAAGGTGGCGACGAACGCAGGCGAATGTAAGCAGTATTGTGGCATGCCCTTACTAACAGACTTAGCTGTCATGATGCGGATTGATCCGTTGGCTCTGGTCCACGGACTGAGGGAATTCGTCACAGTGGTGTATGGACCGGTGATGTCTTTTGCGTTTCCGGATGTGCAAGTTAAAGCGTACAGGAATTCAGTGTTGTACGTCAACCTGGTCTCAGTAGTGGATTGTTCCGTGCTGAATTGGGTAGAACAGAGTGAACTGAGGAAGCTGGCTAGCGACGATAGGCTGTTCGGAAGAATAGCAGAGCCAGGCTGGGTGTTGATGGACTTCAACAACCACTTCAAATGCAGAATGGGCCGTGAGGATCTGTCCCACATCCAGTTTAACCCAAAACTCTGGAATTTGAGACCAGTGGTGAAGGATACAGGAGAGGCTGTGGGAGTACCTCAATTGCCGGGAGCCTATGCCCATGCGAAAGAGAATCAACAAACATGGCTTCCTGGGTCCAGGCCGCTGCCGGACCAATGCCATCGATATCCACCGATAAGGAGGATGTTGTTGGGAGTCACATCTCCCATCACTGCCCCTCGTATTGGAGCAGCTCGTGACGCAGAGAAGAGAATGCTGAAGTGGAGTGGAGGGATGGAGCCGCGCTTCATCAGCTGGAACGTTGCTGCCGCGCATACGTTCGACTTCTCATTCCCCGATGCCTGGAGCAGGAAAAAGATCAAAGCACTACCCTCCAGGAGACCAGAGGTCTCGGCTGAAACGTGGAACGAAGTATATTCTTCCGCGGATGACTTATCGAGACTGAAGTGGTCAGGAGAAGCGAAAGTGGTGATGCTGGAGGTGGCAAGGGAGAGCAGAGGAGGCTCATATATAACGATAGAGGACCTGGCCCCACATGGCGAGGAGTTGGTAGAGTTCCTGGTCGATGATGAATTGTTTTATCATGCAGGAGACATGGCCGTACCGGCTCGGCCGGATTCGGGCACAGACGCGCGACAAGGACCCTCGGGACCTAGGCCGAAACCTGATGCGGACGACGATGAATTGATGGATCAGGACGATAACGATGACGGGACCGGAAGTAAGACGGAGAAACCGGGAGAGACCGATCTAGGGGCGTTGGAAAGGGACTTGCTAGAATACCGGTTCAGTGAAGACGACGATGGGGAAGTCGATGGGAGTATATTGCTAATGGCACCATCGTCCTTCATGTCTCCTACAAAGGAGGCGTCGGCCGATCTATCTCCGATAGACCCAATAAGCCAGGCTAGAGAGTGCCGAAGCAGGGATCCGCAGAAACTGCTTTATGAATCACCAAGGAGGAGGAAAATCGAAGAGTCAATGAAGATATTGTTCCTCAGCACATTACCAGAAGAAGAATGGGAAAGATATCAAATGGAGTTGGAAGGCAAGACAGGAGCAATCTGGAGCCGAGTAAACTTCATGGAGAAATCTTGGGACGTGATAAGGCGATATGGGACGCAGTCCATAATGAAGGTGGGATTGAACCAACCCATCATGCGTGAGGTCCTGGAGAAAATAGTGAGCTCCATGGAGTCGGATGTTCTGACCGAGTCAGTAACAGAAGACAGTGCCGATGATCAGCATGTTGCAAAGAAATTACCTGTCAGACGAGCCAGGAAAGGGCTGAAGCGACTAAAAGGGAAAACAGGAAGTCGAGCCATGAACCCGAGAGTGGTGAAGTCGAGAGCCAGCGCAGTGGTGACCTCTTTAACGAGCGCAGGTCGTTCAGGCGAGAGCGGGCAAGGAGATAGCGCAACGCTGACAGGGGGAGAAAAAGAGAATCTGATACCCCCTATGCTCTTGGCAGGTCTGACCGTAACCGCCACTAGATCGAAGAAGACGGCGCGAACCCTGGCAGACACTAAGTTAGAAAGGGAAGTCATCAGTCAATGTGGATCTGGAGGACTTGAAGATTATAGGCCCTCGCGGATCAACATGGCCAAGTTGAAACTGGAAGGACAACTCGACGTGGTCGAGTACAGTCGAATAACTGTGCCGGAATCGGTCCACATGGGAGATCCGGCAGGGGGTTATGTGGAGATGTTGAAAGCGAGGAACTCCGCGAGAGGGCACCTGATGGCTTGGAGTGAAAAGCGGGCCATGCAAGAATATCTGAAAGGGCTTACGGAGAACTCTAACTTCAATCGAAGAGAGTATGGCACAGTGATGTCATCAGAAGCGAATGAAATTGGATTGGAAAAACTGCTAGAGATTTCTTGGAGGGCGGCCCTCCAGAAATACTTCGATGAGACGATGAATGCACCTGCTACTGTGGCAGCATACCTGGCTCATCCTTGCGTGAGAACTGATCTGCAAGTACGACTGGCTTGGTGCTTGATGGGCATCAAAAAGGCGGAGTATGAAGCCAGTAATGACTCGAAATCACGAGAACAGTAGCTAGAGTTAATGGAAGCTCTACGAGCATTGATTTCGAAAGACGATTCAGCGATAGCATGGGCTAAGCGTAAGGATGCCCTTTGCTTGGTCAGGTTCGTGGTGGATCGCATCCCCACTCCTGTGTTGGGAGAATGTATAAAGATCATTCGGCAAAAGGGAGTTGATTGCGAAAGGAACTTCCTTAGGGCACTCCTAGAGCTATATCAGGACATGCCATTGACCGTGCCAAGCAAGGAGTCGAATGATATGGAAAGCTATCGCAAGTTGGAAGAGGTGAGAAGATACTCCAACAAAGAATTGAGAGTGAGCAGAGACTTGATTGAAGCGGCCAGAGGACAAAAGGAGTTTGCAACACTAGGGAAACTGAAGTCGTTCCAATACGTGTCTGGCATACCGGGGATGGCGTATAATCCCTTCGTGAACGAAGAAGCCAGGGAAGCATACTTCGACTACGAGCAAGTCACAGTGCTCAACTTCTGGGTTGAACGGATTAAGGAAATTGGAATGTTGATGGTGGAACAACCCAAGCTTGGAATTATTTTGGAAGAACGAGTAGTCGAGCCCTCGATTCCCGAGCTAAAAGGGCAAGTGAGTTTTGATTGTGGTTCTTGGGACGGTCCCTTGAAAACCAGTCTAGTAGTGATGTGGGAACTCATGAAACCTTCCTGGTGTCCCCATCCTAACGCAGGCTTAATCTGGGACATGACCGCGGATGTCATGTTAGAACGGGATGATGATGCGAGTTTACATGATCTGGCCATGATACATCACCTGCTGGCCATGAGATTGACGAAGAAGAAGAGCAACCCGTCCACGTAGCTGTTCGAGGAAGGTACATCGAGTAATTGGTTGAAGCAAGGCACATGCTTGGCTCAACACAGTGGGATGGAAGGACATGTTTGTAACCTGGGACACTGCCTGATTACGCTAAGCGAGCAGCATCGACAACTGGCACGATTGTACGGAAGATTGAGCATGTCAGATAAGAGTGCCATGGAGTTGGTCGCAGACTGCCATGGGGTGACGGACGTAAACCTGATCACAGCCTTGGGATTTTGCAGCATGACGAGTTCGATAGAATCGCTCGAGCGCTTGGAGCGTGCCCATGAGCTAGTGACGTCCCTCAGCGTGGAAATATTCCCTGGAGCATTACAGACAGAGCAAAAGATTGGAGGCTGGCGAGAAGCCCTAGAGAATGAAATGAATCTGAAGGATAGTGAAGCCTATCACAGACCTACTGGTTCAAAATATATGGTGGGTTCAAGCTCAGCGCCGTATTGTAATAGCAAGTATCCTACGCACATGGTGGTGATGGATGCGAGGACGCAACAAGTGTTGGTTGACCAACTTTTCTCTGTGCCAAAGTGCGTGAGGTTGGCCAGAATGTCAGAGAGGTCATATGACTTGTTGGCAAAGATCTTTCGGGCAGTCCCGAAGAGATCCGAAGGCGAGTTGCAAGACGTTGTGGGAGAAGAGTTCATGAGACTGAACGAAGGCAACGTGAGTGAGTTCCAGAAGCAGAAAGCGAGTGGAGCGTTACCCACTGAATTCCCCACCATAGAAGAGAAAGACGACCTACATAGAATTCTGATGGAAGTGGAACCGTAACTGGGAGCCTCAGGGTATCGGACCCGAAGGAACATAGTGAGAACCCATGGGGAGTATCCTTGCCACTGCTTAGCGCAGACGTTGTGGTACCCCAAACGCGGGAATCTGATCCTAGTATGGGACGTGGAGGAGTTGTACTCCACGGGGTTGCCCGATCAGAATCAACCAGTGTCAATCGTGGTGGTTAGCGCCATGCTAGCAGTGAGATGGTTGGAGGCTAATGCAGACACAAGTGAGCAGGAGACGGCCGTGCCGACTTCTGAACAGCTGAGCAACGTGAAAATGAGTAGTGAATTGGATCTTTTCAGAACCACCTGCAAGGTTCTGAGAATACCTAAAGCCATCGAAAGAATATGGTCAAGGCAAAGATTGATGCCTTGGTTCCGTGCAGTGATGACATCTTGGATGTATGAACGTGCGAAGCGTCACATGTCAAGGAACACGGAAGCCTATCAATCTTTCCAGCTAGACATAGGACCAGGAGCCTATAAGAGAGCTTTCCTGACGCATAGAAACGCGGTCACCACGGCGGTGAAGCGAGTAGCTGGAGCGCCTTGTGTTACTGAAGATGAGAAGAAAGAGGTCTTAAGAGCTGACCTAGAACGAAACGTGAGCCTATGTCTTCACAACAGCTTTTGCAGGAACCGGGAGCAGAAGGTGAATGTGGACTTGCTACCTTGTTGCAAACCGAGGCTGTTGGAACAGGAGGGTTGGGGCACGGCCCGCAACTCTCTGGACATGTTAGAGAAAGTTCTGGAAGACAGTGACGCCGAACATCAGGATGGAGAAATGATGGAATGAAGATGACCGAAGAAGAGAAGAGAAGGAGAAAAAAACTTGATTGTCTTTGTGTGTAAACACTTGAACAAATCAACCAAGTTTTGATTATTGAACTTGTTAAACTTTTTGTTTTGATTTAGTTTGGTCAGACCAAACTTTGAAAATTGTTGCAATTGTTAAAATTGTTGAAATTGTTGATTTTAGTTACTACTATCTATGTATGTATATAAGGAGCATAGGTGAGTATATTTACCTATTTATTCCCGACTGAAGTTTTTAACCTGTGTAAGACACAAATTCACTGTGTGGCGACATGGTAAGTTTGAGTAAATTCGCTCGAGAAGGGTGGGTAACTCAATAACTTTCCTAGCCACAGAGTTTCTTAGTTTTAATATTGAAAGGACCGCATAAATGACTAATTATACTTGGTGAGTGAAGTTAAGTTAATTTTAACGGGTGCGTGGCCGTGCCACGTCCCACTTTTTAATCACAAAGAGCGAAAAGAAGTTTTATAACAAGACGACGTAAGTAGTCAGAAAAGAAATTTTATCTAGGACACTCCTCATGGTGCAAATTTTGTGAAAATGTTGAAAGGCAGTGAGATGTAGTACGATGCCATTTGTGAACACGTAGTGAGTTGAAGTGGAGTAGATAAATTTCATTTTCTTATGCGATTTGTAAGATTGGTTACAGAAAACTGGATACCTACTTGACGATAACCCGGTGTTGTGCGATCAATAGGGACATTGATGGAGACTTGTCCGGGGAGTATGTGCCATTCTGCCGGATGACACAGCACAACCTTCCCGCGACAGAACAAAGAGTGACTAAAGGCCTTATGAACAGAAAAGTGTTGCGACGGAGGGTCAGAATGTTCTAGAATTTTTATTTTTAAAATTTCGATCGGAAGAAGAACATTTCTGAGAAATAGAAAAAAGACGGCCATTTTGAATAAAAAAGACGAAAATCAGAACCACGATATAGATTGTGAAGAACAGTTGTATCAGAGACAGAAAAACACGGAGCCTCTTATCGTGGCAAGAACACACGATAAGGACCTTAGCGACAGATATTTGTGGAGACGGAGGCTTCAGTGGGGGGAAGAGAAATACCACGGAACCCTCCCGGGACACGAAATATAGGAGATAAGAGTGTTATCTCAAGAAAATCACGGGAGCGGAGGCTTGGTCCCCCAGAGACTGTTATATGTGAAGGGACTGTGAAAACTGACTATAACAGCTGCTGTAATGTCCTAGATCTTAATTAACACCGTTATTATTTAATATTTCAGAGCATGAGTAGATAGAAAAAGGAAAGGGTCAATCCATCTCCAATGGATTTAATATAAAACTGTCACACAAAAACATAATAAAATAGGTTGTTCGAGCCGTGTTTTTAATGACAATCACGTAGTCTGAGGATCCGAGACTCAGCTATGTGGTTGTGTTCGCATGCAAACGAAAGCTGATCAAAAGTCGTTTGACTGATGGCCTAAAAATGGTAACTTTTTACTTTGCCCTAAACAGACCAGAAAATCAACTGGCAAGGTCGAGACGGTGAAAAACGAGTAGAATTAAGGTAACTGACGCCTGCCAGTCGTTGATAGGTACTTTTTCTACGCTCCGTCGCTGAGTGATATTTGGGCGAATGTTACAATCAACAAAATTTCAACATAAAAACTTGATTTTCCTTAGTTGTATTTCAAAGTACCCCTCGAATTATATGGCGTTTTAGGAACATTTGTTTGTAAACGGTCTGTTTTTTCAATAGTATTTATAATATCGTAGCCTTTTCTTATTACTATAGACAGTTTAAAATTGCCAATCTGAATTGACATTTG
>NC_087067.1:55889888-55892484 GCF_963678635.1 Symsagittifera roscoffensis | reverse complement strand
AACAAAATCCTGACTGTAGGTTCCAGGAGTATCTGTTTTGTTTGTAAGCTTATTTATATGTATGTATGTATGTATGTATGTATGTATGTATGTATGTATGTATGTATGTATGTATGCATGTATGTATGTATGTATGTATGTATGTATGTATGTATGTATGTATGTATGTATGTATGTATGTATGTATGCATGTATGCATGTATGTATGTATGTATGTATGTATGTATGTATGTATGTATGTATGTATGTATGCATGTATGTATGTATGTATGTATGTATGTATGTATGTATGTATGTATGTATGTATGTATGTATGTATGTATGTATGTATGTATGTATGTATGTATGTATGTATGTATGTATGTATGTATGTATGTATGTATGTATGTATGTATGTATGTATGTATGTATGTATGTATGTATGTATGTATGTATGTATGTATGTATGTATGTATGTATGTATGTATGTATGTATGTATGTATGTATGTATGTATGTATGTATGTATGTATGTATGTATGTATGTATGTATGTATGTATGTATGTATGTATGTATGTATGTATGTATGTATGTATGTATGTATGTATGTATGTATGTATGTATGTATGTATGTATGTATGTATGTATGTATGTATGTATGTATGTATGTATGTATGTATGTATGTATGTATGTATGTATGTATGTATGTATGTATGTATGTATGTATGTATGTATGTATGTATGTATGTATGTATGTATGTATGTATGTATGTATGTATGTATGTATGTATGTATGTATGTATGTATGTATGTATGTATGTATGTATGTATGTATGTATGTATGTATGTATGTATGTATGTATGTATGTATGTATGTATGTATGTATGTATGTATGTATGTATGTATGTATGTATGTATGTATGTATGTATGTATGTATGTATGTATGTATGTATGTATGTATGTATGTATGTATGTATGTATGTATGTATGTATGTATGTATGTATGTATGTATGTATGTATGTATGTATGTATGTATGTATGTATGTATGTATGTATGTATGTATGTATGTATGTATGTATGTATGTATGTATGTATGTATGTATGTATGTATGTATGTATGTATGTATGTATGTATGTATGTATGTATGTATGTATGTATGTATGTATGTATGTATGTATGTATGTATGTATGTATGTATGTATGTATGTATGTATGTATGTATGTATGTATGTATGTATGTATGTATGTATGTATGTATGTATGTATGTATGTATGTATGTATGTATGTATGTATGTATGTATGTATGTATGTATGTATGTATGTATGTATGTATGTATGTATGTATGTATGTATGTATGTATGTATGTATGTATGTATGTATGTATGTATGTATGTATGTATGTATGTATGTATGTATGTATGTATGTATGTATGTATGTATGTATGTATGTATGTATGTATGTATGTATGTATGTATGTATGTATGTATGTATGTATGTATGTATGTATGTATGTATGTATGTATGTATGTATGTATGTATGTATGTATGTATGTATGTATGTATGTATGTATGTATGTATGTATGTATGTATGTATGTATGTATGTATGTATGTATGTATGTATGTATGTATGTATGTATGTATGTATGTATGTATGTATGTATGTATGTATGTATGTATGTATGTATGTATGTATGTATGTATGTATGTATGTATGTATGTATGTATGTATGTATGTATGTATGTATGTATGTATGTATGTATGTATGTATGTATGTATGTATGTATGTATGTATGTATGTATGTATGTATGTATGTATGTATGTATGTATGTATGTATGTATGTATGTATGTATGTATGTATGTATGTATGTATGTATGTATGTATGTATGTATGTATGTATGTATGTATGTATGTATGTATGTATGTATGTATGTATGTATGTATGTATGTATGTATGTATGTATGTATGTATGTATGTATGTATGTATGTATGTATGTATGTATGTATGTATGTATGTATGTATGTATGTATGTATGTATGTATGTATGTATGTATGTATGTATGTATGTATGTATGTATGTATGTATGTATGTATGTATGTATGTATGTATGTATGTATGTATGTATGTATGTATGTATGTATGTATGTATGTATGTATGTATGTATGTATGTATGTATGTATGTATGTATGTATGTATGTATGTATGTATGTATGTATGTATGTATGTATGTATGTATGTATGTATGTATGTATGTATGTATGTATGTATGTATGTATGTATGTATGTATGTATGTATGTATGTATGTATGTATGTATGTATGTATGTATTTTTGTATGTATGTATGTATGTATGTATGTATGTATGTATGTATGTATGTATGTATGTATGTATGTATGTATGTATGTATGTATGTATGTATGTATGTATGTATGTATGTATGTATGTATGTATGTATGTATGTATGTATGTATGTATGTATGTATGTATGTATGTATGTATGTATGTATGTATGTATGTATGTATGTATGTATGTATGTATGTATGTATGTATGTATGTATGTATGTATGTATGTATGTATGTATGTATGTATGTATGTATG
>NC_087067.1:55689888-55884888 GCF_963678635.1 Symsagittifera roscoffensis | reverse complement strand
AAAAACTTTTTGAAGGCACAAAGGCGAATGATCAAATTACAGTATTAAAAACAATACGACATTGCAAGTTGTCCTCAACAAAACCCCTCCTAACACAACTATCGTTTTTTCAGGCAAGAAGTCAAGAACAGCTCACCTAAACATTCCACTGAGCCCCTCCTAACACAAAAAAAAGTTTTTGAAGGCACAAAGGCGAATGATCAAATTACAGTATTAAAATCAATACGACATTGCAAGTTGTCCTCAACAAAACCCCTCCTAACACAACTAACGTTTTTGGAGGCAAGAAGTCAAGAACAGCTCACCTAAACATTCCACTGAGCCCCTCCTTACACAAAAAAAAAGTTTATGAAGGCACAAAGGCGAATGATCAAATTACAGTATTAAAAACAGTACGACACTGCAAGTTGTCCTCAACAAAACCCCTCCTAACACAACTAACGTTTTTGGAGGCAAGAAGTCAAGAACAGCTCACCTAAACATTCCACTGAGCCCCTCCTTACACAAAAAAAAAGTTTTTGAAGGCACAAAGGCGAATGATCAAATTACAGTATTAAAAACAGTACGACACTGCAAGTTGTCCTCAACAAAACCCCTCCTAACACAACTAACGTTTTTGCAGGCAAGAAGTCAAGAACAGCTCACCTAAACATTCCACTGAGCCCCTCCTAACACAAAAAAAGTTTTTGAAGGCTCAAAGGCGAATGATCAAATTACAGTATTAAAAACAATACGACATTGCAAGTTGTCCTCAACAAAACCCCTCCTAACACAACTAACGTTTTTGGAGGCAAAAAGTCAAGAACAGCTCACCTAAACATTCCACTGAGCCCCTCCTTACACAAAAAAAAAGTTTATGAAGGCACAAAGGCGAATGATCAAATTACAGTATTAAAAACAGTACGACACTGCAAGTTGTCCTCAACAAAACCCCTCCTAACACAACTAACGTTTTTGGAGGCAAGAAGTCAAGAACAGCTCACCTAAACATTCCACTGAGCCCCTCCTTACACAAAAAAAAGTTTTTGAAGGCACAAAGGCGAATGATCAAATTACAGTATTAAAAACAGTACGACACTGCAAGTTGTCCTCAACAAAACCCCTCCTAACACAACTAACGTTTTTGGAGGCAAGAAGTCAAGAACAGCTCACCTAAACATTCCACTGAGCCCCTCCTTACACAAATAAAAACTTTTTGAAGGCACAAAGGCGAATGATCAAATTACAGTATTAAAAGCAATACGACATTGCAAGTTGTCCTCAACAAAACCCCTCCTAACACAACTAAGGTTTTCGGAAGCAAGAAATCAAGAACAGCTCACCTAAACATTCCACTGAGCCCCTTTTAAAACAAATAAGGTTTTTGGAGGCACAAAGGCAAATCATCTGTTTAGTATTAAAAACAATACGACATTGCAAGTTGTCCTCAACAAAACCACTCCTAACACAACTTCAGTTTTTGGAGGCACATAAGCAAAGTATCAATTTACAGTATTAAAACAAAAAACAGCATTGCAAATTGTCCTTAACTAAGCCCCTCCTAACACTATTCCTGACTTTGCTCCTCCAAAAATTTGAGTTTTGTTATGAGGGGCTTAGTTAAGGACAGTTTGCAATGCTGTATTTTGTTTTAATACTGTAAATTGATCATTTGCTTATGTGCCTCCAAAAACTGAAGTTGAGTTAGGAGTGGTTTTGTTGATGACAACATGCAATGTCGTATTGTTTTCAATACTAAATAGATCATTCGCCTTTGTGTCTCCAAAAACCTTATTTGTTTTAAGGGGCACAAAGTCAGGAACGAAGACAGGAACAGTTAATTAAAAAATCAACTACGATCCTCCTAACACAATTAAGGTTTTTGAAGGAACGAAGTCAAATGACAAAATTACACTTTATAAAGGCCATTTGGAAAACATTTTTTACAAAAAAAGACAAAAAAAGATGTAAATAACTTAAAAGTGTTTAAAATTTTTTCTAGTAAATGTTTAGAATTTTAAACCTTTGTTTACAAAATGGCGCTGAGAACCTAGAAAAAATCTCTTACTATTTGAGTACAGCTAAGTTCTTATGGCTTAAAAAAGATAAAATTGCTATTGTAAGAATACATGCTCACGCCATGTTTTTTCGAAATTACAAGAAAAATCCAGTAGTTCTAACCGGTTTTTCTCGAAACTGGCGAAAATTTTTTGATTTTTTTAATGTCGTTTTAATCATCAAGGGCTTCAAAATGATATATCACTCAACACAGTCCGATGATTATTTGTGGTACCTTATTTTGCGTGGAAAATAAAAAAACTAAAACACACCCGAATACAAAGTTCCACCCCATTTCCAAAGGTTGGAACACTAATAAAAAATACATCCGAATTCAAAGTTCCTCCCCAATTTCAATCGACAACGTTCAAATTCAATCACTAAAATTTCTGAAACTTTCTGGTCGTAGGCACCCTTATTCCGTTTCGCAAACAAAACTAGATTTTGCTCACTTTACGGTTACTGCTTTCAGTAAATGCATCCCACCTCTTGAAGTCTCTAGCATCAGTAGAACTGACTGGAGGCTAAACAGTCATTAGACATCTAACTGAGCCAATGCGGCAGTAAGCAGAAAACCTCACATTTTAACGCTCATTTAATAAAACATGAATCATTACGAGGCCAAACTGTGCACTGGATAGGCGCACAATTTTGTGTCTGCCCAGGTTGACCTCCATACACCGAAAATTCTTCTCATACAATTCCATACATCAAGAGCAAAGAAAAATGCGAAAAAAAAGAAAAATTTTCGTACAATTTCGAAAAATAGTTGAAAAAATATAAAAACTAATTTCCGTGGTTGTTTGATTCTAATAAAACATTCTGGTGATTCAAAACCGTGGTTTTTTTTTTTTTTTTTTTAAATGCTTATCATTTCCCATATTTAGAAACTGTATGACTAGCATTTTTTTGATAGCTATACAAAAAATTTTCCAAGTAACTTTGAAATTACCCTAAAATTTTTTTTTGATTTTTTCAAACGCAAACTGAGATTTGTACTCAAACAAAAATTTTCATTACAATTTTTTTGCATGCATACGGTATAAAGCATAAGGTAGTCCTGAATGCACTAATTTTCTTTTCCGCTTACTAACACTTTTGAAAGACGTTGAGAGCTCTTTTTTTTCTATGGCTTGTTTTTGTATGCCTTGATCATTGTCTGTTATTATAAAATCATAAATTTTAGAATTGATAATCGTTAAAAAGTTTTGCCAAAATTTTAAAATTTGTTACTTTCGTTATATCATTTGTGAAAGACAGCTCCAAGACAATTCAGGTCGTTTTCTATGAATTTTAAATGCAAGAGCAGTCCAACCTTTGGTGGTTCGAGTAAACCAAGGTGTTTGTCACTTGCGTTCGTTTATCAACACGACCCAAAATTTTGCAGAAATTAATTTTAGAAAAAAAAATCAACATTTTTGTTTATGTGAAAATACTTATCATATAATTCTCCTATATGGAAAAATGCTTGTCATTGAAATTTCGTACAATTTTTGTTGATATGTATTAATTGGTGTAATTTTGAGTTTAGTGCACGTATTAAATTTGAGAACCATAATCCATAATATAGTCATTTTATTTTCAGCCAATTGTTCTAGTATTAAGATATTTTTTGTAAATTTATTACGATGCCAAATGAAATGCTATTCAAAAAATCAAATTTTACACTTCCTTTGCCAAAAAATTTTGCTTTTGAAATTACTAATAAATAATGAGCGAAGTATGACAAAAATCGATCCACCTATTGAAATTGAACCTACCGCCTATTATAATATATCACCCAATTTTTTGTACGTATGGAATTGTATGAAATTGTTTGGTAAGGATTTTTTTTGTGTATGGAAATTGCATGATGAGAAGTTTTGGTCAACCTGGGTGGATTCCAGAGACAAGTCATTAAACATGTTTAAATTTCGTCAGAACAATCAAAGAAAATGCAAGAACAAAGGGAGCTTCCTTGTTGCGGAATCCGCTTACATCTCTCAAAATGTACAGTTTGGCCTCTTAATGATTGTCAGCTATTTTTACTTTAACTTCAAAACACTTGATCAGTGTTCAAGTAAACACACTTGACAATTTTTACGAGGGTAACATCAAGAAGTCGCGTAAGTCTGGAAATGGGTGTCCTCCCTTTCGCGACCAAATTTTTCTCTCTCCAGACTTTCGCGACCCTCAGCGCGACTTTATATCCAGATTTTCCTGACTCTCGGCGCGGCTATGCAGTTTGGGTCTGAATCCGGATGCGGCGTGGCTTTCAATGTCTGGAAACGAGTCTGAGACCTCGACCCGGGTAAATGAGTTGCCTCAATTCCCTTCGTAACGAATTAATCAGCCGCGTTCAAGTCTTACAAGAAAGCAATATGTCGCGCGATAGTTTTTAGCCAAATTAAATATTTTCAAACCCCCACAATCTTACAAAAAGAGGACCGTCAAACAGTAGTAAAACAATCTTTTAAAACGCTTTTGTTAAAAAGTCAATACATAACTGAATAAAGGATACAGCCAGTCAGGAATACTCCGTCACTTTTTTCAAAGCCTGAACTATTATTTGTAATAATGTCGACAAGTAGATTATTTGCCCATCGTTTGTTTCTTTGTTGCTTACCGGCCAGTCGTCTGATCTCGACACATGGAGAGGGGGCGTTCGGATCGTTTTTGAAGTCATGATTGCTCTCTTTGTCGTTATTAAACAGCAAAGTGTGCATAGAAATGTTGAACCTATCCAACAGTTCTTTGTCAAGCTCTTGTCGATCATTATCGGGATCACAGTAGGACGCGTTGATGTTCAGCAAGTTTCTCCGAACTGTTTTCATTTTTGCCCTGTAAAACAACAAATATTTTGCATACTATTAATTAGATTAAATTGAGCCAAACTCTCGCTTGCCCGCACTGGAGTTTCATGAGATATAATCGGTTGCAAATGAGTAATAATCCATTATAAAGAAAAAGTAATTCTGGCTATACAATACATTACAACTTACAGTTTAAGGTTACGGGCTAGGTTAGTTTTTTTAGTATGAAGTTATGAGACTTTTTCGCATGAATTGTAACTGATATTTGTATATCTGAAAACACCAATTACATTTTTTAGATTTTTCTTATTTTATTAAAAACAATATATCAGAATTACTCAGTTAGGGGAGCGGTGGTGAAGTGGCTACGTCTCCGCCTTTCAACCGAAAGGTGGGATGTTCGAGGCCCACCATGATCCGTGCTCGTTGCTTGAGGGTGAAGCAACAATACCCAGCCCAGAAAAATAACCAAAAACAATTGCATGTAGTTCTTAAACAGGGGCACAACAGCGGTTCGCCGTGATGAGCTGTTTAGCTCTTGTATTGGTCCTTTCCCTCGTGGATAAATGGTCTTAACGAAGTTTAGAATTAAATTGGATTTCGAAAGGATAATCAGTTACTAGCGAAAGATTTTTGAAAGGGATTGTATTTGAGTTTCCTTCTGTTTTTTTTAAATATTTTGTAGCTGGTTTATTTTTATACTATTTGAAGAAATGTTTTGCGTTTTTTAGAATTTAACAAATGACTGAAGCAATATTTTTTGTTTTCTTGTATAATTAACTTATTCATAGCATTGATATCAGAATAAATCATAAGTAATGACTTTTTAGCAAATTAATTGGATTGGGAAAGAGTTATATCTGATACTTTAATTGGATGATTTTCTTCACAAGAATACGCATTAATAGGGGCACAAAGCAGTACTCTAGAAATGGTGATTCTACTGTATTACATGCTGTAGTAACCTGAACTTAAGATTGATTCGTCATTAAGTTAAGCAGTAGAGCAAACAAAGGGTAGAGTTCGAAATAGTTCAATCTTCGAAGATATCGTCCCTCTATGCCGGAAAACAAAATTTGACAAAATCGGCGATACCCCCCCCCAAATCGGAACTAAGAAAGCTAATGTTATGAAATTCAGAGGAGCGATACTAGTGATGATTTGACCTGGGCATAACCTGAACGTAAGATTGATTCGTCTCATAACCTGAACGTAAGATTGATTCGTCATTAAGTTAAGCAGTAGAGCAAACAAAGGGTAGAGTTCGAAATAGTTCAATCTTCGAAGATATCGTCCCTCTATGCCAGAAAACAAAATTTGACAAAATCGGCGATACCCCCCCCCCCCCCCAAATCGGAACTAAGAAAGCTAATGTTATGAAATTCAGAGGAGCGATACTAGTGATGATTTGACCTGGGCATACAAAAAATTGGACCCCTCAGACTCCTGGGGGGAAAGTGATAACGGTCCCCGGAAGTGTAAATGGCCCTATGAGAACTCGGAAACTAGCGGCGGTGTTGGGCTCAAAAAATTCTAGTATGCTCTAAGCCTAGTTAATTGGAACCCCAGACCCCTAAGACCCCCACTTCCGGCTTTATGCCCTAAGTAAACAAACCCACCCCTAAATTCCGGAACTCATTTTCCGGCCTCCAATGATTGCAGGGAGCTGAAACTTGGAGGGATGATAGATAGTGGCAAGATACATCTTGTATTATAATTTGAATTGAATCTGGCGATTGGACCGAAAGCTATTAGCCCTTGCAAAAACACCCCCTTAGACCGGAAATAGGCAATTTACGCAAAATATTGAGCGAGGGCATTCCGATTTTATTGCGGCAATGGACATAAGATACGGATCCCGAAAAAAGACCCCCTGGTGAGTGAAAAACCTCCTATGACTCCTTCCGGTGTTAATAGCCTTTTCCCGGAAAAAGTGATAATAAACCTTAGAAATGGGATAACTTGTGAAGTATTGATGGGAAATGAATGAAATTTGGTAGTTAAGACCCCCATGGGATTCTGAACCCAAATACGGAAATTTGACCCCGGTTGACCCCTGGGTGACCTTAAGTTGACCTTTGGGCTTTTTGACCCCCAAATTGCATGGAAAGCCCCGAGATTAACACCTGAAAGTGGCGTATTTCCCAGCCAAACCCCTGGAAATGAGAATGGGTCACCTTGCTAAAAATTGGGAGGAAAAATTATATTTTGGGAATTAGAGCAGAAGGTGATAGAGAAACAGTCTTACATTGCAACCTTCGAGTAGAGGATTTAATTCAAAGTGGACATGGGGAAAGTTGGGTTCAGCTTAGCTTGGCGATTGTTCTTTTAATAGCAATTCAACAGGGTAAAAAAAAAGTAGTTCCACAGGAAATTGATAGTAATAGGACCGCGGCATGAGAGTTAAGTTTTTAAATAGTATGAATGGACGGGGAATTTACTTGATTTCCCGAAGGCGACTTTTTGGTTTAATTTGACCCCTAATAGACAAACTACGTTCCCCTGATAGCTAGAAGGTCGGGATTGGAGTACAGATCAAAAGTTTAGATGCTTGGAATGAATTAGCTACCCATGAAAAGGGTCTCCCCCTACCCTTGGGAGGTCGGAACGCTAACGAGATATTTAAAATAAAGACCTTGGAAGGGTCACTGAGTAAACATAGCATGGTTTAGAGGTTAGTTGAACTCGAGGGCTGAAGTTACTGAGGTCAGGAATTAGTTGATTAGAATCGTATGACATTTGTTTGCTTGGTCAAATTGCGACAGCTACCGCATACCGGATATCTAATAAGCGTGAAAAGATCGATAAAAGAAACCGAAGTTGGCACGTGGCAGAGTTGACAAGAGGAGGGATATAGTCGTAAAACATGTGCGGACAGGTGATTTAAGCGGATGTCAGGACTGATAGGGAATGTCGTGACCTAACTAAAACTAAGTGTAAAGAAAGATAAGGAATTGGAGGGTACCGGAGAGCCTGTAAGAGGCGGAAGAATTATTGCGAGCGAATCGAATAATTGGTTCTCAGTTAGAACAGAGCAGCCAGCCACCAAATCAACCCTTTTGGGATTGTGAACAGTACTGGGAATCGGTTGCCCCGCTGACCTCAGTACAAAAGGGAACATATTGCGGCGGTGTAAAATAGCGAGCAAGAACGGCCTAGAGATATTGTGAATTCTCCCAAGTTTAGTATTTTTCAATTGCTTTTAGGGATGTTTTCACTATTAGAATTACTAAACTTGCTTTATTTAGGTCACAATTTAGTAGACCTTCTTGTCAAGGAGATTTCTCATAGGGTTGAAGCTTCTATTGTTGCAGTAAATCAAGGATGAACTACAAGTTGGGCAGACAATTTAAAGAAAGAAAGTTCAAAAAATTATTACTTCTAATAGAATAATTATGAGATTTATTCACTCTTCATTAAAAAATTTTTCCACTTTTAGAATTACTTATTTTGTTTTATTAAACAATGTTTTATTTATTTATTGATCTTTCTTTCTTATATTATTTTAACAGTTTCTGGATACAGCCTACCTTATAGTTCATCCTTGATTGACTGCAACAATAGCAGCTTCATTCAACCCTGTGAGTAATCTCCTTGACAAGAGTACAATATTTTTTTGCAGTGGGTACGACTTTTAAACACAATTTTTCCTTTTCAAAGATCTTAACTAAATAAGTTTAAGTATTCTTGTAAATTCCTATTCAACTTTATTAAATCTTTTAAATCTTCAATCTGAGGTCTATCTCAATTTGATTTTGAAAAACAATTGCATAATCAACAACAAGATAGTTGAGGTTTATAAAAACCACTTGCGATACAAAACAAGCAAGCCGGTAAGTCAGAAAAAAAAATCAAAAAAATTATCGGAATTTTCGAAAAAACAAAAAATAGATCTATCAAAAAGGCTTATTTTCAAGGAAAAAATGTGCAAAAACAATATAATGTGAAAAAACATCGGAAAAAATTTTACCAAACGGTAACAAAGCTAAAAATTACCTTGGCAGTACCCTTTCAGCCAAAAAAAAATCGAAAGGCTTAAGTTAAAAAGTCTCCTTTACCCTCATAATAGAGACACGCACACAGAACAATTTTCGCTAGTCGAAAATCGCAACATGTCCATTAAACCGATATATACGAGGCCAAAACCTATCAAGCCAAAACAAAACGGAAAATAAAAAAAATCCGAAAAAATTGTTGTCACGAAAAATTTGAACTAGAATTTCTATTAAGATTTTTAGCATTTTGTGCGATCCAAAGATGAGCATGAAAATTTGTTTTCCTTGAAAAGAATAATTATTAGGTTACTGAGCCGATAAAAAATAGGCCGAAAACATTCGGGCTGAATAAAGATCTCAAGCAAAAAAAACCTATAAAGTCAAGGTTAAAATTACAAATATCTAAGGTAAATTAGAGCCCTTAAAGAAATTATAACGTAGAAAAAACTATTAAAAAACAACAATTCTACAATATGACAAGAAAGCCGACAAATTTTAAGCAGAAAAATAATGAAACCACATTTTTTTGTGAAACGGAAGATTTTCCGTTTGAAAGAAAAGGTCCTGTCAGATTCGAACCTAGGTTCTTTGCCGTCGCATTACGTTGCCTCCAGACCAAAAGTGCCGGAGACATAAAGAAATTGGAATTTTATAAAAACTAAACCTAAGTTAACCATTTCTAGTTTCGAAAGTCTGGTACGCAAATGTAGTTCCGATAGCAAGGGTAATAGTTTTTTGTTCTATCCTGATTTTAGATTTTTTTATATAATAGGTAGAGGACTGAGGTTTCACTCTTTTGATTCGAGATCTCAAGACATTTCAAATTTTGGACATTTTTTATGTAAAAATGATTAATGAAGAGTTCTTCTCTGGTAATAAAGCTTTCATAGGTTTTTTTTATTGGGATAAATTTTTCAGGAAACGTTTGATTTTGAATAGTTTTTTTGGATTATATGAAAGCAGGGGCGGATTTAAGGGTGGAGGCGGACACCCCCCCTCAGGGATTCGACCCTCTGCGACCCAAAAGGTCCCCCCCTTGGTACTTTTTAAGAAATCCAATTTTGGCAGAACGACCCTAAATTTTTCTAAGGGCGCCTTTTGAGTTAAGTTCGGTTGGAGCTATAACTCATTGAGTAATTTCGGATAGGGTACACCGTCTGCTCGTCACGCTATCTTATTTTCGGCCGGATAGATTCGTGCAACTTCTTAGTCTAATACCGATCCTAATCTTACTCTTATAACTACTAGTCTCAGGGTGTTTAACTAGTCTCTGCTAGGCTCAATAGATCTAGAGCATACTGGTATTATTGCGGCTGCTGAAGTAATCGGGAGAGCCAACTAATTTCTAAGTTAAATTCAAATCTCTCTGGTGATGAAATTACAAGTATTTTCAGCACTTACAAATAAGTGGGTTGTTAGTTGGATGGATTGTGATTGGTTAGTATTAAGTATTTTACAGTGGTAAAATATCTAATTTATAAATAATAAAATGTAGTTTAGATCAGGTTCCACCCATCCGGGGTTTACAGAGTTTTTGAGTTCTATCTCTTTCTTCTGCAATTGAAGGATGGATGAACGTTGGTATGTGGCGAACATCATTTTCTTTTTCTTGTTCCCTGGAGAGGAGAGGTCCAGGAGACTAGAACCGTCAACATAATTTCTCTTCAAGAGAAACGTTCCAGAACGCTGGAGTTAGGGATATCAAATTATCTTCTTGTCGTTTGTCAACGAATGCGATCCCCAATGAAATCGTTTAGATTCCATATACCAAAATGCTTTGCTCTGTCAGTTTTGTTTGCTTTTGTGGAGAAATGTTTTGTGATCAGCCTCATCTGGGAATGGCGTGAAGTTCGTGTTTGGAAGGGATGCATTGTTACTCGGATCTGTACGTATACTTGAACATCGAGGTGGTCATTGGTCTGGTTCAATGAAGTTCTTTGCTGCAAAGTCAAGTCGTACTCTAAATCCTTTGAGTCGTGATTGTGGGCGGCATGTCGATTGTGGTTGGTAGCCATTTTTTTTGTTCAAGTTGTGATGGGATCGTCTAGTCTTTGGATGTTTGTCCTTGTTGTTGTGTGTGATCTATGTACTGCATATTATAATTTACATTTTATAGAATTTAGTTAATTGTTTTTTACTTATGAACTTGGTTAATTGTTTTCACAAAAGCGTTTCATTTTAGTTCAGTTATTTTGAAGAGTTACTCACCCTTGAGTACCTCTTATTAAAAATAGAAGTGTGGTCACAAAACGTGGTTGTAGCGCGGTCGGTTAGGCCGGCTATAGAGCATGCTCAGGACGTCCTCTCTGGTGGGTTAGGCCAGGAGTGGGAGTATGATTTCGTGCTGTTTCTTTGAGGGGTCCTGTTTTCTGTTAACATTATATGGTGGTTTTTTCTGGGCTTTCCTATTTTACTTATGGTTGTGTCCTTTTTCAAAAATTAAATTGTTTTTGGTTTGGGTTTGTCTTTGGATGTTTTTGTGTTGTTTTATTTCTCTCGTTGACTTTATAATAGTCTTCAAAAGAACAAATTATCCAGTTTTAAACTGGGTTAATCAGGTTTGTTCTTTTCTTACTCATGCTGTTATTTTATGATTTGTGGTGTTTAGTCATTTGCATTGTTTAGTTTGGTATAGTGTATAACTCCATTCCAACCGGGTTGAAGAAAAGTTGGAAACTTGTTATCGTTAGTTGGAGTTGTTGTTATTGAGCGTTGAAACATGAAATCATTATTTTAAACAATTCTTCGTGGGCGAGCTGTGCGAGCATGGATCGAATTCTTGTGCGAATGAATAAAAAGGTTAGTACTGCTTTCTCAATTTATAAATTTACTGCTTGAATTTAAATTTTCTACATTCGGGGAAACTTGAAATTATAAATTTTCATTGTAAATAATTTTACTGCTTTTTGGGGGAAGAATTTATAAATTAATTTACTACATTTGATATGAATTTTACGAAAATATATAGTGTAAAAATTTTAGTATATCAAAATAGTTTTAGGAAATGAGTTTTATATGAATGGTATTCTAATTTAACACGTTTATATTTTTATTTTCTTTTTTCGTTTTTGCAGATGATGGTGATGAGAAGACTAGAAAAAGAAGTTTAACAATTTAAAAAATGGTTGATAGATTTTATATTTATTAATGGAGGTAATTTAATTATACTTACCTTAGTCTTCGGGGAAAAACCGTGTGGGAAGAGTTCTTTGATTAATTCAGATGTTGTTAATAGTTTAGGTAGTATGCGGATGATGTTTTTAGTTTGTAGCAGTGGCCAAAGCAATTCAAGTGCTTTGATGATATTTAGTTCTTCGGTGCTTACTGCGAATTCATGAGGTGTGTTTTGTATTAGATTGCAAATTTTATGATTATATTTAGTATTATGGATGAACTCTAAAATGGGAATTTCACTTGGTTGTAGGAATTCATGCGGGATGAGGAAGGGTCTGGATTCTTCGTCTTGGAAGGTCTTCGTGATGGGGCAAAATATATACATTTGGTGAACGGGGTCGTAGTTACAGAGGATGCTGTGGAGGTTAGTGTTTTTGATACAATAAGTAAAATTAAGAAAAACTGGTGACGTGTATTTTGAGTTAATAAATTGAAAACGATGGTGGGGTTGTCTTGAGGGTGTGTGTAAGTCAAAATGATTTTGTGTGAAACGATAGTATGTGTGAGTGTGTGTCTGTTTAGTGCGTAACATAATATCATGGGGGCAGTGCAAATCTCGTTCCTGTGGTGAAAGAAATTGGAAGGTTAGTGTAAATAGTTGAAATTTGTCTTGAAAACTTCGGTATGCTTGCATGTCAATGAGGGCTTCGGAGATTATGTGGTCATGTTTTTTATCAAAAATGTTGAGTGTGAATAGGTATGATGTTTTGATGAAAAATTTTTTGGTTAGTTGCGGGTTAGCAAAGCGGTCGTCGTCTAAAAATTGGTCTTGGTTAGCGCGTATGATGTTGTGATCATAATATTTGATGGTAAAATTGTTAGCTCGGGGTGCGGTGAATGATTTGAGTAATTTTTTAAATCCAACGTATGTGAATTGTCGTGGTGTTAGGGCTGTTGTTAGTCTATATAACATATTTTTGCATTTTTCATTATCGATTTGTGTATTATAAAGTGGTAGAAAAAGAGGGTTAGTGTAGTGGTAGTATGATGTCCAATGTAGTGTTGGCATTAAAACGTGCTCGTCAACAAAATTTCTAGTGTCGTTATTAGTGGTGGGGGTATTTAAAATGTATTGAGGAAATGATGGTAAGTTTGTTTGGAGAAAAGTTTTTTTATTTTTATGTTGTGGATGGTTAATATATTCTTTAGCTGTTCCGGGTTTAGTTGTGACTGGATGATTTGGGAATTTGCGTTTAAAAATGCGGTAAGCTCGGTTAGTGCTAGTGGATGTTTCAGTGGATGTGGATGATTGAGCTAATGATGGGGTATAGTCCGATAGCGATGTGGTTACGGATGACAGGTGATGGATGGTAAGATTATGGGGATGGACAACTTGTTGTTGTAGGGTAATATAGTTATCTAATTCTGAAGAGATTTGCAGAATATCTGGGGAGTTTTTGTTCGATCTTTCAGAAAAGGATGGGGTATATGTTGGGGTGACTTGGGATGCATAAGAGGGAGTGGAAAGGGATGGTAGTGGTTGACTGGTATGGATGGGTTGAAAAGGGGGTTGTGAAAAACTTGAAGGGTTGGTTTGGGAATAAGTGGAAGGAGATGGTTCAGAGTTTGCAAATTCATCGGGAGTTTCGAGGTCTGAGTTATTAAATTGTGAAATAGTATGATAAACTGAAATATCTGAGTTAGTGTCTGAAGTCGTGCTGGATGGTATATTAATAACTGGGAAATCAGGTGGGGGGAAAGCGAAAATTGGGATAATTGGGATTGGGTTTTGGAGATTGGCTGGGTGGGAATTTGAGCGGTGGAGGGCTCCAACTTGTCGGCTCATCGTGGGCTGAAAAAATGATTATGTTGAGATTGATAAGTGGTGGTGTGGGGTTGTTCTATAATTTGTTCATAGTTATTATCGTTTTGAAAATGATTTGTCGTTATTTGCTGAATGGGGCTTTGTGCTGAGCTTGGTCGAAAATTTGGGTTATTTGTGATTGCTAAAATTCGAAAATTTCTGGGAACTAAAGATAAGGGATGATTTTGTGGTAGGGTTGGTATTTGTGGTGCTGTAGGTGCTATATCTACATTATTGTGTTCTTCGTCGTATGTATTTGGTCTTGCGGATAATTTTGTATTATATTCTTTTATTTGTGCGTCTAAAAGTATCTTATTAATGGATGAGGAGAATATTCCAAAAAACCCTGCAAATAATATACGTGCTACACTTGCTTGACGGTTGACTTGTGTGTGTGTATAGCGCATGTATTATAGATTCCTATTAGTAGTGAAAAAATAAATCCTATAAATTTAAACATAGCGTATAAAATAGTCAATCTTTCTGAGATGTAATAGGGCCATCCTAGAAAAGCGAGTATTTCGTTTTTTAACGTTACAAAACTAAAAATATTTATGGATGAAAAATCTTGTGGTCTGTATTTTTCACCGTTTAAATGTATAGAATCTTTAATGTCTTTAAAATATCGCTGTAGTCTTGTGTATAAATATCTGCAAATCCTGCGGTTTCTGCAAGTTTTCTTAAATTTTGATCAATTGATTGTCTTTGTATGGTATCCATTTGTGTGAGTAATTCTTGGAATTGTTGTGTTCTAATATGGTGTTGTATATCGGATTTAGAATAAATTCCAATTGATTGTAAGTCTATATTTGGGTTTCGAGCAATGGCTCGGATGCTTTCTGGTGAAAACTTTTTGAGTGATTGCATTAATGTAGGATATGGTGTTAGTAGGTAGTACTTATCTTCGTCAGGGTTTAAATGTACGATATTCTGGCTATTTTTTGATCCACATGGGACTGCGGTATCCCAAAAATATGTTCGTCTTGAAAGTTTATCGACAAAATGTACTTTTTTTTTGTAGAATATGGGTATTCTTTTGTAGCAACGTTTATCTTGAAAAATTTATAATGGTGATACTTTAGTGCAAGTATAAAACCATAAAATGTTTCCTTCGTAATCAAGAAAATTTGATCTGTTTCCTGATAAAAAATATCCTGCGTAGGGTATTTTTAATACTGCTAATGCGAGTGATTGTAAGATTTGTGTTCTTTCCAATTCGCATAGTTGATGCAGTGTTTCTAATTCAGAAAGTGACAGTTCTTGAAAAATTCTACTAATCGTGTAGTATTTGTTCATGTCTAAATGAATGTCATAGTGTATGTTTCCAAAGTAGGTGGTTCTCATAAGACATAACTCTTGTAATCGTGTACTTTTATTGTCAATTGGTATTAGTTTTCCACCGGGTTGACCCTGATATTTACGGAAATTAACTGGGGTGTAGGGTTTTCCTTCATTTAAATAATGGGCTGTTGCGTGTGGGTTAATTTTGATTCTTCCAGTGGTCATGTCGAAACCTTGTTCGTATTCGACAAGTATTTCGGAGTATTGTGTTTTGTAGAGTGGGTTTGCATATTTGCATGCGAATTCTGTTTCTTGATAGATTTGCAAACGTGTTAGCTTGTTTTCTATATCGTGTGAATTTTTGAAATCATTGCTTAGTTTTTCAAATGGGTGCACGTGTTCGTATGAAATTGATTCGATGAAATAATTTTCTTGAAATTTTATCATTGGTGCGTGTATTTTTGCTACTTGAAATGTTGTGCATGTATCTTCATGAAACCAAACGATTGTTGCTTGGGTTCTCGTTGTAGGATCAGAATATCCTTGATCATTTTTGCAAGGTAATCTAATTCCTTGATAGATCATTGTGTTATCAGATAAATCTCGGGTGAGTTGAACTTTATCGAGTTGTATTTTCCAATCGAAAAACAATATTTCTTGATATCCTTTATTTTTTGTGTCTGCTTTGCAGTTGGAAGGGTTATTTATTCCATTGTGTGGTATCCAATGTTTATCGTTTACATCATAAGTTAATAGTACGTGTGCGCCATTGTATGGGTATTTTTAGTCTAACTTTATATGTCCTTGATAGCGTTCAACTTCTGCTTGATGTACAGAATCGGTGAAGACATGGAAATTTACATTTTTTCTGTCTGAGTGTTTGTTTTTTGTTAGGTTTAATCTGTGTAATTCGTTTTTCAATCATCGGGGTTGAGATGTGAAAATCTTTCTATATTGCTTTGGTAAAATGATTCGTGATCAAGTCTGTTTTTATTTCCGTTAGAAACTTGTGAGCAATGTACTTTCTTTTCGGAAAATGTTGCTGTAAATTTATATCCTGTGACTGTCGTTGCTCGGGCTTTTGAATATAATGTTGCTACTAGGTTTGTAGTTTCTATAGCTTGTGGTTCTGTTTCGCAGTGTGTTACTTGATTTATTGCATATTTGTGTAATGTTTTTTGTTCGTTTTCTTCACAATCATAGTGTGTTACTAATAAATCTTAAGGTCCTGTGCGAGGAGATGGATTTTTGTTTTGGTCGGAAAATATAACAAAAAAGAGGTGTTGAAATGGTAATATCTAGAAAATGTACATGTGTATGATAGTCCAGAACATGGGTTATAAAATGTTATATATCCGATTGTGTTTTTTGTATATCTATCGTATCTATATTTTACTTCCGTTGTTGTACATGGTGGTGGTAATGTTTGACCTGTTATATTTGGGGGGCTTAATGGATAGGGATGTTTTATAATATTGTTAAGTTTAACTGTTATTTCGATTTTTAGTTGAAGACTGTTTTGATGTAAGATTTGAACGTTGTGTTCTCGGATATTTTTGTGGATATCTTGTCTATATTGTAATCGATTTAGTGCCCAACTGTGTAGTCGGTGGCTTTCGGTATGTTGTCCGAATAACGGAGGAGGTGTACAAATCTGTTCGAATCTAATCTTAGGGGTATATTTGTAGATTGTTCGCTGTATCGAGCGTCAATAGCTTGTGAAATGTTTATTGGAAAAAATGATGGTGAAATTTGACTTATTGATGGTGTCGATGGGAATGATAATGTTTCTGGTAAGTATGATAATGTTGTATCTGATGAATTATCTATTGGGTCATTTACTAAGTTTGGTTCTCCTTGTGAGTAGGATTGTGCTGTCCAATAGGGTAATCGTTCGTTTGGATTAGGTGGGTTAAAAGGATTTTCACGTATTTGTGCTGATGTTGGTGTTGATCCTAGTTCCGAGGGAATATTAAGTGTACTTTGTTGTGGAGTTAGCGTTGGGGTATCTGGTAGTGTTATACTAAAGTTTTCTGAGCTTGATGGAGCTGGAGATTGAGGTATGCTAAAAGAGATTCTAGGAGTTTGAAAATGTCTATTTTGTCTTGGATGTATTATTTGTCTATTTACTTCAATTGTATTTTGATTTTGACTGATGTGTCGAATTCGATTTAAATCTTGTTGTAATGTGGGGTACAAGTTATATGTTGGTTCACTTAGTGATGCTTGTCTCTGAACTGGTCCACGCGGTTCAGATAAGCTGGCGTGTCTTTCAAAAGTGTACGGGTTATCTTGATGTGAAAGTCGTGTGGATGTTTGGGGGTTTTGGGTAGTTGTAGGTACTGTTGGGTTTTCTTGGGGAGATGTCGGTGAAGACGGATTTGGTGGTGGTTGGTTAGCAATTATGGAAATGTGTTCTGTATATATATATAAGAATTTTAGTGAGAAGATTTTTGTTTGTTATAATATTCTTCAATGAATAAGATCAAAAGGATTGTAGCTAAGGCGAATGGGACTATTGCTTTTTTTACACATTTGCATATTGTCATGATTAGGGATGATAAAAATGTGAGGAAAATTATGAATAGTAGAAAAATATTTGTTCTACTAAAAACTGTTCGTATCATTTAAATAGATTTTAAATTATCGTACCTGTAGATGTGGTCAATGAGTAGGGAAAGATGGGAATATGTTGCAAATAGGGTGTAGAAAATTAAAAATAGGTTACAAAAAATATTAAGATTATAATAAAAATTTCAAAAGTGTCAATGAAAAATATTAGAGAAAGTTTTATGAAAAAGTTTGAGATTAAATTTTTTATAGTGGCAACTGTTGAGAAGAAAAGCATTTAATAAAATGATTTGTTCGTCGAATATTTTTTTGAATTTCTGAGGCTAAATTCAAGTGTGGTTGGATTATTTATTGGTTTTTTGACAAGTGGCTTGAGTTACTTGAAAAATTGTTCGGGGCTTATTTTATGGTGCTCGGGAGGTCTTCTTTGCTTTATTTTTATTTGGTGGGTAATCTGGGGTATTTTTGAAATATTTGTACTTTAAGCCAGTTGATCATGATTCTTTTCTACTTTAGGCTAATTTGCCATTTTTGGTTGGAGGGTTTCTGAGGGCGAAGCTGGGAAAATATTGATGATCTTTGGATTATTAGATAGAAGAGGGTTGTAATATTATTGTGGTATGTATTTTAGTTTGCTTATTTTTGACCTGGAGGTTGTAAAGTTATAGTTACAGATATGCCTGGAGAATAAAGTCTGTCGGCTAATAGGTTGGTGTTAGAGATATGGAAGGCGATTGAGTTGATTGAATCTTATTGGTTGAATTTGAACTAGAAGTACTGCGTGTGTTTCAGCATGTTATTTGTAAAAAAGGGAAGTTCGAATTGTTTGAGATGTGTATGAGGTATGAATTCTGTGAAGAAGAGAAATGTTAATTTTTGAAATTCAACTTTCTTTAATATTTTAGATTGTGGGATGAATGTTTTGTAATTTTTTCGTGGTTGATTTCTAAGTCGTGATCATTCTCTATGTGTAGATTTTTCTTTTTGTTCTTGTGGCAAGATTTTTTCTGTCATTTTTCTATTTTTTCTTTCTTTTTCTAATTCATCTGAGTTTAGTGTTTTTCCGTCTTTGTGATTTTTGGCTTGTTTTTGAATTTGTGTACGTTGATTATCATCATCTTCGTTTATTTCTGGTTCTATTTGTGTGTTATTTTGAATAACTTTTAAACCGGCGAAGAATATAATTGGGTTAATTCGCGTGAGGCGTATTCTTTCGGATAATAAGGTAGTAAATTGTTTCTATGTTGAACAATTTCCTTTTTTGTGGTGTCTATGAGTTTATATGTTACTTCAGTGGGTTTAGCAATTACTTGGTAGGGTCCTTTTCGAAGTGGTTGTAACTTTTTAGATTTTACTTTTTGTGTTTGGAAATTTGGTATCAAAACAAATGTTCCAATTTTTAAATCGGTAGCTGGCGTGAAACGTAAATTTATTTGGTTATTGATGTTTTGCCGTTGTAGCAATTTCTTTGTTACTTTTTGGTAGATTTCATTATGCTTTTTGTCTCTGTTTAAAATCCATTCAGAGTGTGTACCGGAGGCTAGTTTGAGAATCTGTGGGTGATGAAAATGATCTTCATCATATGTGTGTAATGGTAGGTTATAGCATATTGAATTTTTATTTGGTTTGCAATGTCCTTGTGCATTTTTGTGTGCATTTGTAGTGAACATAATTGGTTTTCTTGATTTTTGGTTAAAAACCATTTCATATGGTGACATTCCTAAATTTGTCGTTATTTGTGAATTGTATGATAATGGGAATAATTTTACATCTGTTGACCATTCTGTGTATCGTGTATCATTTCCATTTATGATACATCTAAGGTATTCTTGTAATGAACGGTTTATACCTTCGACTAATCCATTTGTCCAAGGTGCATGAGATGTACGTGGTTTATGTTTGATTTTGTATAGGTGACATAATGTGATGATTTCATTGTTAATGAATTCTGTACCGCTGTCTGTTACTAAAATTTCTGGTAGTCCAAAATTAGCTATCCAGTGTTTGTAGAGTATTGGGTTAGCGTAATAAGCGTTACAATGTGGTACTGGGTTGAGTGCTACATAGTGCTTAAGTGCATCAACAATGACCATAATGTAGGAGTTTCCTTCTGAGGATGGGGAAATTGGTCCTTTTGTGTCGAATGATATTCTGTCGTTGAAGTATAAACTTTGTCCTTTAAAACCTTGTTTTTGCGCTATTTGTTTTTGATTTGGATAAGTTTTGTCCAATTGGCATATTATACAATCATTGCATAATACTTTTATCCAAATTGGAGCGTTCGGGAAATAAAAATTTTGTGTAAAATTTGAAAATGTTTTTTTTTCTGATCCGGAGTGTCCTTTTGTATTTTGTGTATGGGAAATGTTGAATGCTATTAGTATCATACTTAAAGGGAGACAGGGAAATTTAGAATCATCTAATTGATATTCTAAAAAATCTGTATTTTCGTTTATCGTTGTGTTATTAAATTTTCGAAAATATCGGAGAAGTGTTTTATTTCCTAAACTTGTGGTATCAGCTTTTGCTGGTTTTGTTTTATATTTGTGCCATGATTTGAGTTGTCGAATTACTGGGTCTAAATTTTGATATCGTTTTAAAAGTTCAAGTGTGATTTTCTCTGTTGGTGGGAGAAAAATAATGTCAATTTCTAGTTTTGATAGGGGAATTGTGTCAAATGGGTCATGAAGGTTAAAAACTTAATTTTTCGTATATTTTGAGTATTTTGTCTGTGGTCCTGATAAATTTATTTTATCGGTTAAATTTTCTTTTTCAACTAGTGGAAAAAGGTCTTTTTTTCTGCGATTGTTGTTTGACTTTCTTTTGCGGAGTGTTATTTTTTATCCATTGTGAGTATGGAATTGGTTTAAACGTTGATGTGCCTAATAAATCAACTTCATAGTGATTATTTTGGCAATCTAGATAGAGTGGGAAATGTTGTAAATTATTTATTTGTGATTGATCAATATCAGTTTTTACTGCGAATTTACATTCTAATCGGGGTGATGTTTCGTCTTTTGCGAGATAAAATTTGGTATTTCGACTGTAGTTTTTCGTGTAAGTTGTTCTGGTGGTGTATTTCTACTTAATGTGTCTGGTAAAGCAAGGCTTTTTCCTGCTGTCCAAACTATGTGTAAATTTGGGAATTTCATTAGAATTAATTGAAATCTTTAAACTCTATGATTTGGATTTGACTTTTGTGTAAAAAGAAATATAATTGGTTTATGATCTATGAATAAAGATATTGGATGTTTTGATCCAAGTATCAGAAATGCATATTCTGTAAGTGTGTAAATTATAGCTGTACACTCTCTCATTAGAGTGGAGAGTCGTAATTCGGCTTGTGTAAATAGTCGTGAATTTGCTGATATTAGGCTCATTTTATTTGTTCCACTATGTGATTGTAATTTGAAGCATCGCCAAAATTTGAAGCATCGCACATTGCGTAAAATGGTTGATTTGGATCTGGAATTGTGTTTGATATTTGTTCTGTTAAGAGTTTTTTATTTCTTCAAAACGTGTTTGATGTTCATTAGTCCATTCAAATTTATTCTGTTTTCTAAGGATGTTATAGTTGGGTCTCAAGTATAATTGCATTTCATAAACGTATTTACTTAAGAAACTTTACATTCCGAGGAATTCTTGAATTTTCTTTTTATTTGTTGGAGGTTGAATTTTTTGAATTACGTCAAAGCGTGATATTAATGGAGTAATAGTGTTTCGTTCGATATTATGTCCTAAAATTTTTATTCGTGTTAAAAAAATGTGATTTATCTGGGGCTGCTTTCAGATTTTCGTTCTGAAGGATTTTATGATATTGTTCTAAAACTGTAAACATTTCGTCTTTGGTTTGTGATTGCATAAAGACATCGTCTAAATATGTGATTGCGTTTTTGTTTAGTATTAGTGGTCTAAAAATTTTACTCTTGAAAGCTGAGAAAGCTGCTGGTCCTATGGATATTCCATAGAATAATCGATTAATTTCGTATTGTTGGTTTCCAATAACGAATTGCGTTAAACGTCGTGACTGTTCGTCTAATGGCATTTGGTTATAAGCACTGTTCATATCTGCGTTTGTGAAGTATTTTCCATTAAATTTTGTTAAAATTACTTGTATTGGTTCAATAAGCCAATTGCATTTTCATTCATCAATTAGTGAAATGAGATATCTAGCGTCTAGAACTATTTTTAGTGATTCACATTTTGCGAGAATGATAACAGGGTTGATAAATGAGTTACCTTATGGTTGTTCTTCTTAACTTACTGGTGATTTAATTTCGTATTGCTCTAAAATATTTAGTAATCTGTTGACTTTGTCATGTAATGTAACATTCGCCCAAATATCACACAGCGACGGAGCGTAGAAAAAGTACCTATTGACGACTGGCAGGCGTCAGTTACCTTAATTCCACTCGTTTTTCACCGTCTCGACCTTGCCAGTTGATTTTCTGGTCTGTCTAGGGCAAAGTAAAAAGTTACTATTTTTAGGCCATCAGTCAAACGACTTTTGATCAGCTTTCGTTTGCATGCGAACACAACCACATAGCTGAGTCTCGGATCCTCAGACTACGTGATTGTCATTAAAAACACGGCTCGAACAACCTATTTTTACATGTTTTTGTGTGACAGTTTTATATTAAATCCATTGGAGATGGATTGACCTTTTCCTTTCTCTATCTACTCATACTCTGAAATATCAAATAATATCGGTGTTTAATTAATATCTAGGACATTCCAGCAACTGTTATAGCTAGTTTACACAGTCCCTTCACATATAACAGTCTCTGGGGGACCAAGCCTCCGCTCCCGTGATTTTCTTGAGATAACACTCTTATCTCCTATATTTCGTGTCCCGGGAGGGTTCCGTGGTATTTCTCTTCCCCCCACCGAAGCCTCCGTCTCCACAAATATCTGTCACTAAGGTCCTTATCGTGTGTTATTGCCACGATAAGAGGCTCCGTAATTTTCTCGTCTCGGATACAACCGTTCGTTACAAAATATGGCGTCGTTCTGCTTTTTCTCTATTTTATTCAAAATGGCCGTCTTTTTTCTATTTCTCAGAAATGTTCTCCTTCAAATCGAAATTTTAAAATTAAAAATTCCAGAACATTCTGACCCTCCGTCGCAACACTTTTTTGTTCGTAAGGCCTTTAGTCACTTTTATTTCCGTCGCGGGAAGGTTATGCTGTGTCATCTGGCGGAATGGCACATACTCCCCGGACAAGTCTCCATCAATGTCCCTATTGATCGCACAACACCGGGTTATCGTCAAGTAGGTATCCAGTTTTCTGTAACCAATCTTACAAATCGCATAAGAGAATGAAATTTATCTACTCCACCTCAACTCACTACGTGTTCACAAATGGCATCGTACTACACCTCACTGCCTTTCAACATTTTCACAAAATTTGCACCATGAGGAGTGTCCTAGATAAAATTTCTTTTCTGACTACTTACGTCATCTTGCCATAAAACTTCTTTTCGCTTCTGATTAAAAAGTGGGACGTGGCACGGCCACGCACCCGTTAAAATTAACTTAACTTCACTCACCAAGTATAATTAGTCATTTATGCGGTCCTTTCAATATTAAAACTAAGAAACTCTGTGGCTAGGAAAGTTCTTGAGTTACCCACCCTTCTCGAGCGAATTTACTCAAACTTACCATGTCGCCACACAGTGAATTTGTGTCTTACACAGGTTAAAAACTTCAGTCGGGAATAAATAGGTAAATATACTCACCTATGCTCCTTATATACATACATAGATAGTAGTAACTAAAATCAACAAAATCAACAATTTTAACAATTGCAACAATTTTCAAGGTTTGGTCTGACCAAACTAAATCAAAACAAAAAGTTTCACCAGTTCAATAATCAAAACTTGGTTGATTGGTTTAAGTTTTAGCACACAAATACAATCAAGTTTTTCTCTCCTTCTCTTCTCTTCTTTGGTCATCTTCACTCCATCATTTCTCCATCCTGATGTTCAGCGTCACTGTCTTCCAGAACTTTCTCTAACATGTCCAGAGAGTTGCGGGCCGTGCCCCAACCCTCCTGCTCCAACAGCCTCGGCTTGCAACAAGGTAGTAAGTCCACATTCACCTTCTGCTCCCGGTTCCTGCAAAAGCTGTTGTGAAGACACAGGCTCACGTTTCGTTCTAGGTCAGCTCTTAAGACCTCTTTCTTTTCATCTTCAGTAACACAAGGCGCTCCAGCTACTCGCTTCACCGCAGTGGTGACCGCGTTTCTATGCGTCAGGAAAGCTCTCTTATAGGCTCCTGGTCCTATGTCTAGCTGGAAAGATTGATAGGCTTCCGTGTTCCTTGACATGTGACGCTTCGCGCGTTCATACATCCAAGATGTCATCACTGCACGGAACCAAGGCATCAATCTTTGCCTTGACCATATTCTTTCAATGGCTTTAGGTATTCTCAGAACCTTGCAGGTGGTTCTGAAAAGATCCAATTCACTACTCATTTTCACGTTGCTCAGCTGTTCAGGAGTCGGCACGGCCGTCTCCTGCTCATCTGTGTCCGCATAAGCCTCCAACCATCTCACTGCTAGCATGGCGCTAACCACCACGATTGACACTGGTTGATTCTGATCGGGCAACCCCGTGGAGTACAACTCCTCCACGTCCCAAATTAGGATCAGGTTCCCTCGTTTGGGGTACCACAACGTCTGCGCTAAGCAGTGGCAAGGATACTCCCCGTGGGTTCTCACTATGTTCCTTCGGGTCCGATACCCTGAGGCTCCCAGCAACGGTTCCACTTCCATCAGGATTCTATGTAGATCGTCTTTCTCTTCTATGGTGGGGAATTCAGTGGGTAACGCTCCACTCGCTTTCTGCTTCTGGAACTCACTCACGTTGCCTTCGTTCAGCATCATGAACTCTTCACCCACAACGTCTTGCAACTCGCCTTCGGATCTCTTCGGGACTGCCCGAAAGATCTTTGCCAACAAGTCATATGACCTCTCTGACATTCTGGCCAACCTCACGCATTTTGGCACAGAGAAAAGCTGGTCAACCAACACCTGTTGCGTCCTCGCATCCATCACCACCATGTGCGTAGGATACTTGCTATTGCAGTATGGCGCAGAGCTTGAACCCACCATATATTTTGAACCAGTAGGTCTGTGATAGGCTTCACTATCCCTCAGATTCATTTCATTCTCTAGGGCTTCTCGCCAGCCTCCAATCTTTTGCTCTGTCTGTAATGCTCCAGGGAATATCTCCACGCTGAGGGACGCCACTAGCTCATGGGCACGCTCCAAGCGCTCGAGCGATTCTATCGAACTCGTCATGCTGCAAAATCCCAAGGCTGTGATCAGGTTTACGTCCGTCACCCCATGGCAGTCTGCGACCAACTCCATGGCACTCTTATCTGACATGCTCAATCTTCCGTACAATCGTGCCAGTTGTCGATGCTGCTCGCTCAGCGTAATCAGGCAGTGTCCCATGTTACAAACATGTCCTTCCATCCCACTGTGTTGAGCCAAGCATGTGCCTTGCTTCAACCAATTACTCGATGTACCTTCCTCGGACAGCTCCGTGGACTGGTTGCTCTTCTTCTTCGTCAATCTCATGGCCAGCAGGTGTTGTATCATGGCCAGATCATGTAAACTCGCATCATCATCCCTTTCCAATATGACATCCGCGGTCATGTCCCAGATTAAGCCTGCGTTAGGATGGGGACACCAGGAAGGTTTCATGAGTTCCCACATCACTACTAGACTGGTTTTCAAGGGACCGTCCCAAGAACCACAATCAAAACTCACTTGCCCTTTTAGCTCGGGAATCGAGGGTTCGACTACTCGTTCCTCCAAAATAATTCCCAGCTTGGGTTGTTCCACCATCAACATTCCAATTTCCTTAATCCGTTCAACCCAGAAGTTGAGCACTGTGACTTGCTCGTAGTCGAAGTATGCTTCCCTGGCTTCTTCGTTCACGAAGGGATTATACGCCATCCCCGGTATGCCAGACACGTATTGGAACGACTTCAGTTTCCCTAGTGTTGCAAACTCCTTTTGTCCTCTGGCCGCTTCAATCAAGTCTCTGCTCACTCTCAATTCTTTGTTGGAGTATCTTCTCACCTCTTCCAACTTGCGATAGCTTTCCATATCATTCGACTCCTTGCTTGGCACGGTCAATGGCATGTCCTGATATAGCTCTAGGAGTGCCCTAAGGAAGTTCCTTTCGCAATCAACTCCCTTTTGCCGAATGATCTTTATACATTCTCCCAACACAGGAGTGGGGATGCGATCCACCACAAACCTGACAAAGCAAAGGGCATCCTTCCGTTTAGCCCATGCTATCGCTGAATCGTCTTTTGAGATCAATGTCCGTAAAGCTTCCATCAATTCTAGCTCCTGTTCTCGTGATTTCGAGTCGTGGCTGGCTTCATACTCCGCCCTTTTGATGCCCATCAAGCACCAAGCCAGTCGTACTTGCAGATCAGTTCTCACGCAAGGATGAGCCAGGTATGCTGCCACAGTAGCAGGTGCATTCATCGTCTCATCGAAGTATTTCTGGAGGGCCGCCCTCCAAGAAATTTCTAGCAGTTTTTCCAATCCAATTTCGTTCGCTTCTGATGACATTACTGTGCCATACTCCCTTCGATTGAAGTTAGAGTTCTCCGTAAGCCCTTTCAAGTATTCTTGCATGGCTGGCTTCTCGTTCCAAGCCATCAGGTGCCCTCTCGCGGAGTTCCTCGCTTTCAACATTTCCACATAACCCCCTGCCGGATCCCCCATGTGGACCGATTCCGGCACGGTTATTCGACTGTACTCGACCACGTCGAGTTGTCCTTCCAGTTTCAACTTGGCCATGTTGATTCGCGAGGGCCTGTAATCTTCAAGTCCTCCAGATCCACATTGACTGATTACTTCCATTTCTAACTTGGTGTCTGCCAGGGTTCGCGCCGTCTTCTTCGACCTTGTGGCGGTCACGGTCAGACCTGCCAAGAGCATAGGGGGTATCAGATTCTCTTTTTCTCCCCCTGTCAGCGTTGTAGTATCTCCCTGCCCGCTCTCGCCTGAGCGACCTGCGCTCGCTAAAGAGGTCACCACTGCGTTGGCTCTTGACTTCACCACTTTCGGGTTCATGGCTCGACTTCCTGTCTTCCCTTTTAGTCGCTTCAGCCCTTTCCTGGCTCTTCTGACAGGTAATTTCTTTGCAACATGCTGATCATCGGCACTGTCTTCTGTTACTGACTCGGTCAGAACATCCGACTCCATGGAGCTCACTATTTTCTCCAGGACCTCACGCATGATGGGTTGGTTCAATCCCACCTTCATTATGGACTGCGTCCCATATCGCCTTATCACGTCCCAAGATTTCTCCATGAAGTTTACTCGACTCCAGATTGCTCCTGTCTTGCCTTCCAACTCCATTTGATATCTTTCCCATTCTTCTTCTGGTAATGTGCTGAGGAACGATATCTTCATAGACTCTTCGATTTTCCTCCTCCTTGGCGATTCATAAAGCAGCTTCTGTGGATCCCTGCTTCGGCACTCTCTCGCCTGGCTTATTGGGTCTATCGGAGATAGATCGGCTGACGCCTCCTTTGTAGGAGACATGAAGGATGATGGTGCCATCAACAATAGACTCCCATCGACTTCCCCATCGTCATCTTCGCTGAACCGGTACTCTAGCAAGTCCCTTTCCAACGCTCCTAGATCGGTCTCTCCCGATTTCTCCGTCTTGCTTCCGGTGCCTTCATCGTTATCGTCCTGATCCATCAATTCATCGTCGTCCGCATCAGGTTTCGGCCTAGGTCCCGAGGGTCCTTGTCGTGCGTCTGCGCCCGAATCCGGCCGAGCCGGTACGGCCATGTCTCCTGCATGATAAAACAACTCATCATCGACCAGGAACTCTACTAACTCCTCACCATGTGGGGCCAGGTCCTCTATCGTTACATATGAGCCACCTCTGCTCTCACTTGCCACCTCCAGCATCACCACCTTCGCTTCTCCTGACCACTTCAGTCTTGATAAGTCGTCCGCGGAAGAATACACTTCATTCCACGTTTCAGCCGAGACCTCTGGTCTCCTGGAGGGTAGTGCTTTGATCTTCTTCCTGCTCCAGGCATCAGGAAATGAGAAGTCGAACGTGTGCGCGGCAGCGACGTTCCAGCTGATGAAGCGCGGCTCCATCCCTCCACTCCACTTCTGCATTCTCTTCTCCGCGTCACGGGCTGCTCCGATACGAGGGGCAATGATGGGAGATGTGACTCCCAACAACATCCTCCTTATCGGTGGATACCGATGGCATTGGTCCGGCAGCGGCCTGGACCCAGGAAGCCATGTCTGTTGATTCTCTCTTGCATGGGCATAGGCTCCCGGCAATTGAGGTACTACCACAGCCTCTCCTGTATCTTTCACCACTGGTCTCAGATTCCAGAGTTTCGGGTTGAACTGGATGTGGGACAGATCCTCACGACCCATTCGGCATTTGAAGTGGTTGTTGAAATCCATCAACACCCAACCTGGCTCTGCTATTCTTCCGAACAGCCTATCATCGCTAGCCAGCTTTCTCAGTTCACTCTGCTCTACCCAATTCAGCACGGAACAATCCACTACTGAGACCAGGTTGACGTACAACACTGAATTCCTGTATGCTTTAACTTGTACATCCGGGAACGCAAAGGACATCGCCGGTCCATAAACCACTGTGACGAATTCCCTTAGTCCGTGGACCAGAGCCAACGGATCAATCCGCATCATGACAGCTAAGTCTGTTAATAAGGGCATGCCACAATACTGTTTGCATTCGCTTACGTTCGTCGCCACTTTGTCCTCTCCTGTTACGCTTCTGTTCTGTTGCAGGAGGTATTGAAGTAGGAGAGTCCTCCAGTCTTTCATCTTCCTGAGCGAGGCGGTTTCCAACTGTGCATTGAACTCACGACTGGGTCCCTGCAGTTGTTCAGGGTAACGCAATAGCACAAGCAAGTCTCCCAGCCGACCATAGGTCATGGCAATCAGGGTCAAGAGTCCATCCAACCTCAAATCGGCCAACGCTTGGGTGAAGAGGTTTGCCGGTCCTTTCACAAAGTTTTCATGACCAAATGTCACGTATAAGGCTAACACCAGGCCAATCGACAACTTCCTGATGTCTTTGACAAAACTTGCGATCAGGTTCCTAGATGCCCTCGGGTAGCACGTCGATAGGAAAGATGGCGTCCATCCCACTCCCATTCCGCCCAAGATAGCATCCGATCGTTCGTACTGTGCTTTCGTGGCCAGCACGTCCGCTTGGAACTTGTCCAGCGACATCGTATTCACGTCCTGCATCAGCTTCAACATCTTGCCTCCAGCCAACTCCCGGGCATCAAGTAGACTCTTCAAATACGCGTGTATCTCCTTAATTATTGCCGGCGCATACTCAAACGCGTCTTCACCCAAGGTGCACAGCCTCGGTGACAGATACAACCATATGTTGTTGTGTGGCTTCGTACGCAAAGCCATCGCCATGAGGTCCTCTTCTGCTGACGTCATGTTCTTCCTGATCATCCTTCCCTGCTCGTTCTCTTTATGATCCATCTGCCTGAACCAGAGATCATCAGCCACCTGTTGTACTAACAGATGATCGTCACCTACCCCTGGTCTTAGCTTCAATAATCTTGCGAAGTTGGACAGCTCCAACCCCAGAACTTCGTCTAGCACCAACCGAGTTGTGCTACAATCTCTGAGTCCCTGTATGGCATTCGAGATGTCAGACCAAACAGCGGGAAGCTCAGATCGGTGCGGATAATAATTGTCCGGGTCCACCACTCTGTTTGGGGCAGGAATTATCACGTTATATATCCCCTCCGCTATCGTCGTGACCATCGTGTACACAAATTGAAGGGGTTCAGGCAACGCAGCGTAGCCTGGTGACAATACAAAGATCACCTTCACCACATTCATGGTGAACCGTTGTCTTGCTGCTGCCTCTACCTCGGCCATCGCCGAGAGCAGTGTCATGATCGCTTCCCCTATAACTTCGTTACTCGGGATCGATCCATCCGTCAGACGTGACAATAGGCCTCTGCTTTGTAGATGATCATTCGCGCCTGCAACCACTATCACCTGCGGCTCCATGCTGACCACTCTCCGTACACTTATCATCATGCCTATCGCCTGTCCCCAGTCCAGCTTAGGCGCCGTTAAGAAAATCACATCAGGCCAGAATAGAGAACGGGGTGTATAGAGATAATCGGAGCCGGCCACAACCAGATACTTGGCAGCCTTTATGTCCAAGGGATCATACGCTGCAAAAAGGCCATCACCTACTGGGGCCTTCAGATTCCCATATCTCTTGTCGTCTCCAGACACTGTTGTGGTTCGGGGATAATCCCTAGAATACTCACCCGGCGTCTGACCGGGTGGCTTAGAGAATTGTCTAAACATCTTGTGATGCTTGTTGCTGGGTTTGTTCTCCGTCTGAAACTTGCCTTTGCGCACTGGTGGTGTCCTTTCCCGGGCCCTATCTCGAACGTCGGTGAGCGACCGGGTGTTTAGAGGTCCAAAGGTGTTGTCATGAGGCAATCCATCCAAGTCCGCATGTCGGAGTGAGGTCGAGGAGCTGAATTTCTCCTGCTCTGCTAGCAGCCAATCCACGCCCGGTATCCGATAAAGTCGCGACACTGTGGGACTTTCACCGCCAGTCATTCTCATCACATCTTCCCGACACGTCAGGGTATTCATGTTCAACTTCGCCGACATGTCCGTCTTATACTGACCCCAATGGCTAGGATCTGAACTATTCCAAAGCAACCTGCTGCCGGATTCAATTCCCTCCGCTGGCACGGTGCTTGTCGACGATCCTGCCGTCGAAGCAGGATTTGTCGTGGCAGGCGAATCATTCCTCCTAGACGCGGTCTGGGAGTTGTTTCTATTACTCTGTTCCCCCGATCTGCCGAGTCGGCTTCCAATCGATTGCGGCCTGGGAGGAGGGACAGTCCCCAGCCTGTCTCTCACATTTGAGCTCGGAGCGACGGTTACGGCTCCAACCGTCTCCGTTGCCAAGGGCCCTAGGCGGTTGGCGAGGGATTCGGGCACGGTTGCCCTTACCCTACTCCCTCCGGTCGAATTGGTCCGAGCCAAAGAACCGGTCGCCCTTAATTCTTGCTCCACTTCTCTCAACTGCGTTTGAAACACATCGTTAATCCAATGTCTCCCTCGTTGGCTATTAAAGTGCACTCCATCTCTGGTGAGCTCGATGTGATCAGTCATACGTAGCATGTTTTCAAGATCCAGGAGTCGCATCTCGCCAGGATTGTTCCTCACCAGATTGCGGGTCATTTCATTCCACCGCGTTACGTTGCCATTCATAAAATCCGCAGCTGTAGTGCCCACCAAAGGATTTGGCGGTATCGTACACAGGATCACGAGCCTGGGTCTATACTTTTCCTTCAATTCATTCAACAGACACACCAACAGAGGTTCCCACTTGTTTTCTGGGGTTACGGGGGCTCTCGAGACGTCATTAGTCCCCAGCATTATTATCAATGTATCCAGACGATCCTCGCCCTGGAACTCCATCATTTTGATCACTTGAGCCACTGAGGCTCCTCCAAAGGACAGAGTGGTAGTCTGGCCATAGACGGAGATCTCATTCAGATCTCTCACCAGACTGTCTCCAATGATCAAATGGCGACTCCCTGGGGGAATCACTTGGTCGCTCGTGGCGGGGTTCCAGCTCATGTCATTCAAGCAGGCTCGAGGATGCTCGGCTGGCACTTGCGTGAACTGATGACGTGTCATCAGGTTCTTCCTGATATCTACCACGCGAGACTTCTTGAAGACTCCTCCAGGCGCAGAGCACGCTATCGTGCGGGTTGCCCGCTCGGAGCCATCTGATGAAGGATCACGACGCTGGGAAGGAACGATCCTAGCCAGCGTCCGTTCAGTGCCTCTGTTGATCTCATCCATCGCGGCTCTGGCCACTTGGTTAAATGATTCCTGAAATTGAGGAGCTAGATAGGTGTCAGAAGGGTCTGGTATCGTAAACCTCTGACTCGAGGCAGACGGTCGTGTCTGCTGAGGAGCCTCGTGCCCCTTTGATGCACGCGAATCCAGAACCTCTGGTCCTCTCGATGCGCACAACTCCTGCGCGGTTGTCCTGGGGCGTGTGTCGCTAGATCCCTCCGAGGACCTCATGCTCGCCAGGATTTCCGGTGACGCTTGGCTCACCTTCGCCATATACAGCTCCTTCAGGTGCTTTAACTCATCCTCCTTGTAGGCCACCTGCAGATCTTCGAATTTCTTTTTCCATTCATCTCTCTCCCGAGCTATGGTCCTGTACTCCTGAAGTTTGGCACACAGCTCACTCTGGTCCCTCTCCTTCTTCTCCAGTGTTTCAATCGTTTCCGACGTCTGGATCTCTATCTCGCTCACTCTCACTTTCTTCAGGGGAGGAGCAGCTGTTGGAGAGTCGACCGAGTGTGACGGGCCTGGCCCATCACGCTGTCTCTTCGCTCCGATTAATGGCTGCGCAGGTTGGACAGGTAAGGGCATCTCACCTAGCCGGTGGTCCCTTTGCTCACCTAGTCCCGGCTCACGAGCCAAGTCGTGGCCAGACATTTCTCCGCGCCTCCATCTCATCAATCGGTTTCGGCCTCTCTCGGCGGTCCCGGACTCACCGAAGGCCAACATCAACACTACTTCCGTAGGGCGATTCCCTCGACCCTCTCTTCCCAGTGCATTGAGGAGTGCGACCACAAACATCGCCAACCCCGGGTCTTCTCGTGTAAAGTCACAATCGATCAGCCGCTGATAAATCTCGTCTAGAGTCGCTCCTAGACTCGCTGAGAGGAATTCCATGAGTTCGTTAGTATCTCCCATTTCTTTTCGTGTTGATTCTTCGTGTAATCTCTTCGTGTAATCTCTTCTGATTCAATGTCAGTAAACAATTTCCGATCAATCAAGATCTAAAAGACAGGTCGCGACTTAGAATCATCATTTTAAGATGCAACATCAATCAATTCTCTAAAACTCTCCATTGAAATTCTCTTTTTCAATTCTGATTTAAAATTTTAGCACCAAGGTGGATCGTCCACCTTTACTTTCGTCAGAGTAGCATGAATGTACGCTGTCACCTTGATGACCTGGGGTGCCCCCAGGTCTTTTATGACACTAACATAAAACATAACATCACAATAACATAACATAAACATCACATAAACATCACATAAAAACCTAATCCCTAATACTGTACCTAAGACCTAACCTAATCTAAAACTTGACTCTAATTCTTATCGAGCAACTTAATAAAAACCACTTATCGCCGAGCGCAATTCTTAGCATATGCTCAGATAGTATTTTTTATGTAAGTGAACCTCTATGTCAGTCTCTGAAAATATCACATGCACAAGAGCATACAACTCTCTCGGATGTAGCTTTCCCCTATTGGGATCATAAACTGGCAACGAGAGAGAGGTCACACCTCTCTCAACCAGGAAATCCCTAAGTCGAGTCAAGGCCAATACCAAGCTCTCCGGATTCACGTGTTGCCTATCAGTAGCTTTCGTAACCAAAAAACACAAATATTTCCCTGGTATCTGTGATGCAACAGGGGGCAACGCTATCATTCCTCCTACACCCGGCCTCTGTTTCCACAAAAACTCGATATTCTTGTACTCTCTTTTAAAGTCGGCCGCTAGTGCTGTTTTGAAGCTTACGTCCGCAGTTATCGCTATGGCGCACGTGCGTTCCGTGAGTATGAAATCGCTGTCCGTTATAACGATATTGTTCGAATAGTGGTTCGGGAGATCAAAATACGATTCAAAGATTCGTCCAAAAGGTGGTTTCTTAGCATTCTCGCCCTCTGTCTCTAGTTCTCCGGTTTCCCTTGCCGATTTCAATTTTTTTATTATGAGATTTTCGGTGTGGGTGAGTCCTACCCCCACTCCCCGGACAAAAATATCCATCGACGTCCCCGTCGATCGCCCAAAGTCTAGGAGACCGAGGTTGGATTGTGGAACACGTAGAGGACCATCTGGGGCGACCCAGTTGGACTCGGTATTGTCATGACTGATGTATTTGACGCTGTCTCTGTCGACGTCCTGAATCGTCAGGATCGTCTCTTTTGGATCTGTCGGCAGATCGTGGAGCCATTCGAGCACGCGCAAGTTTGTTAGTTCTTGCTCATGTGTCTGTTCCGCTTCTGGTTCGAACTCCACTTCCGGTTCTGATCGATCGTCGATCCAATCTTGATCCATATCGTTCACAAGGTCGATTTCTTCTAGCATCGCTACTTCGTCCAGCCCCACCAGCGAGTCTATGACATCACCCACTACTATCCGGTCTACAACGAAGTCCTCGCCATACGGATTGTATTTCTTCTGGTTTTTTCCCCTCTTACTTTGGCGTGTCTCCATAGTGAGCGGAAAGTCAGGCTGTATTCCTTTGTCAATTTCGGTTTGTTCCGGGCAATCCCAGTCTTCTTCGGCATAGGGTAGAGTTTCATCGTCCACCTCTACTCGCTCAGTCAACTCGAGATCCAGTGGTAGATCACAATTGTCCACCATCTCATTGCCGTCGTTCTTGTCGCGAGTACCCCTTTCATTCACTTCACAAGCAGGATCCACTATTAAATAGTCTCCCTCTTGCATGTCCGCTGGGATGCACCAATCCTCGGACGAGGCGTTGTGTGGTTTGATATTCTCGTAATGAGCCGCTCTTCCGGTGCTCAGCCGATAAAAACGACCTCCTTGATGCACCTCTGTTATTTGAAATGGACCACGCCATTTCTTTAATAGTTTCTTGGTTCCTTTTGGTGGAACCACTTCCTGGAACACCCAGACATAATCGCCAACTGAGTAGGCTTTTGCATCGGCTGTTCTTTTATCAAACCTCCTTTTTTGTCTAATTTGCGCCTGTTGCGTATTCCTCCTGCATAAGTCATTGAGGTCCTGTTGTCTTCTAATAACGTCCCGCACGTACGTTTGCGGTGCTGTCCTCTTCCCTTCATATTCAGGGTAGAAGAACGTTAACGGGAGTGCTTTTTCATGACCCGTGAGCATCATATGCGGACTTATTCCCGGGGTGGAATGCTCCGTGCTGTTGTAAGCACCCATCACTTGCGGTAAGTGCTTGTCCCAGTCATCCATGTAGCGTGAGCAGTAGACTCTCAACATGGATACCAGTGTGCGATTCTGCCTCTCGACTAGGCCATTCGTTTGCGGGTGATAAGTGGTCGAGTGGGCCTGCGCTACCTGCGACCTTTTCATTAACTCTTTCGTGAGATCACCTACGAATGCTTTGCCATTGTCAGATTGGAACGTGATGGGGCAGCCATGCCTTGCTATCCACACGTTTATCAAATGATCGCACGTTTCTTCTGCCGATGCTGTCATGCAGGGTGCCGCCTCCGCATACTTCGTAAAATGGTCGATCATTACCAGCACCTGATTATAGCCCGTTGCTGTCATGCAGATTTTCTGGTGATCAATTTGAACCACTTCGTTGAAACCTGACGATTCTATTGACTGTAGGGGGAACCTTAGTTTCCTGGGATCCTTTGCCTGTTGACAAGACAGGCATGCGGCTATCCATTTCTCACAAGCCTTCTTCAACCCCGGCCATTCGAATCGTTTTTGTATCCTGTTATACACTTTGTCCACGCCTTGATGTCCCATCTGATCATGTGAGCGAAAGAGCAACTCAGTCTGGTACAACTGTGGTAACACTATTGAGTTGTATTTATAAAGGACCTTGTCCTCCTCCTTGCGCTTACAGGCTACGATTCCGTCCTTATTCAGGTACAACAAGTCTTTTCTCTTCAGGTAAAACTGCTTCAGGATTTTGTAGCTGTCTTCTTCCAAGTCTCCCTTGTCAGGTGCTCCATTCTCGATCCATCTTTTCAGACTGCTCGTCATTCTATCATTTCGTTGAGCCCTCAGGAGATCCGACAGCCTGTACCTGGCTTTCAAATACGTCTTCACCACGTTCATTTGCCCACTCATTATCTCCGGAGCATGAGCATCGTCCATCAACTTGACACACCATATCTTTTTCAAAGGCGTCGCTTCTTGGACAGATGGTTCCAGATTGGTACGGACGACCGTACCATGTGGCAGCAATCTGGTTGGGCGTTTTGAAACTGCTATCAGTTCGAGCTCGTCTGCGGCATTGTCTACCACAGTGCCCTCTTCATCTGAGGTGTATCTGTCCCTGTCTGGATCCTGATGTATTTCCCGGTCCAGCCCACGCTGCTTCCAGTCTACCAATAAGGAGTGGATCGCAATCTCTGACATGTCGGAATTGGAAGTTGTTTCAGACGTGTTGTCCCCGGACTGGGGTCCCGACTCAACACTTGAGTCGACCGATTCTCCAACATCATATTCCAAGTTGTTTGAGATGTTTCTCGACTCCCCGGACAAAACTCTGTCCATCGGTCGCCTTGAACCCGACTCCCCGGACAAAATTCTGTCCCTAGGTAGTCTAGTCAACCTCTCCCCGGACAAGTTGTCCTGCACGGGCTCAAAGGCGTTTGACTTCTCAGACAAGTCGTCCTTGACTGGATCGAAGGTGTCAGACTCCCCGGACATTGTCTCGTCCAGGGACGAACAATCTGAGCTTGGCTCGTATTCCTCTTTTGTATCCGTGAAGTGCACTCTCCTCGTGAAGCTAGATTTCGACTTGATCCTGACTTCCTCAGTAGCTTGGTTTTGATTCGATGTTCCATATTCAGTGAACGAAGTTCTCAACAATACTTCTTTCGGCATCGAGGTCACCAGCTGATTGACGATCGACCTGCAATCCCGTTCAACGCCTCGGCTGCGAATGGACACTGGCCTCTTCTCTGTTCTCTCGGTGACAGTCAACCTCTGCATGGTTTCCCTCCATTCACGATCATGCCTATCCACTTCCCTATCCAACAAGTCACGGAGTTTTCCCATGACGTCCGGCGCCACGTTCACCGTCTTATTCAATAAAGCGATGCTGTTTATACCCAGCCTGGTCAGTTCTTGCTGTACCAAGTTGGATCGGACTAGCAGATCCAACGGAACGGGTTCGCCTCTGGCTAAAAGCTTTATCTCCGCAGCCGTCTCCACTGGAAGGTCAGGGTGTCCAGGTATAGGATGTCCTGATTTGTCTAACCACCTAGTAAGTGGCAGCTCATCATAGGTTTCTTTGTCCAGAAAGGAAAACCCGTCTTTGATCTCTGATTGGTTAGCTTGCTTCTCTTCGAGGCGCTCATAAAATTCTGTCTTTTTGCTGAGGCTATCTGCGTTCTGGTGCTTGTCACGGGTACGGTGCTCTATGATCATGTGGTATCCATCCAAGCGCACGATCCAACGACCAATGTAGCTCTGGTCCATCGAATAGGTTTTCAGCCAGGCAAGGGCACGATTGTCCACACGCAACTTGAAGGGAGCACTCCCCAAGTAGGCCCTGTACTTTTCCACAAACGTGATCACAGCAAACATCTCCGCTTTTGGTGCGCCGTACTTCATCTCAGTGTCACTCAGGACTTTACTTCCATAAGCTATCGGACGAAGAACCGTTCTCCCGTTCCACTCCTGCTCTTGGTGAAGTATGCCTGATATCGCAACCACTGATGCATCCGTGTCCAGCACGAACATCCCCTTCTCCGTTGGCATGCCGAGGACCGGTGCCTCGCAAAGTTCGCGTTTGATGTTTTCAAATGAGACTTGTGCCTCATCAGTCCAGGTGAACTTTTTGCCCTTATTTCTCATCAACTTCTGCATGGGGTATATTTTGTCAGCATACCCCTTGATGAACTCGCGATAATAATTGGCGAATCCCAGAAAACTCATCAACTGTGTATCTGTTTTAGGTGCCTTCCAGGTCAGCACCGCTTCAACCGCTTCGGGGTCTGGTCTCACTCCATGTTTGTCAACCAGGCGGCCCAGATACTTTATGGAATCCTTGAGGATTTCGCACTTAGAGGGTTTGCATTTCAGACCCGCCTGCTTCATGCAAGAAAACACCTCTTCCAACCTCTCGATGTGGTCTTCCAAGGTTGGTGTCGCGATCACTACATCATCGACATAACACATGATGAGATTCCCATACTTTTTAGTAACGCTCGTGAGTGCCTGAGCCATCAGTCGCTGGAATGTGGCTGTCGCGTTGCACAATCCGAATGGCATCCTCTTCCACTGGAACAGTCCCAGCTCACAAGCGAAGCCTGTTTTCTCTCGATCTTGCTTTCTGAGCGGCACTTGCCAGAATGCTGAGCCCAAATCCAACGTCGTGAAGAACTTGGCGTCTCCCAGCTTGGATAGGCTCTCATCGATGCGGGGAATCGGATATGCGTCCTTTATAGTCACTGCGTTCAGATAACGGAAATCGCAACAAAATCTGAGTTGTCCCCCTTTCTTTTTTGCCATGACCACGCCACAAGCCCATGGGGACTTCGACGGCTCGATCATGTCGTACTCCATTAACATCTCGATTTCCTTCCTACACGCTTCTGACTTGTTTGGGGTCATTCTTCTCGCCCCTTCCCTATGAGGTACCGAGCCCTCTTCTATCTCAATCTCGTGCTCTACAAAATTGCAACAACCTATGTCGGCCTTATGTTTCGAAAAAACGTCTGCGTTCCGATTTAGCACCGCCCTGAGCGAATCTAGTTCCTTGTCGGATATTTTACCCTTCAGATGCTCTATCTCAGGTAGGACAGGCCTATTCGCTGCTAACTCTGCTTCCGTCGGTCTCTCAGGAAAGTTGGAACAACTAGACAGCCCATCATCTGTTTCCGACTTCATTGAAAACAATTTCCTAGAAGATTTCAATTCAATTACTCTTTTCATTATACATTCTTGGTTCGCATGTAATGGACATTTAGTTACGTCAAACTTCTTCAAGTTCTCCACACTCAGAAAGTCTGTGTTCAGAGGCAAAGCGTAGCCAAGTTTCTTTCCCCTCTGTATTGTCACTGTTGTTGCTTCTGTGTTCAATAACACACTCACACACAGTCCGCTCTGAGTGAGTGAGAAGCTTCTTCCTAAAATAGCCGAGCTTTTACTGTTTGGATTTGGTACCAGACACACCTGTCTGTCATTGCTGAGTTCATTCAAGTTCCTCATCCTAAACGTCGCTACTACGGCTTGGTTCGGTTTTAATCTAACTTTTCGATCCAGAAAAATCGGCACCTTGGCCTGATTAATTAATATCTTATTAAGGGGTCTTTTCTCATACTTTCTTTCAGGATCCTTGATCCTAATCAATCCGTCATTGAGATCAATCGTGACGTCAAAGTTGCGAACGAAATCCCTCCCTAGGATGAACTGGTCGGATTCGTCCAAATTCTCTACTACTAGGAAGCTCATCCAAAGATGTCTCCCTCCGAGCTGCAGTGAGATGATCGGGGTTCGCCCGGTGACATAGATCGCTCCCTGATTGGCAGCTGCCAACCTGATGTTTGTCGGTATGAGATCCGACCTCTCAAAACCCATGTCGGTCCAAGTTTTGACTGGCATGACACTGACTACTGCTCCCGTGTCTAGCAGTCCCTTTACTGAAAGCTGTCTGCCTTGCACGTCCAGAACGTGTGCGGCCAGATCTGCCTCGCAACCAATATGCACAGCATCTTGCTCGAGCATCGCGTTGTGTCCGATTCGTCTGACCTTCAGCTCCTCTTGACCAATGTATATCCGGCCAACCTGATCGTTCGCATCAGTTATGTGAGCTTTCGTGTAGATATTGATGCCATCCACATTCATCAGAATCGGGTAAGGGCCATGGACATCGATATAATGTCCGTCCACTTTCATCAGCCTCGGACCTCCCGTTGTGAGCAGCGCTCGCACTGCCCTGGAGTCTAGTTTGGGATCCTTCTGTTTCAGATAGTCTGCATAGATGTCCAGGTGGACTAGTGTAATTTCGGATGGCTCGCTCAGGTTCTTGACCACCTGGTGCCCTGCGACTGAGATGATAGACATTATTTTGGTCCCTGCCTTCGTCATGCCGAAAGTCTTGCCAGATATAACGTTCAGTTTTAGTCCCTGTTTCTTGGGCTCTTTTTCGTCTTCTGCTCTTGTCGTCTTACTCAGGACATTAAGACTTTCCCGAAGATCTGTGCTCTCCAGCTCTGACCTTACCCATTGCTCCACTTCCTTCGTGGCTAGGTCTTGTTTGACATTCTGCAGAGCTGTCCTGGCCGCCAAGCCGTAATCCACCTTGAGTGGGCTAGACGACTCTGTTTCGAGGTTTGAGGCTACCCCCTCGTCAGGCCATGTCTTAACCTTTTTAGTCGTGAAAGTGCTCGGTGTCGTCTCCTTTCTCCGAGATTCAGCCTCGTTCATCAGACGTGCTCGACTGGCCTTGACACCCGAAAGCGCCTCTTCATGGCGGGGATGTTTCACGTCCGCCACTGCGTCCCAAAATTGAGTACAATCCGACTTGAAGTGTCCCTCCAAATTACAGAAGAAGCACCTCGGACCATATTTCATGATGAGCCCTCTCACATACTCTTCATGATCCTCGTCGGTCGCGTCAGCGTCCTCGAGAAAGTAGCCTATGGCCTTCATGTTCTGTTTGTATGCAGAACACGCAGAAACGTGATGGTCCATCGAACCACAATTCGCACACGACCTCCTCTTGTCCATGTCATCGCGAGGTTTGTACCAACTGGAATTCGCACCAGTGTTTGTCCCGCTATAGTTGCCATAATTGCTGTAACGGTTTTGCGCCCTCGGTTTTATCAGTAAATACTCGCGTGACTTCATACGCAAGTCATCGGGCGTGGGTACCTGGTCCAGCGACAGGGTGAAATGAGTGGCCAACATCGTCTTCAACTCCTCACTCCTTACACCATCCATGAACTTCGAAGCGATCGCCAAGTTTCGTTCGGATATTCTCTCATCCGGGTTGCTCCTCCTCCTGAGCAATTCAAGGTCGTCCAAGAATTTATCTATTGATTCTTCATCTCTCTGACGCCTCTTCTCGAACTTCACCATGGCCTGGTGCCCTTGTACTCCAGAGCCGAAACGATTCAGCAGGATGTCGAATATCTTGCGAGCGCTATCCCTCTCATTGACTCTTTTCGCCATTACACAATTTAGTGCAGTACCCTCCAAGTTGCTCGTCAGCGCGCTGCACTCTTGTTTCTTGGAGAGATTCTCTTCCTCAAAGTGTAACTTCATCACCTCTATCCAAGTATCAATGCAGCCGTCTGACTCGTCTTTATATGACTTCGGCTTTTTCAGTGTTCTTCTTGACCTCTCTCCTCTCTCGGTTGACTTCGAGAGCTTGGTGATGAATGTTTCAAGAGATCTGTTCAGAGGCTCAAACATCGAGGCATACATCGTTGTGTCTTGTGAGACTGTAGTCAGATCCGGTACTGAACTGACTTGTGGCACGGTTGGCAATCTTGTCTCCGGGGTGGCATCTGCCTCCGGTGGGACTGGATTTGTCCAGCCAGGCCTCTGCGGGGCTGCCCTTGGCCGCTCCTTGTTTCTATGTTCGTAGTTCGTTCTCGAGCCTTGCTGGGCTCTGGCACTGTTGCCCGTACCATCTCCAACATTCGCATGGCGTGAGCGCTCCCTTAAGTTGGAATGCTCCTGCCAATTATTCCCATTCAGGATCGCGTCAAGCTTCCGCATCATTAAGTCAGATTTGGCGTCCAACCTCCTTTCCAGGCTAGTCATCGTTTGGGCGTAGGTATTATCATGATCATTCAACAATCGCTCGATCTCTCTTGTCATCCTAGCCTCTCTTTCCTCTGACTCTTTGTTTGCCTGAGCCAAGCTCTCGGCCAGGCATTGATCGGTGTCACGAATCAATTGAGCCTGATCAAACCTCGCTTGCGACTTCACGTGCGTTAGCTCATCTTTCAAATTCTCTCGACCATGGTGAGCTCTCTCGTCAACTTGATCTATCCGCTTAGTCATGTCTCGCCTCAATTCATCCAGGCCATTCATCACACCAGCGAACATATCACTTATGTCACCAGCTGCCCCCAGTGGCGGGGTTAGCCCCAGAGAAGACGAGGTCAACTGTGGCTGTAGCCTAGTACTTGATGACGCACCGCCCTTTTGCTTGTGCATTGACGTCATCAGTCTGTCAAACGTTGATGATGCTCCCATCGTTATCCCATCTGACACAGGCCTGGTCGGCGAGGCAGAAGATGCCTCCCTGCTCATGTCGTTCCTTGGGCACGGTGTGAAGTTCACATCCGGATGGGTTATCTCCGGGTAGTCATCCCTGGAAGTCAAACCTACAGTTGGTAGTGACGCCATGCGTTCGTCGTACAAGGACTTCCAACTCTTCTTGGCCTTCGAGAACGTCTGCTCTTCACCCGGACTCATACTCGACATCATCGCGTTGTTACTCTGTTTGGCCAAGGATGAGTGTGCACTTGTCAGATGTGAAGGTTCCTTTCTCCATTTATAGCTCTTAGTCTCTGATCTGGACATTCCCCTGTACAACACTTCCTCCCGAGGTTCGACCTCGGAACGCTCCGAGGTCTCCTCTGTCCTCTCGACTTCCTCTCGTTCGAGGACCCCGTCTGGCTCAAAGTCGGGTCGAATGAGCGTTCGCTCCCCTTCGTCAAAGGGATCCACCGGCGTTTCGCTCGCAGGCTCGGCCTCGGCGCTCCGCCCTTGATTGCCATCAAGGTTTTTCTCGCTCCTTAGTCTCATTTCGATCACTGAAAGATCAGGTTGACCTTTAGTCGATTCGTCTTCAGCAAACGCGTCGGAAGCGCTGCTAAACGAGGTTTGGCTACGCCTAGTTCTAAATTTCCGCGTGCTTCCCTTGCTTAGCCTGGGAATTTTAGTAGTCGATCCTAACGAGTCCCTGCGCTGCATAGTTTTGTACAGAATGAAAGTATTCGTAATTTGATGGCAATGCAAACGTACCACAAACAAGATTTAGTTAAATCACTTAACGCTGCCTACTCGATTCCGTCAGTATCAAAATGTCTCTTAGATCTCTCACGACTAAATTAGTGACTCAGCTAAAGTTACACACAGGGTCTACCCAGTATTGATATAATGCTAACTCAACCCGGTTGTATAGTATAACAGTATCACTAAGTTTCCACAAGATATAATCGACACACAACACACAATCGATAATCAGATAAGAATATCCTACAGGTGACAGCGACCTTTCGTCAGTATCAATTTATCGCCACACAATTTATCAAGTCACTGCTTCGTTAAAATTAAACAATCTTCGATAAAAAGCAGTGATGATTCAGAAATAGATAAATAAAACTTAGTCTTAAAGAAAAAGACTTCCCCCAATCGGAACGATCCGAAAGAACGAAGCCCAGGACACAGTCTTCTCAAGTGGGTGTGTATTTGCCTAATACACCCACCGAGGTCTTCTTTTGGGTGTCCTGCGATTGCCCGAGCTGTCCTACTAAGTAGCTCAAGGCAACCTCTTGGTCGAAAATTCGTCAAATCTATGAAAAAGCTCTCCCACACTCGGACTGCTCCAAGTGCACGAGAGTAGGGAACAATTCTTCTTCTCAAGTGGGTGTGTATTTGCTTAATACACCCACCGAGGTCTTCCTTTATTTGTTCCCGGATTGCCCGAACTTTCCTATTAAGTAGCTCAAGGCAACCACTCAACCAAAATCACAATCAAAAAAAAATATCTTGTTCGGGTACTTCTAATACACCCAATATAGAATCCAAAGTTGATCACGAATTTCCGGGTCAGAATGGGTTCTTATGACCCTGATAAGCACGCCTAATATCCTAATATGATCCTAATTAAATGGATATTTTCCGTTTCCCAAATTGCCACAGAAGGTTTACTCAAGTCTCTTACAAGGAGGGTCGCTAGAAGGTTTAGGACACTCTGGAGGGTTACCTCGGAGGGTACCTCAATCACTCAAGTTACTTAGGAGGGTATCTTAATCACCCAAGCTACTTCGGAGGGTCCCCCTAAATTTACTAAGGAGGGTCAATAAGATGCTTAATACGCTCCGGAGGGTCACTTCGGAGGGTACCTCCAAAATTTTCAAATTTTCTGATCTCACTTGGAAGGTTCTCCTACTAGCTTCAAAAAGCGTCGAAATAAGCTAAGGGTTCTAGGGGGAGCTGTTTCAACTTCTTAGGGTGATCTCGTGGAAATTTTCCACTAAGGAGGGTTGCTAAAGGGCTTAGCTGACTCCGGAGGGTCACTTCGGAGGGTTCCCCCAAAATCAAGAAAAAGGGTTAAATCACCGCAGTAAAGCCTCTGAAAGCGGTCTACCTGACTTAAAACTAGGTTGGCTGACACGGTCAACCTTCCCAGTTGAATGAAAAGATGTTTTGATAAAATTTTCTGCCGCTCGGAGGGTTGCCCGTTACTTGGACCCTCCGAACCAACAAATTCTAAAAAATTTTTCTTTTCCGAAATAATCAACCCAAAAACGGTTGCGATTCGGAAAAGTGGTCAAAAACGTCGACTTATGGTACCAAAATTATCCCGATCGGATAACTAGTCTTTGAGAAATCGCCAAAAACGCGTTCGTCGAAATGGCCTTTTTCACCACCTGTATAGGATCTGAAAGACTTTTTTCGCAATTCCGGTCGAAAGTGCCTAAAAATACTTGAAATGAGCGTAGTAGCCCTGTACGGCACTGGAATAATGCAAAAAACCGGACCAAAATTGGTTTAGAAACAAAAATTTGGCCAAAAACTATCAAATTTGGACCCTCCGATTCCTTCTTTTTCCAAACCTTAAGTCGTTAGCTCTATCCACGGAGCTACTCGGAGGGTTGCCCGTTAATTTCTCTAGTAACCGAGCACGTTATGCTAGCACGCTCCTAACGCAAAAAATTTTATTGCTCTAACTCTAAAAACTCAAAAACTCGATCCCCAAAACAGATTGACAAAATGCAGAAAATTATCAAAATTTTGGTCGAAAAATTCTGGATTTTTCCAACTTCTATTGAGTCTTTTCTCACGCAGTTTCTTTAGTTAGGGGGATCGAACTACGTAGCTACTCCCTATATGAAAGCTTTTTGTTGTTCGGAAAAGCTCGGATATCCAAAAATTTGGGGGTCTACAGTTTGATCGAAAATCGATGATTTTCGACAAAATTGGGTGCTTTTTGGATCTAATTGAGGAGATAAGTAATATATAATAAGGATAATAATCTATTAATAGTCGTTAATGAATAGTACTATACCCTCCTTTGCACCAAAATATCCGAATTAAGACCCTTAACTCGGAAATTTGTAATCGATGGAGGGTACAATCGGACCGCGCCAATCGAGCCCCCCACCACTTAAGTTTTAAGGAAATAGTACCCGAACGATACTAAAATTGCTTCAACGATACCCAACAGTCGTTGCGGATGTTGTCCTTGGTGTCCCTGTTGAGTGTGGAACACGTTGATCAGCCTGCCACTCTACCCTCCGGTCACCGGCAAAATCACCATTAACGTGCTTAAACACTCAAATTACACTCGAGGGAGGGTATCCAACCCTTCACCAAAACACACAATCTTTCTATCAGAAAGATATAAATCAATCTGAAACAACAACAAATAGGAAGGTCAGATCACATCTCGTCCGGAAATAACATATAAACTGTCACTTTTTTGGATTTTTTACTGTTTTTGGTCTTTTTTGGATTTTTTACTGTTTTTTGTACTTTTTTGTTTTTAAATAAATTTATTTTTGGCTTTTTCTTGGTTATACGCTATTTTTGTTTGGTTTTACGCTTTCTCTTTAATTGTTTTTGGTCCCGGGACCTCGGGATAAGCGGGTTCATGACTTCCCACCTAACCCTCCGGCCCCCGGAATTTTCGGTGTTAACTAAGTTAAAAAGCTAAATCGTACTAGACGGAGGGGTACGCACCTTCCCCCTAGTACAAAAACGGTCATTAAGGCCTCTAACTCGGGCATACGCCCGGAGCGGAGGGTACGTCGCTGAAACGCTTGCTGATCATGATGGTTTCATGCCTTTAACAGGCCCACCCAGGAGCGCCATAAAAACGTCTATGTAACATTCGCCCAAATATCACACAGCGACGGAGCGTAGAAAAAGTACCTATTGACGACTGGCAGGCGTCAGTTACCTTAATTCCACTCGTTTTTCACCGTCTCGACCTTGCCAGTTGATTTTCTGGTCTGTCTAGGGCAAAGTAAAAAGTTACTATTTTTAGGCCATCAGTCAAACGACTTTTGATCAGCTTTCGTTTGCATGCGAACACAACCACATAGCTGAGTCTCGGATCCTCAGACTACGTGATTGTCATTAAAAACACGGCTCGAACAACCTATTTTTACATGTTTTTGTGTGACAGTTTTATATTAAATCCATTGGAGATGGATTGACCTTTTCCTTTCTCTATCTACTCATACTCTGAAATATCAAATAATATCGGTGTTTAATTAATATCTAGGACATTCCAGCAACTGTTATAGCTAGTTTACACAGTCCCTTCACATATAACAGTCTCTGGGGGACCAAGCCTCCGCTCCCGTGATTTTCTTGAGATAACACTCTTATCTCCTATATTTCGTGTCCCGGGAGGGTTCCGTGGTATTTCTCTTCCCCCCACCGAAGCCTCCGTCTCCACAAATATCTGTCACTAAGGTCCTTATCGTGTGTTATTGCCACGATAAGAGGCTCCGTAATTTTCTCGTCTCGGATACAACCGTTCGTTACAAAATATGGCGTCGTTCTGCTTTTTCTCTATTTTATTCAAAATGGCCGTCTTTTTTCTATTTCTCAGAAATGTTCTCCTTCAAATCGAAATTTTAAAATTAAAAATTCCAGAACATTCTGACCCTCCGTCGCAACACTTTTTTGTTCGTAAGGCCTTTAGTCACTTTTATTTCCGTCGCGGGAAGGTTATGCTGTGTCATCTGGCGGAATGGCACATAAATGAATTGGTACTTTACTTGCTCTTTGTTTTTTGAAAACTGCGTCTGGTTTCAATGGAAGGTGTAGGGATGAACTAACTTTTCCAACGTCAGATTTTGATGTTGCGTAGACTGATGAATATTTGATTAATCGCTTGGCTAATTTATCAAATTCGTTTTGTGTTATTTGTGAGTGTTGAAAATTAAACATAGTTAAAAACTTCTGTTGTTCTTCTGTATAGTTTGCTATATTATATGTGGGCTTGAAATATGGAGTTTTTGTGAAATAATCTGTGAATTTCTTTTTTCGTTGCTTATTATTCAAAAATAATTCTTCATCAAGAACTGTGGATTGACAAATATCTAGTAATTGTAATATATTATTGACTCTGTATGCTAATTCTTTTACAGTTGAAGTTGTAGCGTTTGTTTCACAGTATCCTTATGATCCTAGGGGTAGTGTTATTTTAGTTGGCGTATTATTATACACGTGTAGTGAAATAATATCAGAATTAGTATTTCTTTCATATTTTATTGATGAAATTGTGATTTTCAAAAATTTGTGAGTAGGTCTAAACTCGAAATCTGACAAAAAGAGTTGTTGTATATTTTGACCTTTGTCGTATTGATTAACTTGTTTTATGGAGAAATTATAGATAGATCCTGATAGTGGTTTCAGGTGTTTTCGTTCTTGATTATAAATAGGGTAAAATTTAGAGAAAATTGGTGGTTGTTTGTTTAATCTCTGAAAAAATGTTAAAGCTGTGTTTTTCATTTTCGTATATATATCCTTTATGTGTAGTTTACTATTTAATATCTTTATTGTCGGTATATATTTAGTGATAAATGGTATGCCAATGATATTATGTTTAATATCGGTGATGTGAAATGTTTGTTCGAATGGTTTATTCAAAATTTTGTTTTGTTCCATTGTTCTTGTGGGAACAAGGAATAACTGGATTTTTCCATAATTTAATAATGTTGATCCTTGTGCTGTTGCTAATTTACTAGATGTTTCTAGAGGTTTTAAATGTGGGTGTAGTAATCTGATTTTATTCCATGTAGGGATATTAATGATATTTGATTCTGCTCCTGAGTCAATTAAAAAACCAATTTCAAGTTCTGGTGGTTGAAATTCTTTACTTTTTGGGCTTTCCAAGAGAAATGGAATTGTCCCAATTTTTTCTCTTGGGTGTTCTTTTTGTATATTTTGGTATATGTGATTTGTGGTTGATTTTTGTACTTTGTCTTTGTCAGGTGAAATTTCCGTGTTAATTTTGTTTACTTCTTGAGTGGTTGGTGTATCATTACTGATCGATCCCATGTAATAATTATTTAGAAGTTCTAATTGATTTCGTATATGTGTGAGCTAAAGGGTTGTTCATATGTGATAGACTCATAATCGTTTTCGACAGATATCATATTTACTGAAATATTATTATTTGTATCACTTTCACTGTCTGTTGATTCGCAATTAATATGGTTTAATTGTAATTCGGTATTTTCTGTGTTTTCAATACCTGGGGGGTCTGAAGTGATTTCTTCATTTGTTTGTACTTGGTTAATTTGTCTTTGATGTTTTGGTGTGTTACTTCTATATCGATGATGAGAATCGGGGTAACGATTTTAATTCCTATGAGGTGATTGGGAATAATTTCTATTTCTATTGTTGATTTTTGAGTTTCGATTTTGTGAATTATTTCTTGATCGGTTCTGGTAATTATCATTTGATCTTTGATTATTTGATCTATTATATGAGTTATTTGTCTGTTGTTTGGATAATTATGATTTCGATTGTTTGATTAACTTCTATTTCTATTGTTTGGATAGTTTCTATTCTATTGTACGATAAGTTTCGTGATCGGTTGTTGGAATAGTTTCTATTTCTTGAGTTTGATTGGGAACTGGATGCAGAAGCAAATTGTGTTGAGTTTGAATTCGATCGTGGATAGTTGTTTCGACTATTCGATCGACTATATCTATTTTGTGAGAAATTTCGTGAATTTCTTTGTTCGGGTGATCTACCTCTATAACTAGAATTATATGTTGATTGATTTCTAGAATAATTTTGGTTGCTTGGAAGTGGTTTTCCAGAGCTATTATTGCTGTATATATTCTTGTTTGGTAGATTTTGATCTTTTTTCATGTATTGATAAAATGACTTATTTGGTTCTTTTTGCTTTGGAGGTTTATTTTGATTGTCTTGCTGTTTTTGTCTACATTCAGAAATACTGTGTCCGTATCGTCGGCAATAATTACACCATTTTTTGAAATATGATTTGCTTTTGTAATTTGCGTTCTTTTCATAGATTTTTAAAATTTCAGTGATTTTTTCAGATAGGTCTATATCTGATTCTTGTATGTTGTTAATGTGTGTAGTCTTTGTTTCAATACGATTAACATACTGTAATTTTAAATTCTCGGTTTCTTCAAGTTTCATTGTGAGTTCTGCTTGTTCTAGTTTATCGACTTGTTTTCTGAAATCTTGATCTGGTTCTCGAATTGAGGAAGGATGAGATGCTCTTTTCTTTATAGCAATTTTCCTTAATTGTGGAAAAAGGTCATCATTAAGATTTCTGTCATTTTTGTATTCTTATAATCATGTGTATTAAGTGAATATGCTTTTCGAACTAGTGTTTCGATTCTAACTGCTAATTGTTTTGTTGTTTCATTTGGTAATCTGCGAATTTCATTGCATAAAACTCTTTGATGTTGTTTGTTTCTTTCAGAATCAAACATTTTTGAAAATTCTTGTGTGAATTTTTTCCAATCTGATTTTATTTCTATAGGTAGTACTGAAAACCATTTTTGTGCTGCGCCATCTAATGTTGTTTGTATTAACGCTGTGCGTCTATGTATCCAATTTTGATGTAGTGATGTATTTATTGGTTCAGGTCCTATATTCAAAATTAAATTAGCTGTAACTGCGTTTAGGTAATCTTCTACTGAGTATTCAGGGTCTGTTCCTGTGAATACCATCAATGGTTTATTAGATGTTATTGACAATCGTCTCATGAGATATGGATTCTTCGTCATTTGTAGTGATTCTGCGGCATTTGGTATTTGCGAAAAATTTGACAATTGATTTTTTGTAATTTCATGTTGTAGTAGATAATATGGTAATGGTATCTCATTCTGCATTTGATTTGGTTGATACGAGTACATAGTCATTGGATTTGTGGTTGCATTGGTTGAAAAGATTGTGTATTAATAGAGTTTGGCATATGTATTGGTTGTTGGTTTTGGATATCTGTTGGGTTTTGAGGAAAAATTCGTTTATATTGAGATGATTGAGATTGTCGCGGTCTTTGTGTGCGATATTCCTGTGTATATGGTGCAAAAATATCTGGTTGTAAATAATCATCATCAGATGATAGAAAATCCGTATAATGAGGTTTTTTTTTTATTTTATTGAAAAATGGATAATTTTCACAATGATCCTGTGGGGGATGTGAATTAGTTTGAAAGTTTACTGAGTTTGTTGTTGTCATTGGGTTGTCCCAAAAGTGAGAACATACATGAGTATTATTTTTTCGTGGAGGGTAGTTTACTTTTGATGAATGTGCGTATTTATAATTGTGTTCTGCAAAATTACTTCTTGTGAATGTCTTTCGTGGTTTGGATGGTTTTGTCATTGGTCTAAACGTTCGATAATCCTTATTTGAATATTTAGGAGCAACCGAGGGTTTTACGGTTGATTGCATTGTTACTTGTGATAATGTTGCATTGTTATTTTTCGTTGTTGTAAGGTTCGGATGTATCAGTGAGATACTTTGTTGCGTAGTTGTTACTGTTGTATGGACTATTTCTTCATTTATGAAGTGTGATGGTGTTTGATTATCTTGTTGCGTAAGATTTCTAGTTCCATTGAGGTTTTCATGATGTATAACTGTTGAATTTAAGCTATTATTTTGTCTGTCAGGTAAAAATGTAATATAATTTAAAGGTGTTGCATCAATTGTTAATGGTCTTATTTTTATATAATCTGGGTGAAGAGATATTGTATCTATTGCTCGACTTGAGATGTCGACTGGGATGTTTATAAATAATGGGTGAGACCAATCAGGGTCCCAAACATAATCTGATTGTTCTGCAATGACAGTGTCGTCATTGTTACTTTGAGGTCGAAATTTTTTTCTTGCTTGTGCAATTAAGTCTAGGTTGTGTGTAAAATAATCAATTGTAAACCAAGCTAGTATTTTTTGTAAATCATGTTTGGTATTTTGTGAAACATCATTACTGTAAAAACTTTCACGAATTGCGTTTAAAAATGTTGAAAATGCGGTGATTTCAATTCTGACTTTTGTATGTTTTGATGTCTGGATTGGTGATGTACTTTGAGCTTCTGTTGTTTCTAAAATAGATAAATATGTATATATTATAGCAAAAACTTCATTTGTGATTATTGAATTTGCTCTTTGTGATTTATGATATTGTATGCTTTTGATGTATTCTGTGAATACGTTTGAAAATTCTAAATCAAGATCGTCTGTTTGAATAAAATATTTATTATATCCTATTCTTAGTGTACTGATTTCCATCGTGTAGATACCGTATTGTTGTGTTATTTTAGATATATCTTTGAGATAATGTTCTACTATTTGTCTTTTGATTTTTACATGTGGAAATTCTGTTTTACATGGACTGATTCCTGGTTCAAATAAATTTATGAGTAAATTTTTGCAAAATTTTGTTTGTCCTCTATCATTTAGTGAATTTATAATGAAGGGGAAAACATATTCTTCATCGGGACTTTCGTCACTTTGAGTGTTGCTCATCTTTTCGTTTGATAACTGTTAATATATATTTATTAATGTGTCTAATTGGTTGACTCCAATTGTATAGATGTACTGGTTTGTGTTTGTGCTTCTTTTTTATTCTGTTTTTTCCTTTTTTCGATGAAATTCTATTTGTTTCTGAATCAGAAAAATATACTGGGTCCTGGATTGGATAAGTTTGATTTATTGAGTCTTCTACTTTGTATAGTGCATCGAGACTACTGACTTCTGATTCGGAGAATGCATTTCGGTATTTTGAAAATCTTTTTCGTGTTTATTGTCTTTGCTTACTTAGAATTGTGCTTTTTATTGTTTGCCGTTTTGTGTGAGTGTATTCAACTGTTTGTGTATGCTGGGTTATAACAAGATCGTATTTTTGATTTTCGATTTCACAATTGTGTATGACGATTGTTTGTTTTTTTGCTAGGTTTTTTAATGACATAAGGTTTAAGATGATGGATGCAAAGTTGTTTGTTAGTGATTTTAATTTCCTAGACTGTTATTCCTTACGATTTTTTGGTTAGCTTAGCCTGGGTTTTTTTATTCAGCGTTGGAGAGAAAAGTATATCGATTCCGAAGAATGATTTTTACTTTCTCGTGGCTAGTATAAGCTAAGGTGTTAACTTACTTAATCTTACTTAGGGGTAGTGATTGTGTTCACAAGGGTTGGAGAATAATAAATCGATCCACAAAGTTCAGGCATAATTAGAACGCAAGTAATTCGTTAGATACTATTTTAAACTTACTAAGTCTAAGATCTATCCTGGGTCGTATAAGAGGAGGGATCAAGTGAAGGATGAATAACCGAAGTTCTTCACTGTTTAACCCTAATTTGAATGGTTAGTGTTTTTAAAAAAATTTCTATTAGTCCTGGGTCTTTTGAAAAGGTTGGGTAGTGAACCGACGTTTGAGGTCGTTAGACACTTGATAAGTGGGTGGGGGAGAACAAAATTGTTCTGTTTGATCCAAGGATAAGCCTTGATGATCAGAATTAAAATTAAAGATAGAAAACTAATTTAGATCCAAGGGAACCCTTGATGCTCTGGTTTAAGATTAAAAAATTTAAGTTTCAAGAGTATAAAATTTAAGATTTAAAATAACAATTTGTGAATTTTAGTTTTGATGATGTTAGTTGATTTATGATTGCTGTTATGCTTAGGTGATGAAGCTGGAACAACAAGATGATTTATGTTTACTAACAACTTTTTGTCATGCTACTAATTTTCATTTTTATTTTAAAAAAATTATTTTTTTGAAATATTTTTTAAATAGTACTGCAGAGGAAGAAACGATAAGAGATGTTTTTATCAATCGTTATTGAACAATAGTAATTTATTTAGCGCCTGGTAGATGCATTGAAGGATTTTTCTTCAAGGATTTTTTGTTTGCGAATGAAAATCTAAATTCATTGCCATTAAAATTGTAAATATAAAAGTTTGTGTTGGCTTTTGCCGTACGATCATGAAACTAAATGGTAAGTTTCTTCGTTGTCGTATGTCGTCTCTCGTCCGAGATCTGTTTGCAATACCTGGTTGTTCTCGTATTGTACGGAATAGCGGCTCTGATCTATTGAGCCGTAGAGACCATTCAATTAAATTATTGTCGTATAACATTTTGAAAAGGTTTTTGTCTATTCTAATCTATTTTTGGTTAGTTCTAAGCTAATTTGTTTTTAAGGTCTTATTCGAGACTTATGGTCGCACACGATGAGTTAAATTCGGTTGGAGCTATAACTCATAGAGTAATTTCGGATAAGGTACACCGTCTGCTCGTCACGCTAATTTATAAATAATAAAATGTAGTTTAGATCAGGTTCCTCTTTGGCGCCAATATATACTAATTTTGAGGGTGGAGCACGCGTCAAAAAACGTGATTTTTGGCCAACATTTTCTAAAAATTGCTCAAAAACGGCTTTTTTGACCTGTTTTTTAAAAATTTGCCTGCGGGTCACAAAATTTGGCCAAAAACAGCGTCTTTTTAGTTCTTTAGGAGAGCTCGGAAAATGAGTTTAGTAGACAAAAAAAAGTCGTCAAAATTTTCGAAAAGTTTTTGGAAATCTGCCCCCCCCCCCCTCGAGAAAATCCTAGATCCGCCCCTGTTTGAAAGATTAGTAAAATTTTTCCTTTTTATCAGGAAGAAGGAAGATTAACAATCAGATATTCGATAGGAAAAAATCAATTGATATAGTTCTAGAAATCTATAATTGGTTTTTTTTTAAAAGAAATTTTTTTCGTGATTTTTGAAGGGAAATCTTTTCAATCTTAAACTTAAGATTTTTAGTAAACCTTTTGTATTGCTCTTTAATTTTAACTTCTTAAAGATTTTAATGGAGGGAAATGCAGGCAGAAAAAATCAAGTTAAGCATCATTAAATAGATAAATAGTTTGTCTCATCAGTTTTTATTTATCATTTTTCATCTATTTTCATCAAAAAGAAATATTTTACACAACTGTTTTAATTCTCAATCAACTTTTATAGATTGCATATTTTATTAGAAAGAAAAACATTTCTTGAGTGACATAACGTATATGGTCATTGAGTTCTTGAGCCACATAACATATATGGTCAAAAAATTCAGTTAAATGTTAACGAAACTCATAGGAAAAACTAAACAAATGGTGTTTTTTATTGTTCAAAAAATTCAAAACCAAGATTCTTTTTAAACAAAAAATCAACTTTCTCTTTTGTTTTTAGGTCGTGAGGCTAATATTTTTAAGACTTTAATTAACGAGAAACCGTTTTACCGATAAATATTAGGTTAATTTTTTTTATGCGTAAAAAAACTTTTTTTTTTCAAAACTAAATAAAAGAAATCCTTTTAATAAAAAAAAATTGTTCAAGCTTAAAAGATATATATTATACTTAAATTGATTGTAATAAGCGGAAAAAATATTGCTTCTCTTTAAAATATCATTTCCAACCTTTGACAAGAAAATACGATGTACTTTAAAGAAACTCTTTATACTAGAGTAATTCTTTTCTCATTTTAATTTTCCTGTTAAAAACACACAAGCCATAAAACACATTTTCGAAAAATTTAAGGTTTTATCAAATTTTAGCAAATAATAAAAGTTACAGTTCTAAGCAGTTCTGTTAATAAGAAATATATACACATTTTTCAATCCATTTCTTTGCAAAAACACTATTCTAAAGATAAAGAAAAAGTTTGAAGAAATTTTTATTTTATTTTTCAATTCTGAACTGTGTTGATTTTCTTTGTGGTGATTGTTTTTTGAGCTTTTTTCTATTGTTTTTTTTTTCAAGGTTCAAAATCTTAGGTTTGTTTACATTCATTTTACCGATCTTTTTAAGTTTTTGAGACACTAATTATGTTTTAACAATTTTTTGTTTTTAAGTTTTTTAAAAACTAAAAACAAAGACACAGAAAAACAAATTTCAACAAACCTAAGACTTTAGAACTATAACAGAAAACAACAAAAAAAGGAGAAGGGTGGCGTCCCTCATGCTTGAAGGATCGAATGCTTGAAAATAATTTTAGCTTACTTTCAGCCAAACAGAACTGAGTATTCAAAATCTCATAGTAAATCGCGAAAATCTCAAAATAAGAAATTAAATCCAAACCATTAGTGTTAATACTGACCAATTAGAAAATAAACAGAAAAGTTTTTAAGACTAAAAAATTCTTATGAGCTTGAACTCATAAATTTTGATGTTTATCTGAATAGCTTAGTTTTCTCGTATTTTCCGTGCAGAAGTGATCTATTCCTTTTCTAGTTTAGAAACAAACAGCTTCTAGAAAGAAATAACCAAAAATCAGTTCACTGCTCAACCGCAACGAGATTAACATGCTTCGAGTATACACAATAGCAGTAGCGAAAACAATGCAAACTTACACTTGTTATAACATTGTTATCCTCTTAAAACTAGGTTATCAGTCGGCTCAGTCTGTATGTAAACTTTCATAACAATCGGACAATGTTGTCAGCAAATTTACATGTAAACATTTGCAGGTGGGCGGGGGGAGGAAAATGAGCCGAAATTAGATTAGACCAAAGTTTTTTAGGGCCAGAAATAAAGAATTTTCTTCGTACGATTGGTCGAAAATGCGTTATTTTAATCTACTTAAGAATTGCCCCCCCCCTTTCTTAAAAAGCGGGGGGGGGGGGGGGGCAATTGTTCAGTAGATCCAATTAAGCTGTTAAAAATATAGGCTGGAATAGGTGAGTTACAATTTCAAAACTTGATAGTAAACGAGAGAAAGGAGGGAGTTCAGTATAAGGGAAATTTTTCCTATTTTTTCCAAAAATTTGATGAATACGGGCTCAATCACGAGTAGTATTGTATCGTGTCCCGGATCCTAAGGGGGGGGGGGGCTTCCTAAGGGGGGGGGGGGGTCCTCACGTTAAGCAAAATCCTACGAAAGGGGTCCTTAATTTTTTGGAGGACCCCTATCCTAGGATTTTGTAAACGAAAGAAATTTTCCACCCAAAAAGCAGAAGACCCCCTACTTAGGATCTTGCTAAATACAGCTTAACAACAAGGGACACGATACAAAATTCTTTCTAATTCCAATTTTTGGGGTCCTAATTATTGGTCCTGGTTAATTATATGAATCATGTTAATTGTTATATTTGTTTCGGGCAAATGAACTTTCGACCTAGTTGAAATTTGTTAGTGAACGGGGAATTGACTTTTATGGTATACAATAAAAATGCGCCGGCCAATTTGCCAGCGTAGCTTAACTGTTGGCAGCAGTAAGCTAATTCCTTAACTTGACCTAAATTTTATGGAGAAAAGGCAGTAAATTGAAATTACTCTCAAAAGGCGGCGGCCGTTTCTGGGCAAAATATACCAAATAATAAATTTGACAATTTTTGAAATAAGAAAAATGAAATTAGAGGGAACTTGGTGTACTGAAGATATTGATAATGAACATTTACAATTAAGAGTGTTTTCAACCGCAGAAACAAACTCATTTTTCAAATTTATTAATGAACGCTACGTCGTCTTCCTCGAAAGGGCAAAGGAAATTTCAAAGAAAGAATACGAGTTAATTTTCAAAGAACAATTTTATTTGAGTGAGCTTCAACAAATCTCTTGATGCATTTCTACAAAACAAAAGTATGATACTGTGAGCGATTTGAATCTTGCTGATTATGAAAACGTATTCGACTATTCGTTTGATTTTACCTCAAAAGGGGTTGATAAAGACTTGGAGAGAAAAATCCGTCTATGTTTCAACAAGCTATCAAAATACAAAAAACTTCCGGTGGTTTATTTAATTATTTACCACGGTTATCTTAATGAGACTAAATGGTATTTGCAAGGTCACTTTCATTTCCACTGGCTTGAAATCCAGCAGGTTGGAGAGGTGTTGGAAAAAATAAATAATGAAATTGCAAAAAGCAGAGTAACTCCTATTGATTTGAAAATAATTCACGAAATTTATACGTCTTTGAACAAACTTATCCTGATAATTCTAACCGACGCAACTATTTTCTAGCTGCATGTTCTCTGTTTTTTGTTAGTTCTGATAACCTTAACTACGACATTTTGATTAAGTTGAGACCTTATGGTGGCTTGATTGGTATTGATAACTCTTCCTTGGACAAATACTTGAAAAATTCCAAAATTTTACGATTGCACGCTATTTTGCACGATGCGGCCGGATTTATACACGAATTTTATCAACAGGGTCCCACGTACTGTTACATGTTGCCCTGGAACTGTAACAACAGCTTATTGGGACATCTGAGTGGAATAGCGTTCTGCCTTTTCATTAAGTTGAAAAAACCAGAAGTTTATCATTTACTAGAATGCTAGGCGAGAGATCAGTTGTGCTTGACGTGGAAGGCTTTCGTTGCAAGACAAACGCCTTTGTGGTTAAAGAATTAGCAATAACAACTTCAGACTACAGCGATCGACTCATTTTCCTACCTCCAGTGAATTTCAATATACTACCAAAGCTTGAAGAAAAAGCTTACAACTGGTTAACAAATTATTTACACGGTCTCCATTGGGAAAATGGTGATTATCTTTATATAAACTTGAATCAAATACTTCAGAGTTTTGTGCTGAGAAATCCCGGTGCCGTTTTTTACGATAAAGGAAAAGAAAAGACAGAATTTTTGGCCAAGTACTTGGACCGAAAGATTGAAAACCTAGATGATTTGGGCTGTCCTCGGGTTGAAAACTTATATTTTAAAAATTATCCAAGTTGCAATAAACATATTCCACATTACAACTCCAGGAATCATTGTGCCCTGAAGAAAACCAAGGTTTTTATGATTGGTTGAAAAATGAACAACAGCGAGAGATCAGCGAAAGTGGAGACATACCTATCACCAAATTCAATGCTTTGTGCGTGGATGACTCCAGAGGGTGATATTAAATTTTCATTAACGAGAATAGAGCGTATTGATTGCAGTGGCCAAATTGTTCAGAGGAAGGAGCAAATAATAATTTCCGAAGAAGAGTTGTCTACATTGAAGAGGTTTTTTCCAGTTATTGATCAATTTGTATACTTCCAGAGATTCAAGTTTATCAGAAATGTTAGCCAGCAAGCGAGGAGTATATCTTCCCGAACTAGTCTTAGTACCCAAACGTCAGCCAGGAGTTCAGATGGATCTAAACAGCAGTGAATTGCCAGATGAGATTAAGACGATTGTGAAAGAGGATACTGTGAAGAAAATAATGTACTACAAAAAAACTGCAAATATCCCAGCAAACTTTGTTTTAGAAATGCATGACATAAATGATAGAGATTTCACACGTTATGAAATTTTTCACTGTTCTCAAAAGTAATTTAATTTTTTACAAGCTTCATTCACAGAAAGAAAAAGTCTAACACAGTCTGTAGAATAAATAGTTTCTCAAATGTCAGAAGCAACAACAGCAGTAGATGAACCTGACGCAACATTAGTAACAGAGTTTGTTTATAACGAGACAAACAGTGAAAAAAAATCATGGAAAATTTGGAACAATGTAATTTGCCAAGGTCTGAAGTAGTTTTTGTTGCGCAAATGGTAGTAATTCTAATTTTACTAACTTTCTGCATTCTCAAACTTTCTTTCACTAAATTAAGTTGCGAAGAAACGTCAGTTTGGTTCTCGATTTTATCAGGCTTGGTTGGTTACGTACTACCAAACCCAAGAATATGAATAAAGTGATTGATACTTCGACAAGAATTTTTATGGCGATAGTGGGACCTTCAGGATCCGGGAAAACTGAGTTAATTTTGAAACTTCTGATGGGAAATACTTTTTACCCTAAATTTGGAACCGTTCTATATCTTTACAAAGAGATGCAACCTGCATTCTCAGAAAAAGTGTCTTCTCGCGAAGTGAATGTGGAGTTCATGAAATTTGATGGATTCGAATCTGTGAGAAAATTAGAAAATGTTCTTCTAGTTTTCGATGATTCATGTGAAGACATCTATAATGACAAGGAATTTGTTAGGTTAGCGACAGCGGGTAGACATAGAGGGATAGATGTAATATATGTTAAGCATAACTTGTTTCAACAAAGTCGATGGTCGCGTACGATTGATTTCAACACTTCACACATCATTCTGTTCAAATCGCCTCGCGACGTTCAGCAACTAGATCTTTTAGGAAGACAATTGAATGTATCAAAATTTTTGAGAAACTGTTACGAATTAGCTACCAGAGACTCTTTTGGACATCTTCTAATCGACTTGGACCCCCGTACATCAGATTGTTTGAGATTTTGTTCAAATATCACACCACCTGGGCCAACAGTTTTTTATTTACCCTTATCTGAAGCAGAAACTACTCCAATAACAAATGAAAAAGAAAAACTTATCTATTCTGCGGCATATGGTACAACTGAAACCTGACCAGCTAAGAAGATTAATTAGAAAAACTTCAAATCGTGAGATCATAACACTTATTTGTGAATGTTTGCTCAATGTAGTCAATGGAAACGTACCCGTTAAAATCGCAAACATCGAACGATTCGAGACAGCATACAAATACTTAATAACTCCAAAAACCAGTGTTGTCAAAAAACGTGCGATTATTTTGAGTAAAGAAGGCTTCCATTTAGTTCGACAAATACTTTATTTTTGTTACAAGTACCTAACAACTTAAAGATGACTGCTGAAGAATTCATTCTAATTCCGAAACACTTATATGTTAAAGAGCAGCCACATGCTGCACGTGTTCTTCATGATAATAATATTAAACATAAAAATGCTCAACTGTCCTATCTTAACCGGCTTAGACCCCAATTACCTCCACAAACTAGTAAGACTACTGCAACGAAGGAAACATTTACCGATAATGTTGAGCCCCAACAAGAACAGCTTAAACTGTTAACGGACGATGAAGAAGTACCGGTCGAACGTGTTAAAGACGAAATACTAGAAGAGAAACACAATAGACAGACCGAAAGCATTTTAGGACAGTTACAAGTTTTAGAAGACAAAAAATTTGTTAGAGCAAAAACCGTACTTGAAATCATAGAAAATTCAGAAAGAGTAACCATAAACCGTGACAATGAGGTGATATATGTAGATAAAGTACCAACAGGACTTAAAGCTACAATATTTTTATACGACATACAACAACCAACGAAAAAATTACACAATCCGGCGTTCATTAACATTTTAACTGCTCTCAACTTGAATGAAAACCTGGTAATAAATCGAAATGCCAAACACGCGGTTCAGTCAGCGCCTATTAACGATCAAGAGAAACGAGAACCCGGACTCTCAAGAGCCCGCTCAACATCGCCCACTTGGCAGGAAAAAAGTAGTGCAAACCTTAAGAGAAGTATAAAACACAAACGAAAAAGTCTCAGCGGTAATAGAAAAACCCAAAACCAAAAACGTGAAAAAGAGTCAGAAGAAGGCTCTGACTCATACGGAACGCCCCATAACGATTCAGATTCTCCAACGTCAGAAAAGACGAAGGCGCAAACAAAACAATGGGAAAATTACCAAGATTGAAGAAAAATTGTTGAAAACTAAATACAGTGACAAAGGTCCCGCGTTATTTGGTAGTGTGAGCAACTTGATAAAAGCAAGCAATTTGTCGCGAAAGAAAGTTAAACATTTCCTTCATACTGAACCTGCTTACACGAAATATCGAACTGTGATCCGAAAAACGCCGCGACTCAAGGTCATAGTTTACGATATCGACGAAATCTGGTCATTAGATCTGGCCTTTGTTGATAAACTTGCCCAGTACAACCATGATGTTAAGTATCTGCTTGTTGCAGTTGACTGCATGTCCCGCTATCTCAGAGTGCAACCCTTGAAATCAAAGTATGCTACTACAACAGCAGAAGCGTTCAAACTAATGATAACGACAAAACAACCGGAAAAAGTATGGGTGGACAAGGGCACAGAGTTTAAAGGGTCCTTCGAAGCATTATGTAAAAAGAAAGGCATAAACACATATAGCACAGAGAGCGAGAAAAAGTCCGCATTCGCTGAGAGAAATATCCGTTCCTTGAAAAATCTTATTTATAAGTACTTGGAGGATAAATGGACTTACTCATACATTGACAAATTGCAAGATTTTGTCAATGCAATTAATTCGAGAACAAATTGTGTCACAAATCTTGCACCAAATAAAGTAACTAAAAAAGATGTTCCTCGCCTGATTTCATTAAGAGCAGAACAGTCTTTGAAGTTAGTTCGACGTCCAAAGCTTTATGTTGGTGATTATGTTAGACTTGCCAAAGTAGACATACGTTTTCGCAAGGGTTACAAACAATCGTTCACCGATGAAGTGTTTGAAGTTTTTGACATACCAACACGAAATCCCCCAACATACAATTTGATTGATTCTAACAGAGAACCGATTGAGGGAAAATTTTACGAGTCTGAACTAATTCGCGTTCTGGAGAAGGACAATCATGACTGAGGGCACTTCCGACAGCCTTTTCACCCATAATGTTCCCCCTTCCTTCACAATTACCCTAGTTTCATCTGCATCAATGAACGTTTTTAAGGATAACACTCTGGCCAACTTCAAAAATCTCCTGAGTGAAGAAATAAATTTGCAAGGTGAATGGAGAGTAGCAGTTACAGAAATTACCTTCCCTACTAAGATAAACAACGTAACTGACAACAACATTGTGTACTACAAAAAAGATCGGGTTATAGCAAGCTTGAAAGTTGAGAAAGACAAGATCTCCAGACCTTACCTTGGAGAAACAGCAAAAATAACAAAAGGAGAATATACGAGCATTGATCAAATACTGGACGAGATTCGTCGAAAGACAGAATTAGAGAAATTGAATTACGTAATAGATCCAATAACCAAACATCTTTCCTTATGGCTGCATTATTGGGAAGGTATAACTTTTTCAAGCCCGCAAATTCCTAGTCTACTTGGATTCAAAGGCGTCAGAGATGGAACTGGTTATCATATAGGTTACAAACAAGGAAGCACGAAACATAGCACATTCTCTACCCAAGATCTTATTGCTGACTATCCCGTTGATGTATGCGCTGGTACTCAGCTTATGTTTATTTATCTGGACATAATTCATTATCAAATAGTCGGAGACACAAAAGCACCCCTTTTACGAGTCATTGATACAAATCGTCGAGTGAAAAACGGTTACGCATGTACAATTGAACCGAATCATCGTAAAGTGTTTAGTAATTTGGATTTTAAAAAACTTTTGGTCAATAATATTTCCAATATTTCTGTGAACTTGCGCACAGAAACTGGAGGACTTGTTCCTTTCGCTGGAGGGGGAAAAGTTGGTCTGACTTTGAAATTTCAAAAGTTTAGCAATTGATCAAAATGGATTCATATTACCACAACCAAGCAAACCTACCAGGTTTCTCGGGGCATTATAGACAACGAGGCAGTGGCTTCGGTGCATTAGTCTTGGGAATAGGAAGAGTCGCACTTCCACTGGCTTGAAAATTTGTGATACCCGCGGCTAAAAAAATCGGAAAAGAACTACTTCTTCAGGCAGCTCCTGAACTGATAGAAGTTGCAACAAAAAGAAAAAGTCCTAAGCAGGCACTCAAAAGCACCGTTAGAAAAACAATCAAAAAGCAAATAGGAGGAGGAAGTAGATCTCGGAAAAGTCATCCGAAAAGAACCACGGCGTTTAAACGAAAAACGAGACGCGTCATTCCCAGAAAACGAACTGCACAGATAAGTTGCTCCGATTTCTTTACAAGGGTTAAAAATGATTTCTAATTTAATCCCGAGTGAAGCAACTCACAGCTCCTTGGACTTATTTGAGAAACCGCCTTTACTTGTCACTTTTGAAAATGCATTCACCCAAAAAATTGGACCTTCCTACTCTTCTGATGGTCCTATGCTCGAGTTTGAAGTACTCGGCGACAGAAATAATTTCATCGATCTTCAACGTACTCGTTTGGAAATAGTTGCACGAATTGTTCGAAGCAATGGAAACGTGCTTCGAACGCATGCTACAGAGGCGGCAAACAGAGATACGCCGTATTTTGTTAACAATCCTTTAACTTCATTACTTTCTGAGTGTACACTGTCTCTGAATGGTGAAAAAATATCAACTACCAATGCTAATTTTGCCCATAAAAGCTTTATTGAGCCCGAGTTTTCATACGGTAATGATGCCAAGAAAACATGGTTGGCTTGTCAAGGTTATTATTATGAAGAAAATCCATCAGCCATTGACGGTGCTGGAAGGAGAGCTGATGATGTTACAGAGCGTAAAGGTCTCGTTGCGGCCTCGAGCGAGCTGAAGCTATTTGGTAAAATTGCTTGCAACTTTTTGTCGTGTGACAAGCATCTACTTAGCGGTGTGACAATAAGATTGTCTCTTAGACGTTCTCCTAATGATTTTGTTGTCATATCTGAAGATGCAGCTAAACACTACAAGGTCCAAATAATCGAAGCTAACCTCTATGTCAGAAAGATGACTGTGACTGACTATGTTCTCTCATCAATAGAAAAAACTTTGTTGAAGAACCCGGCAATTTACAATTACATCGAAGTAGTACCAAAAACGTTTCTCGCAACTGCAGGAGTACAAAGCTGGCGACAAGAGGATGTTTTTGCAAAAGAACCTATTCGAAGAATGATAGTAGCAATGAGCATAAACGAAGCATATTTGGGTACTAATAGAACAAACCCTTTTCATTACCAGAAATTTGGGTTGAATGAGATCATTGTGTACAGAAACGGTCTACCCATTGCCGGAACTCCCATCTCAACATCAGACAATAAAAGAATTTATTACAATACGCTTGAGGCTCTTGATTTTGTTTTAAACACTAGTCATGGAATCAGTCTCGCTAATTATGATAATCATTATATTATGGCTTTTGATCTCACGTCTACTCAGGAAGCTTCACACGATTTTATTCATCCTGAATTGACCAATTGCACTATTTCGCTCGAACTCAAGTTTGACGCAGGTCTCGGTAATAACGTCGAGTTATTGTTTATGGGAGAGCGTGCATCAACAGTTTATGTGCGTTCAGATAGAAAAATTACCAAAAACACTCTTATGACTTAAGATAGACATGGATAATCTTCAACTAGTAGAAATTATTAATCGTTGTAAACATTTGAAACATCGCTTTAGAGGTGTTTTTCCGGCAGATTTGCCATGCTCTTCAGTACTGAAAAACGATAATACGTTCATGATTATGAATGCCTCACCATCGGATCAACCTGGAACCCACTGGTTGCTTTTTGCTCAAGCTGGAGGACAGATATTCTTCGCAGATCCTCTAGGTAAACGATTATGTGATTATCCCCTCGTGTACAAGAATATGCGACGTACAATTCACGAGGGAAATCAACTACTGTTGAAAAAACCAATACAATTAGCTGATTCAGTGTTATGCGGACTTTATTGTATTTATGTTGCTCATGTTATAATTACAAACAAATTTCCAATAGGTTTCAAACTAATTGATCATGATATGATAAGATTTGCCAAACATATGTTATTCTAAATTAATTTATTGATGTTTTTGTAAAATTTATAAATTCGTTTTTTTTTTCAATTCATTCTTATTAACAAGTTTTTTTTTCTGCAAGTTTATGTGAACCGCGAAAAATTTCATATCAAGTCCTTCGAAATATTAAGGCATGGCCGTTTGGTTTAAGGGGCAATAGCTAACCCGGCGTTGCTCGTCGCTACGCTCCTCGGGAACGCCTCCCGCTTGTGTAGTAACATTTTTTTTGATATACAAGAGCGAAAGAAAACCAATATTTAAAACTTGAATTTCTTCTCCATGATAAATTTCACAAACAAAGTGTTTGAATCAATTTCCATACAACCATAGCCACTTAAAATTATGTCAATTATTTTAGAAAACTCAGCAGCGTTTTCACCATTCAAAATATTAGTAAAGCGTTCAATTGTTACGTTAGTAATCAGGTCAGTTTGAGTTTGAACAGATTTAGTCTGCGAGCCGAAGCAAACTTGAGGCAATCGTCTGCGAACTGGAACACCACTAACATCTAAGTGGTTGATGGAGTTATAATTCACAGCTATTTTCAGTTTTTCCATCAGAGGGCCAGACAATTCATAGTTGGAGCAACCCAAAATAAAATATTTGAATGTAGAGAGAAGACAAGGAACAACGAAGGCTTTTGAAGTCATCTTGTTGAGTAAATCGGTAGACTCTTTCGTAAATTCGACCAGCACATGATAATGTTTTTCGTTGTCAATCGAATGCTTGCAAAAATCTAATTTATTCGAATGGGAGGATACTGCAAAATTTGCTTTTGAAGCGAAGCCTGAAAAGTTGGGTTCATGATTCAGGATGAAAAATTTGTAATTTTTACGGAACTGTTTGAAATAATCAGGGGATTGCTCATACATTGCTTCAACCATTGCTTTGAAGTTTCAATCGAATAAAAAGTTGATAATGTTACACAACCCGACAGTTATCATCGTTTTCACTTTCGCATTCCTTTTCAGAGCATGAAGATTTTTTAGATTTGTTTCGCTTTTTTCTAAGTTTTTCAGTCACGTCGCAGTTTTTTGCTTTCGTCAAGCTTTTGATTTTTGTATAATTGTCCGCCAAGGACTCGAATTCACCAGTTGACAAAGTTATTCCTTGTCGATACTTGAAAGTTCCCTCTTCGTCTTTTTTGTACAATTTGATAGTTATGTAAGTACCGGTCTGTGCGAATGTTTTTGCACCGACTCTAACTAAACGTTTATCATTCGAAGATATATCCATAAAATCATCGAAATAGTCTACATCCGTGTCAAGAGAAGCGTACATTATAAATGAATAACAACCAACTGGTTTTTAGTGTGGAACGTTGAAGAATGACTGATCACAGTATACGAGACAGATCATGCGCTCCCAAAGTAAAAACTTAGGTGATAAAGTTTACGAGCGCCCTAAGCCATATTGATAAGACTTAATCACCAAGGATATAATTTCTTTAACGATAAACCTCTTTTTGTATGGGTATTTAGTTACTTTTTCCCCCGACTATACTCTAAAAATCTTCTAGTGTTATTTATTGTGACGGTTATTTAAATGACTGTTATGAATCATGGTAATGAATTTCTAACAGCATAACAATGAATGTCTGGCAAACTATGATGAAAACTTGATTTTGAGTGCTTTCGCCCGTAGCCACTATAATAAAGCTGTCACATAAATCTAAAAAATCGGGTTTTCACATTCATTCCTAACATGACCTCAGGCGTCATGCTTAAAAGAATGAATAAAATTTGATAGCCTCGCCTAAAAAGTTATTAGCTTTGACCTAATTGAACTATGCCACCCCTTTCCTGATCTCATTCTCATTAATAAACTTTTCATACTTTTCATTCTCTCAATTTCATTTCTGTAGTTCAGTCATTTCATTTTAACAAATTTTTAAACCTCTTCAAGTCATGACTAGTCCTTTAAAAATAATCTCAGTGTCTGATCTAGAAAGAACAATTGTCTACCAAACATACACGAGAGAGTCTATTGCAGTCATCCATCAACAGAAAGAGAGAGTCTCTCCGTCTACAGCAAGTCCTTTCAATGACTTGGCTCCCCGAAAAAACGACGAGAATCAAAACGAGGAATGGACTACAAAAAGTCATACCATGCTACCGAACTACCTCCTTGATCACATCGATCTACTTAGACAGAATCGAAAACGAATGTACGAGAGTTGCACTCTTCACGAGAGCTATCCGGCATTAGAAAAGACGGAGATAAACGACACAACCTCGCTCGAGCAGTCTCCAAGAAAAATTCTCTTCGCGTATGACTGCGAGTCAATGCCGTTGTATGAAAATCAGGAGGGATGTATTCGTGATTATGCAGAGCGCGAAGCGTACTGGGATATTCCGACAGCAATGTCTCCCGAGTCGTTTGTTAGGGGAGCAGTTTCAACTCCAGAACAATCAACTTCCTATTCGGATGCTCGGGTTTCATCTAGTGCGGAGACAATTGATCTAGTCACCCCAGATCTCATTCAAGGCACTCCTCCAAATGCAGCTTGCTATGCGCCAAAAAAGAGAAAACTACAGTTTCGAGGTTTCTAATAACTTAAACAAAAAACTTTCCTTTGTTTCAAATATTATTCCAAGGTTTTATATTTTCATTTTTGTTTGATTTGACTTCTAAGCTGTTTTAACAGTACTGTGTGTATATTTTTGTCTCAGTTTTTATTTTGCTTAATAGATCAATTAAAGTTTGCCCCGTAAAGTTTTCAGCAAAATCTTAGAGAAAAACTAGAAAAAAATCACAAATCGAGAATAATTTTACAATAAAATTGTTGTTTGAGAAAGAATGAGAGAGAGAGAGAGAGATAAATACACTTGCTCAGTAGTGAACCCCATTTGGAATATCCTTTTCGGGATATTGCTTTCTTTTCAAAAGAAAGATAAATATGGAAGGGTCCACCATTTTCTTGTTGGTAGTCCAACCATATTTATTTGGCTTTTTTATCAAACACTCTCTGTCCTCTCTCTCATCATACTTTGTGCCCGGTGGGGTTAGCCAGGTCTTACGCAAAGTAACAGAGAGTGTTTTAAGCCATAAATCTGCATTATAATACATTCATATACATGTTTTGGGTGTAAAACTGACAATTTTTTGGTAAAAATGTGAAAAAAAAAATTTTTGTTTTTTTTTTCGAAAAATGAACATGACCCTTAACCCTGCTCAGAAATTCATGGCAAATTGATTGAGGGTAGTTTCAATGGATTTGGAGAGAAAAAAAATTTTTACCAATTTTTTTTCAATATTTTCACAAAAATCAGATTTTCTCAAAAAAACACAACTTTTTAAGCGTATACTCTCATTGATTGGGCTATAATTGTTTTTTTTTAATTTCTACGCTTGTCCTAATTACGTATCAGATAGCTCCTAAAAATTTCAAACCACATTCACTAGAATTTAAAACGAGAACGAATAATTCAAGCTAAAAATGAAGGAAAAAAGAAGTTAAAAAATTATGTTTTTTAAATTTCGAACTTGACCAGTAGAACTGTGCTCGAGGTCCCACAAAACTTACTGGTTTTTTTGTTGATAGATTTGAAAGACACTTTTTTAAACATTACTTTTCCTTTTTTCACAACATAAAAAGTTTGAGGTTTTCCTTTATTTTGAAAAAAAAAAAATTTCACTTGAAATTACAGAACGGGAGGCGTTCCCGAGGAGCGTAGCGACGAGCAACGCCGGGTTAGCTATTGCCCCTTAAACCAAACGGCCATGCCTTAATATTTCGAGGGACATGATATGAAATGTTTCACGGGGAACTGAATGACATGAAGGAAACTTTGATTCCGATATCTTTTACACATTCAAATGACAATCTATGCTTATCATGCATCGGTAACTATCAAGGTGTCAAATTTGCAAAATTTTCATTTTTTAAGTTTACTATTTTATTTCAACTTAATTAGTTAGTTGATTGTTTTACTTTCTGAATACTTTTATCTCATGTTTCTACTTTTTATTATACCTATTTACGCAAACCAAGAAGTGGGCTTGAAATCATTAGGAAATTACTGTTTCACGGTTAAAATTAGTCAGAAAAAGTTTTAGGCTCTATCTGAATCATTCTAAGCTTTAAATTTTGTAATTTAGTGCTGAAATGTTAATTGAAAGTCTAAACCAGTCCTCTAAAAATTGCCAAAACTTTATCGCTAACCCTTAAAATTAACAGCAGAATTTTGAGGCTGTAAATGAATCAGTTTTTAGTATACAAAACCCCTGCACTTGAGCAGAGTGATGAGACATTTAGAGCTTAAAGCTAGAATAAACCCTGTTTTTGGAAAGGAAAGTACTTATTGCCAAGACGGCGAAGTATAACTCTCGTTAATGGCTTCTACTTGCCCTTACCCGCAAAGTTTTTTTGGTGCTAGTCACTTCTCGCTTTTGCTTTTTCATAACCAGTTCTACTTCTTGAAATTTTCCTGAATTATTTCAGTAACTTCAACAAACAATGCCGAACTCTACTTCTATCGCGACACCTGTTCCTTGCCAGCAGTGCGGAAAAATACTGAGCTCTAAAAGGAACTTGAGAAGACATGAGCAAAAAGTTCACAAGATCCTTCCTCCCCCTCCTCCTCAAACTGTTTGCGATGAGTGTCTCGAGTCATTCGAGAGTTTGTCGGAAGCCCGAGAGCACGTCGAGCTGGTACATGACATGACTTCGAATAGTCATTGTATCTATTGCCATACAATATTTCTCACCGCGGAAAGCTATGGACAACACTTGCTGAAGAAGCACGCATTGCCAGTTTGGGACGGCATTGAGACGACGTCTTCCGCTGCCCCAACGGAAAGCGCGTTCAGAGGCAAATTGAGTCGATACGATCTCAAAGTTGGTGAAAAAGAAATGGATTTGCTTCAAGTCATGATGCAAAACAAGGAGGAAATAGATGCTCTTATACTGGAAAGGGTCAAAGAGGGTCCGAACAAGGTGCAATTCCACGTGGAAGTGAGGATGATCAAAATTCCCACTGTGCAAGACGGGGACAGTGGAAACTTCGAAAGGACCATGCTGTTTCTGAACACTAAGACATTGACAGTGTACTTCGAGGGAATTGCTGGGGTTCAATTCTTGGAACTGATTGAACATATGGTCAACCAAGTCAATTCGTTCTCTTCTCATGGTAGCGGATGGATTATTGACAGAATTGAAAAATTGCAAATCAGTTTCGCGGCCTTCTCACCAATAAGAGCAGGATCCTACCTCGAGCTACCTGATGCACTCAGCGCAGCATCTACTCTGCTCACAAATATCAACACTAAAGATGATGACCGTTGCTTTCTCTACTGCTTTTTTGCCGCATATCACAATGTGAATGAGCCGGCCCTCTACCCCACATCTAGACGGTGGCTGGAGAAAAACAAAGTCTCAACCTACAATCTCGACAAAGAAAGAATTGTGAAAATCAATGGGGAATACGAAATGCCAATGGGTCTGATGGATATGTACAGATTTGAAAAGTTGAACAATTGTCAAATCAACGTCTTCCGGTAGGCAAATTCTAATTGCCTTCTAAAAATTTTAAAATTCCTTCAGTAGTGTTCTTCAACTATTCAAACACCCTTTTTATTTCATTCCAAACCTAGGTATAAAAATTATTTTTCTGTTCAGGTACAAAGATGGCGAATTGTTGCCCATAAGAGTATCGAGCAGATTCACTACTAGCCTGATTGTGGACTTGTTGCTGCTGACAGATGGATCAAAATATCACTATGTGTTGATAAGTGATCTCCAGAAACTGGCCGAGTACGTGCGGCACAAAGTTCACCGATTTCAATCTGAGATTTGTCGCAAATGTTTCCACACATGCGCTTCATTCGAAACTCTGAGAAGACATCAAGAACTGTGCTACCAAGACGAAGATGTCGTCATAACAATGCCCAAGCCGGGAAAAGATGACCACAAGTTCAAAAACTTAACAGCTCGTTGGTACGTACCCAGAGTAATCTACTTTGATTTGGAGTCACTGCTCTTACCAGTATACGGACCGCAACCTGATCCGTGAAAATCTAGCACGCAAACAATTAAAATCCATCAACCGTGCGGCTACGCGTTAGCAGTAATCGAATTTGGGAAAAAAGACCTGTTAAAGTTTGAGCTTAAAAGAGGACCGAATGTGATGGAAGAGCTAATTAGCTCCCTTGAATCGTTAGCGAGACAAATTTACGTAGAAAAAAGGAAATATTACACTTTCACTGGTATAACAGACCAGGAACGGGAAGATGCTACAATTTGTTGGATATGCGAGAACGATTTTTCCGACAATGATCAAGTGGTACTTGATCATTGCCATTGCACCAACAAGTTCCTGGGTTGGGCACACAATGAGTGTAACGTTAATAGAAAAACAACAAATTACATTCCAGTGGTAGCTCATAATTTGTCAAATTATGATTTACACTTTATAATCAAAGCGCTGGCAAAAAGCGATTCGGAAAACACTTTTTTCGTAATACCCGCATCTGAAGAAAATTATATATCCTTGACAATCTCAGTCTACATAAAAACGTACACGGACAAAAACGGAAAAATCAAAAAACTCTAAGAAAATCTGAGATTCATCGATTCGTATAGGTTCATGCTAGCATCGTTGGCAAAACTTGTCGATAATTTGCCCAACGAAAAGTTTTTTCTGCTGGAAAACTATTTTGAAAATCTCGGCCACTCACGTGAAAAAGTCAGTCTGTTGAAACAGAAAGGGCATTACCCCTACTCATACTTCAACTCATTCGAAAAATTCCGAGAAACTCGCCTTCCCCCACGAGCAATGTGGAAAAATAGTCTAACAGGAGGGGATGTGAGTGTTTCAAGAAGCGAGTACAGTCATGCCCTTAAAGTTTTCACCGAACTGAAGTGTGGCTCACTTGGTGATTACCACGACTTGTACTTGACTACAGATGTGCTATTGCTTGCTTCCGTTTTCGAAGCTTTTCGTGAAGTTTGCTATCAAACATACGGGCTGGATTGCGCCTGTTACTTCACGGCAAGTAACTTTTCCGGGGACGCCTTTCTAAAAGTTTGTAAGCCCGAACTGAAACTCTTAACGGACCGTGAACATCTAGACCTTGTGCAGCGAATGATACGAGGAGGCATGTCGTCGGTTTACGCGCGCCGATTTTACAAAGCAAACAATAAATACCTCGACGATTTTTCGCCCTCAGAACCATCAATCTACATCCTCAATATTGATGCAAACAATTTGTACGGGTGGATAATGAAACACTGCCATTTGCCCTTAAACAATTTTTCAATAGTTGAAAAAAGTCTGGCAGACATACTGCTCACCAGCGAAACCTCAGAGTGGGGTTATATAGTTGAAGTCAATTTAACCATACCCGAAGAGCTTCACGGTTTCTTTGCTGATTACCCCCTTGCCCCCTCTCGTGAAGTAGTGGACATCGGTGCAATGAGCAACGAGCAAGTCGACATGTTGGGAAAATTGGGAATCACCACACTGCCAAAAGTGCCGAAGCTTCTACAGACCTTGCATCCTAAATAAGGTTATGTTTTGCACTACCTTACCCTAAAATTGTACCATGAGCTGGGAATGAAAATAACTCACCTCGGAAAAGTTCTTCAGTTCCGCCAAAGTCACTGGATGGCACCCTTTGTCGACCTCAACACCCGCCTACGAAAAGCCGCGGTAAATAAATTCCAGGAGAACTTCTACAAGCTAATTGTTAATTCAGCTTTCGGTAAGACAATGGAGTCTAAGTTAGGAAGAAAGAAGCTGGAGATTGTAAGGAATGAGAGAGAACTTTTACAAAAAACAGCTCTGAGCACAATGAAAAGCTTTCAAATCATTGACGATCAATTAGCCACAATTAGCTTTTCAGTAACAAAAATATTGTGGGATAAACCTATGATAGTTGGTGCGACCATCCTAGACCTCGCCAAGCGTTTCATGTTTCAGTTTCATTATCAAAAAATGAAACCAAATCTAAACTTGGAACTCCTTTACTCCGACACGGATAGTTTTACTTACGATATAAAAACTGAAGACGTTTACCGAGACTTGGAGAAAATAAAAGCTGATTTCGACTTTTCAAATTACGATAAGGACCATTTCTTGTTCGAGGATACCAACAAGAAAGTTGTGCTGAAGTTCAAAGACGAGACTGGTGGGAAGCCGATCAGAGAATTCATCGCCCTAAAACCGAAACTATATTCGGTCGTCCTTAATGGTAAATAAAATTTAAGCCACCCTTCCACCCCCCATTCCTACCTTTTACAGAACAAAAACACCACCACCAACCTACCTACACCCCTTAATTTGTTGCATTAAACTATGGGCATTTAGCTGATTTAGGCAACATTATACAATGTTGCCTAAACGTTGATTTATCTGACAATATATTCCCTTTTTTTCCTCTTTTTTAATCATAATTTAGAGTCTTCTGCTCTTTTTTGGTAAAATGAATCAAATTTTGTTCGGTATAAATTGAGTTGCTGAAGTGAAATGAAGCTATCCCCTACGTTGTAGAAAAGAATAATAATTTTGCTTCTGTTTAGAAGGCACTCAAAAATTGAGTGCCAAAGGAATTAAACGGAGTGCACAGAGAGAACTGGTCCACCAAACCTTCAGGGACACATTATTCACTGGAAAAACAAGGAGAGTGTACAACTATAATATAGTTTCGAAAGGTCACACCAATATGACAGTGAAACAAAACAAACTTGCATTATCACCATTCGAATCAAAACGTTTTCTACTTTTCGACGGAATTTCGACAGTGCCCTTTGGCCATAAAGCCGCTGAAGAAAATGCTTTTCTAGAAGACATTTACATGGACACCGAGTGGGCCAACTCATACAATGAAACTGATAACAGTTCTCCCGATTTTACACTTCCGGATTGGGGATTTTTACAGCGGCCCTACTCAGAAGCAGAGCTGCAAGAAGAAGAAGAAGCTTCTAGTAGTCGAGTCCGTGAACGTCCCCCTATAAAAAACCCATTTATTTTATCTGAAGCTTCAGAAGAACGACCATCTAAAAAACAGCGCAAAGAAAACCAAAACAATAAACATTAAAGTCTGAAACATATATTTTCAGATGATTTTTACTGTTCGTCCTTTTTATACTTCGACTTGTATATGTTTTGGTTTTTACCAATTTACAACTAATAAAATACTCGTATTGAGCTCAATCACTGTTTTAACATAAATAGCTTCAGGCAAATAAACTAGTAGACGCAAACCAAGTGTTAATTCAAACAAATGTGGGAAATCCTTAGGCTTGTTTTCAATAACAAACTTTAATAGCATGACAAATCTTTGACGAAAAGAAAGAAAGCCAGGAAATGATATCCACATGAAACTAGGACGAAAAAGAAAAGTTCAGGAATTAGGACGATTAATTTTAATTATCGCGGGAAAAGGGACCGCTTTTAAAAAAAAATTAGAAGGAATTATTGTATCGCGTCCCGGTTGTTGAGCTCAGCTTAACAAGATCCTAAGGAGGGGGTCTTTTACTTTAGGGGTGAGAACTTGCGATCATTTACAAAATCCTAGGATAGGGGTCCTCCAAAAAATTAAGGACCCCTTTCCTAGGATTTTGCTTTACGTGAGGACCCCCCCTTAGGAAGGACCCCCCCTTAGGATCCGGGACACGATACAATACTACTATCACGCTTAGAATAACCCATATAAAATTCCAACCAAAATGAAAAACAAGCAAAATCAGTTTTTATCAGAGTAGTTCACAGTGGAGTAATTTACTGGTTGAAATTTTATGAGCGCTATTCTAAGCGTGGTTGAGCACGGCGGGCTAGGCCGGCATGAGAGCATGCTCAAGGCTTCCATCATTAACTGGTGGATAGGGCCAGTCATGTTTTTTTTACAAATAGACTTTTATCCTATTAGCAAATTTAATCAGGGTGCCGGACATCAAGCCGACGGGACTTCGAGCCGAAATGTATAATGAGGGACTTCAAGCCGAACATTTTGTCAAAAACTTGATAAATATGATTAGTTTGAAAACTGTTTCGAAAAATTTCTCAATTTCCTCGGCTTGCTTAACAAATTATTGGCTTTTTCATAATTTTTGCGCCTCTAATTGATGTTTAGGAAAATTAAAAAATTATAACATAGTTAATTGGCTTTTTCATGTGTATAATTTATGCATTTCAAAATCCGGCTGATCTAAAAATCTTATGCCCCTCTTAAGTGGTGCATTATTTTTAAGAACGCTTATGGTGGACTAAACTTGCCTAATTTTTGAAAAATAACCTTTTTATTGATAAACAATTAGTGTTTTTAGGTGCTTCTAATGTTTAAATTTCGGCTTGAAGTCCCTTCGGTTTCAAGTCCTGTCGGCGTGTTGCCCTAGATCCATTTAATCATGGTAGTAAAATTTTGTGAATACTTTTATTTGCTTATTCCCAGTATACTGACCATGATTAAGATCTGAGTAACCTCGGCCATTCTGATCTCTGACTTTTGATTTCCAATGCCGCCGCTGTGAAAAACTCTACGCTGTGAAGAGTTTTTCGATTTTCGGCGTTGTGAAAACGAACCGACGTAACTTCAAGCCGAAGGGGCTAAGTCGAAGATTAAATTTTACAAACACCTCAAAACACTATTTTATTATCTGTAAAACGTTGTTTTTCAAGAGTTAAGGCAATTTTAGGTCATAATCCGCGTTATTATTGAAAATGCAACACTTGTGATTGGCATCCGTTATAAACATCAGCCAGTTTTTGAAACGCATAAATTTTAACATGAAAAACGCCTTCAACCGCGTTTTATTTTTCAATTTTCCTAACAATAGTTTGTCGGCTTAAATTTTTTGAAAACGCCAATAACTAATGAAGAAAAATCCTGGAATTCAAAAATTCTTCAAACTAGTTTTCAAATTAATCATTTTTCACACCCGCATCCAGTTTCAAGCGTTAATAATCGATTATATTACGATTTTAGTACCAGTCTCACTAAAATTGAGAAACAATCGATTTTAATCAAATAATAATCGATTGTAATCTCTTTTTTTTTCAAATCAAATTATAATTAATTATAATCCATTATAATCGATTATTTATTCGTCTATTTTTCGATACAATTATAATCGATTATAATTGATTATAATCTATTATTTTTATTCAAAATTCAATTTTTGTTAGTTTTGACAAAATCCATTATAATCCATTATAATCGATTATAATCGATTATAATCCCTTTTGTTTGTCCATTTTTGTCTTCGAAGTTGCATCTAAATTGGTTATATTTTATGCTTTTTGTGGACGTTGGTTCCTATGAAAAATGAGAGAAAATTTTTCAAAATTTTCCAATTAATTCATATTTATAAGTTTTTTTTCAATTTCTTCCCCATTAGAGTTGTTTTGTGATGCATATTCTAAGTTTTTATAAACACCAAAACATCACCAAACTGATTTAGTTTCATGATTGATTCGGAAAAATTATCTTTCATCTACCGCGAGAACCTTTCCAGTCATATGAAAGGATTTCTGTGAAACTTTTGTTTCGTGGTAAAACTTTGTGTTTAGATGAACCAAAGTGTTCAAGAGATCTCTCTTTTAGAGATTTTCTTATTGACACAAAAATAATAACCCATAAGATACAATTCGAAAATAGAAAAATTCGGGCAAAATAAAAGATTATAATCGATTCTAATTGATTTTAAGGGTTTTCAGTAAGGACTATAATCAATTATAATCGATTTTAAGAGATTATAATCTCTTGGAAAATATCACGATTATAATCAATTATAAATCCCTTAAGGACCTAATTTTGGTAATTATAATTGATTATACTTGTCAAAAAATCATCATAATAATCCGTTATAATCGATTATTTACGCCTAAACTTGGATGCGGGCAACTTTATAAGAAAATATTCGGCTTGAAGTTCCTATTTTTACAATTCGGCTTGAAATCCTGTCGGCTTGATGACCGGCACCCAAAAAAAACGGGGGCTATTCTCATGCGCGAAGGAACGAATGCGCGAAAAAACTCATGAGCAAATGACCGAAAATAAAAGTAGCCCGCGGGCAATTTTTAAAAAGAAGCAATTGCCATTCAATTAAATGAAGCAATATTTTGCTTCTTTCATAAGAAAACCCTTGAAATATAAAGTTTGTTCTAATTCTGCGGCGTCAGTGACAGTTTGGAAATTTTGCATATTTCTGCCGTTTTTATATTCAACCAATATCAATACTCATTCTCTAAAAATGTCTACTTTCTTTCCAAATTTCAGATTACTGAAATCTCATCGGCTGATTTTGATTTTCGCGCATTCGGTCTTTCGCGTATGAGGGATTCCACCAAAAAAACCTACTCCGGGTAGAAAACTAACACCTAAGCGATAATAGAATATGCGAGGAAAAAGTACTTACAAATACACGAAAGTAGAGCGAATAAGAACGCATTTCAGGGTTTCTGAGAAAAATAAACGTCAATTGAAACTGGAGTTGGCAGGAATACAGTGCTGATTTAAAATAACCGCACAAAACGAATAAAATTTGAAATTTCAAACGCTTTTTTCTCAATTTGATTCAAAATTAGACAAAAAGTAAAGATAAGCAAAAGATGCTTGGAGTTTTTCCAGACTTAATATGCTGCAATATTTCCCCGAAATTTTCAACCGAAATTTTACTCCCAAAATGGGTGATTTTGACTGTTTTTAATCAATCAAGAATTACGCTGACACTATTTTGTTGATAGATGAGAAAACTGATGGGATATGTAGGAGGCCTCTTGTGATATAGTTTTCTCATCTATTAACCAAGTAGTGTCAGCGTAATTCTTGATTGATTAAAAACAGTCAAAAAAACCCATTTTTGGGGTACCCGCATCCAGTTTCAAGCGTTAATAATCGATTATATTACGATTTTAGTACCAGTCTCACTAAAACAGAGAAACAATCGATTTTAATCAATTAATAATCGATTGTACTCTCTTTTTTTCAAATCAAATTATAAATAATTATAATCCATTGTAATCGATTATTTCTTCGTCTTTTTTTCGATACAATTATAATCGATTATAATTGATTATAATCCATTATTTTTATTCAATATTCGATTTCGTTTGTTTTGCACAAAAATCCATTGTAATCGATTATAATTGATTATAATCCCTTTTGTTCGTCCATTTTTGTCTTCGAAGTTGCCTCTAAATTGCTTATATTTTATGCTTTTTGTGGACGTTGGTTCCTATGAAAAATGAGAGAAACTTTCCCACATAAGTCATATTAATAATTTTTTTTTTCCATTTCTTCCCCATTAGAGTTGTTTTGTGATGCATATTTTAAGCTTTTCTAAACACCAAAACATCAGCAAATTGATTTAGTTTCATGATTGTTTCGGAAAAATTATCTTTCATCTACCGCGAGAACCTTTCCAGTCATATGAAAGGATCTCTGTGAAATTTTTGTTTCGTGGTAAAACTTTGTGTTCAGATGAACCAAAGTGTTCGAGAGATCTCTCTTTTAAAGATTTTCTTATTGACACAAAAATAAAAACCCATGCAATTCGAAAAGAAAAAAATTCTGGCAAAATAAGTGATTATAATCGATTATAATCGATTATAATTGATTTTAAGGGTTTTTAGTAAGAACTATAATAATTTATAAGAGATTATAATCTCTTGGAAAATTTCACGATTATAATCAATTATAAATCCCTTAAGGACCTAATTTTGGTAATTATAATCGACTATAATTGTCAAAAAATTGTCATAATAATCCGTTATAATCGATTATTTACGCCTAAACTTGGATGCGGGTAAATTTTAGGTTGGGAATTTTGGGAGAAAGTTGCAGCATAATAATTCTGGTAAAATTCTAAGCAATTTTTTGTTATCTTCCCTTTTTGTCTAATTTTAACACAAATTAAGAAAATTTCGTAGAACCGCGTTGTAAAAATCAGCACTGTAAGAATCAGTTGCAAGAAAACCCGCCCGCACCGAAGTTTCATGGATAATAATCGATTATAATGGATTTTTGTAGGGTGTCTCAATAAAATTACAAAAATAATCGAATATAATCGATTAAAAATGGATTATAATGATACTATTTTTCTAAGCAATATAATCCGAATATAATCGATTATAATCGATTATTTTCGGAAGAAAATGAAACTTGTTTTTAGAGCAAAATAATCCATTTTTAATCGATTGTAATCGATTATAATCAATTATAATTGCGAATTTCTTCTTTACTTTTTCAGGAAAACTGTTATCAATGTCAGTTGCTTAGTATGGAACAAATTAAATTCTTTTCAATATTTTTTCATAATTTTTTTTGGGCAATTTTTTTTTCAAATTTAAAAAAAAAACTTTTGAAATTGTGCGACCTCAAATTGACTTCAAAATACGGAGTTAGCTTCAAACATGACAAAATATGAGTAATTCGTATAATTCATATTTTTATACCCTGGAACTTTCGAATTTTCTTGATTATTCAACGTTAATTATTGATTGAATTACTCTTGGACTCTTGGTTATGATACCCTTTCCAGAAGGGTTACTCATAGTTATTTCAGAAAATATTACTTGAATTTTATGGTCGGGGTTGGCAGCTATTATGGTAAAGGGTTTTCGCGAACAAAGAAGACTGGTTAAATTCATAACATTTTAATTCTACTTCACTGGGGGGATTGAATTATGCATCCTGTAAATTTTTTAAAAAGTCACTTTTTCTGCCCATCCCGACCAAGATGTTTTCAGCTGCATACCAAATTGTAGAGCGGAATTTTTTGAATGTAATGGGATATGAATAAACTTTTGAAACGGAAAATTCCGCTAGATTCCGGAGCTTCAAAATATATATATTTTTTAAAATTTTTTCAGTATGAATTTGCTGAGAAATAAATAATTAAATTGGGGATTTTTGAATGGAGGGGGATGTTTAAAAACATATTGAAAAACACTGTTTTCTTTTTTTAATTTAGGGTATCCCTTTCTCAACACCCCCACCTCCCTCCCCCCCCCCCATTTTGCATTTCACAGATCATTACCTGTACCAGTAATTTTTCCATTGCAATTGTTTCTTGAGAGCATTATATGTTCCTCTTTTGTCATCAAAAATGGTACAGACTTGCAGCTAGTATTTGCTGAAATGGCAGTTGTATTTTTCTGATTTGCACTCGTCCCAAGTTGCGTGTAATGCAGCTCTGACGTCTCAATGCTTCGTAGATTAGACTCTGTATTAGGCTCAAAAGCTTCTTCGATGCTATCAGCAGTTGACTGTTTGCACTGTAAAATCGGGTTTGAAGAATTTGACAACATTTTATCATCATCATCCTAGCTAACTTAAAATTTTTTTTTCAGATTTCGTTTGTCTTTTATTTATCGCAAGACTTATTCATTGCTTGATTTCGTGACTAAAAAAGGTCAGTATAAGTTTTGTGTTCAGTCTTAGTTTATGACAATAATACCATCGAATGTGGGTAGTAAAACAACCTAGTCATTGAAGATGGGGGTAAGCTAACACAATAATTTTAAAGGGTGGGGGGAAGGGAGAGACAACCAAATGACAAAATTTAAGTTTTTTTAAATTCTTCTTAAGGAAATTTCCCTGGAGTTGAGATCTGCCTTTCATCCGAGAATTCAGAAAATGTAAGTGACTCGTTTGACTTTTTATTGACTTAGATTATAAAGAAACATATGGATAAATTGAGCAATCTCCCCGCATTCTCGCGTGAGGGGGAGATAGCCCAATAGGTACTTGAGACATGTCGGTCTCTGTAACCATGAAATGTGCTTGTTGTCAATTTTTCTGGCAGATCTTTATCAATTTAAATCTAGCAGATTCATTTTTGCGTTTAATAAAAACATGTGATATTATATATTCAACCATTCACAAACTGGTTTAATGCCAGACGATGGCTATGAATAGCTATTATTAATTGGTTAGAAAGACAGAAAAACTGGATGTTTTTCAATAGCTGGTTAAATATAGGATGTTTTTTGTCTCTAATCCTTCTATCAGATTACAATTTGCATATGTATGTATGGCTGGGCATATGTATGTATGGCTGGGCATATGTATGTATGGCTGGGCATATGTATGTATGGCTGGGCATATGTATGTATGGCTGGGCATTTGTGTCTAAGGGTGTATGGCTGGGCGTATGTATGTATGGCAGGGAATATGTATGTATATGACTGAGCATATGTATGTATGTATGGCGAAGTATATGTATGAAAATATGGCTGAGCATTGCGTTAGTTTATATGAATTGTTGTTGCCATACCTAGTTGAAGCAAACTCAAGTTTGGTGCAATCCATTCGTTAAATAGTTTGGTACAATCCATTCGCTTTTAACCATGTTTTTTTGTACGCAGCTTCTGTTTATTTTCAACTTTGATGCAGTTGTCATGAGACCTGTGTCAAACTTGCGTTAGCTTTTTTCGAATTGTTATTGACACCTGGTATATGCAACTTACGGTTTGGTGCAATCCATTCGTTAAATAGTTTGGTACAATCCTTTCGCTTTGAACCAGATGGTTTTTTTGTGCTCAGCTGTTTTTTTTTCAACTTTGATGCAGTTTCCATGACCGGTTTATAACTTGCGTTATTTTTTTGCAAAGTTTTTTTGTCATACCTAGTTGAAACAAGAAAAAAATTGGGTGGGAATCATTTTTGAAAAGTTTGGTACATTTTTTCAGAAGTTTCGTTTTTTATTTTTCAAATAACAGACTAGTTTTATTCTAATTGCGTTTTGAGAACATTTTGAAGGTCGTTATCTTCGCTGGATGTTCAATTTCTGACATACAAAGTAGTTTTTTACCGTTATTTTCTTTTGTTGGATGTTTTCCACTCGGCAAGGTAATCGAGTCATGAACGAGCATATCAGAGAGTTGGAACAATCAGTTAAGCAACACCTCCAGAACACTTGGATTCTCGTCTATTATTGGTCCGAGAAACGCCCTGGTCCGCTACACATACTTGCTGATCAGATACAGGATCACGTTGATCGTAGACAGTCATATAAGGTTTTTTTCATTGTGTGTTTTTTTTTGTCACTAATCTGTTCAAGCTGGTATTTTTTTCAATTGGGCCGGGGAAACCATTTGGATAAAATTTGGTAAACAACCTTTCGCTGCGAGGATCGAAGCCATAGGCCCAAAACAGTACATTGATGCAAGTCTCTTAAAACTCTCGATGGCTTGTAAATGTTTGGGGCCAGATGAAGACCCTAGTGTTCAATATGATGCGCCGGACGCCACGCAGGATGTGATGTCGCAGCCAATCAATCCCAATGCAAGTCCAAAGGTATACACGCAGCTGCAGCCGTCTCCAAGATTGTCACGATCTGTGGGTGGCTCACAACTTGATCGTGGTTCAACTAGTCAAGTTTCACCTTTTCTGCCGACAATGGATGACATTCAAGCACAGAGTGTTGGATTTCCTAGCTCTCTGTCTGCGCCAATGGTAATTTCATTGAAGCTTTATATCTTTGTCAATTCTTCGCGCTTCATTTTCTCTTTGCTATAGGGTTCAAATTTCAAAGCAAGGGTGAATTTTGACGATTTCATTGACGTTGAGAACGATGATGATATTGGTCTCAACGTTGAAGAAGCTAATCATGCTTCAAAGAGACGCCGAAATCTGTTCCATGCGACTGATATAAATCATGGAGCAGAAGTAAAAACAGGTGGCAGCAGCCAACCGGTTTCTACTCCACTTCGTGTTGTTTTTTCTCAGCCAACTGTACTTACAATTGAACTTTCTCCGGTATGATGCTTTTGACTGATTTTTTTTTAAAAAGAATTTAAAGTCACGTTTCATTGTTCTGATTCTCTGTAGGAGTTTAAAGTGTTTATAAACTCGAGTTTGGATAGTCTCGATGGTATAACGACTAGACTCGATAAATCTACGCTTATGCAGAGTGAGGGTGTAAGTAATATGATCAAAACACACGTGGATCAAACTGTCCGCCTGGAAAAATCTTTAAGATCTCTGGTAAGTTTTTGTTTTGCTAATTGTTGTTTTTGAGAAATTCGTAATCGAAAACGCTTTCTCTGCAACAGATAGGAAAAATTGAGACCTTAACTGGGAAACCTATACCCACTGATGAACCCTCTGAGAGGGTAGAGTGGAAAGGTGTTAATTTGCTGAGTTTCTCCGGAAATAGTGATGCGAAGTACGGGAGCAAAAGTGGTCATCAGATCTGGTCTGATGATGAGATCATTGCTCATATGGTTTTTCTACGAAAATCATCTAGCTCACACTGCAGGCCCGCATTTCCAGATGTCGGAAAACAAATATGGGAAAGTTAGTTCTCAGAATTTTTGCCAGGGATCCTTGCAAAGAAATCTTTTTTGAAAAAATTATGCCCATTTTTTCAACGTTTTAGAAGCCATTAAAACCAAATACCCAAATCACCCGATAGAGGCGTATGAGGAGGCCAAGGAGAGTTTTAACAGGCGTGGCCCTGAACTTGTTAGAAAGAAGCTGCAGGAGGCGGCTGATAATCTGGCTCGAGCGCAAGAAGTAGTAAATAGGCTGAATGATAAAAACATCCAGCCTGAGTTGATTCAATAGGAGGGGTAGTGGATGATCAAGTGAACTTTTTGAAAAAGTCAGCTCGTCTATCTAAGTTTATAAACTCGAAAAATAACTGCTCTTTTGATTTGCTCTTGAAACTTTTAGATCGTTTATTTGCAGCCAAGTTTATTCGCATAATAGATATGAAGATTTTTTCGCGCTTTGTATCAGATTTCTGAAATTGTGCAAAACACAGCTTATCGGCATGTTCTTCCTATTTGTTCTTTTTTGATTTTGAAAAAGAAGCAATAAATTGAAGTTTCAGAGATTTTTCATGTTCATCTGTTATTTTCATGTTTGACTTGCTTTGTTTGTCACTGAGTTCTTGAATAATTTTTATGCTGGCATTTACCTGATAGTTGTAGCAATAAATTGTTCTCTGTTTTCATTTTTAGTGCCGCAGGCAAAACAGCTTGACTCATATGAAAAAGGAACTGACTTCTGGTTTCAAATAGTTTAATTTTTATCAGTACCCTAATCAAGCCTGCGAAGAGTTTCAAAATCGTAATATAGACTTATAATGAAAAACCCACCGTGAACTGATTTATTTTCTGATAAAACTGATTATAGATTGTTCGCTCAAGCATAAATCCTTATTTGCGGGTCATTTTCGATCTCATGTGTTTTACTGGTGTACATATACAAAACAGTCCCATACAAAACAATCCAATACAAAATAGTCCCAAAAATCATGCAGTGGAGGAAAAAATCAGTACAATACAAAACAGTCCGGTTTAAGGTCGCCGGTGGGTGCGCTGCGCGCGCGTCGCCGCTTTGCGGTGATAACCGGCTCTAAATTTTTTATTAAGTCCTACCCTCTGATGGAAAGCTCGCAACACGTTGGCGCGACTGCGGCCGTCACTAATTCATTCGATATGCTTGTTGAACAAAGGACAATTCTCGGCCTGCCGGCTAGTTAAAACAATTTTTAATTGGGAATGTTTTTCGGACTGTTTTGTATTGGACTGTTTTTTTGTTCATTTTCATACATTTCCGGACTCTTTTGTATGGGACTGTTTTGTACAGAAACGGTTTTACTTTATGCCACTGAATTAATGAAAAATGTTGGTAGAATTATTTTGTTTTGTGCTGCTAACTTAAGGTTCAAAATTGTTCGTTCTTATTTATCCTGCTCTGAGTTGTTTTCTAACTCTGGTCCTAAAAACTTTTTGGTTTGATTTATATAAAGATAATGTAGATTCGATTTGTTTGAAGAATACCAGTCAGTTCAATTGTTTTGTCATTCAACTCATACTGTTAACTACACGCCATGAATTAGCTATTTGTCTGTTTGAATTGATTATGGTTTTTTCAACATGGAAATCAATGTTTGTCTATTACTTTCATATTTGACTTGCTTTCTTTGTAACTGAGTTCTTGAATAACTTTTATGCGGGCTTTTGCCTGATAGTTATCAAAATTAATTGTTTTCTGTTTTCATTTTTTGTGCGATAGGCAAAACATCGCTTGACTCACATGAAAAAGGAACTGACTTCTGGTTTCAACTAGTTTAATTTTTATCAGTAAGTTTTTTCAAGCCTGCGAATAATAATCATAATAATATAAGACTTATCAGGCATTTTTTGGCTAAAAGAAATCACTGGATCAGAGTTGGTGTTTTGAAATGTCTTCGACAGTCCTGTTCAAACACTTGGATTTTTTTCTGTTTTTTTTCATTGTTTTTTTTTGCCCGAGTTGTTTCACACGCCAAATTTATGAGGTTTCGATAAACTGTCTGATTTAAGGATTGCCTTGAGGATAAGGTAAACCGTCTGATGTTTTTCAATCAATTTTTTTCTGGCTCAAATTGCGTCTGTCTTAGTTTGTTCCGCATCGCGTTTAATTTGAAATCTTGTTTCGATGCCTTTTTTGAGTTTGATAGCAAATTGACCATTGCTTTTTCTGATGTTTGGTTTCCTTCTGCTTTGATTGTTTCGATTTTGTTCCAGGGGCCTACCGTCTGGCGCTGATTGGACTGTTCTCGCCCAATGCGACGCCCAAGCGGTACGAAATTTTGTGGAGTACGGCTCTAGGAAAGCTCGAGTTGTCGTACCGCTGAAATTAGAGCGGAATTTTCAGAAGCTCCTTGCGGAAAAAATAATGTGGGAAAGTGCTTACCATCATGTACGATACCTTTACGAGTCAATCAAAGATTCTTTTGCAATAAAGCATGACAATTACGGGGGTTATAAACTGATTTATAGTGGAATAGAATCGATACCTGGGCGAACTGTTCTACCAAATGGACCAAAAGGCATCCTCCGGATCATTCCAGAGGACTTCACTGACCTTTCGATGATTTACAAAGTCTCTGATAAAGACACAGCATATTTAATGCTGGGTTCTATTCGTTTCATTATTTCAGATTGTGAACCGAATTGTGAGTATGACTTCTCGTCACTCGAAAAAACTCTAGTCCGACTTCGTACTTTGAAAAAATTGAAAACCAAGGATGAAGTTTTGGTAAAGTATAGTGACGATTTTTTCTCAAATCATGAGTGCAAATGCCGAACTTGTTCTGTGAGAGAGAGAGAGAGAGCTGCATTAGAATTGCAACAACCTGTACTGCAAACACCTGTACCAAGTAATGAAAATTCGGAAATTATAGCTGTTAGTCAACCTGAAGTTCCTATGTCATTAGAACCATCCCAGGGTAGAGGGCATGATCATGGATAATATGGTTTTGCACAAAACTTGCAACGAAATTTCGCCAGTGGCCGAAACACTACAAGAAGATCGTTCTCTAGCAAAGTCTCAAGATGGAGATCATAAAAGCTTGGCTAATATGGATCTGAAAAGCACTAGTAAGAGAACTTCTTCAGTGGCTGAATTATTGCAAGAAGATCTTACAGCTAGGAAAAAAACACGCTTGCGTCGGCACGAAAAAAATGGGGCTTGTAAAGATTTAATGAAAGAAATTAACGAGCGTAGCGATAAATAAATTGGCGATTTTGATATGGCTGATCTGTTAACTTCATCTGAAGATCAGGTACAGTGTGAAAACGTTTTTGACTCACCGACAACTGACTCTCAGGTGTTAGTTGCGCAGGAACCTGAAGACGCTGATACAGATTATTTGAAAGATCTAGAATCTGCAAGTCACCTTCTCGCGACAAGCTTGCCATTGCCAAACGCGTCTATGCCTGGTCCGCCTGAATGTTGTAGGTTTCCGAGTTTACCATTCGTGGGCGCTTCCACGCCAAATTCTGCTGAAAAAAAAAACAAATTTCTTGAGTTACGAATTCAACGAGCGCCGGCCAATTCTGGAGGAAATTTTTTAGAATTACCTGGAGGCTCCCTTGTACCCCAGTTGTGGAGTTGGATCCAACAATGCACAAGTTCTAATCCCAGCTTTCACCAATCATCATAAAGTTTCGGATGCTTGTCAAGTTGATTTACTGAAGCTCTTAGAAACAATTATGCCCAATCCTAATCTGCTGCCATCTGCATTTAAAAGTCTGCAGAGCATTAAACTGAACCTCAGAGATCTAACAGCAAAACTTATTCCTGGAGCAGAAAGTCAGACTTGCGTATTGAAGTTTGCAGAACTGCTTAAAGTTATTTTACAAAGAAAAATTTTAAGCATTATTAAATATAATTTAAGTCGTTGTCGCGATGAAGTCTCCGATATGCCTGTTGAACTTTTGCAGATTGCCGAACAACTAGACGATTTCTGCATTGACTTGATTTTATCAACTGACGGAGTTACTTTTGTGAGCTCAAGGGTCAATCACCAAATGTACCCTATTTGGATTTCTGTTGCCGAGCTACCTCCGATTCTACGGATGTCCAAAAAGAATATTGCTTTGGCCGCTTTGTTGTTGGCAAAGGAAAGCCCAATTGGGAAGAAATTGTAAAACAATTGACTCGAGAGCTACAACGTAAGGTTGCAGTTCTAATGCCGAATGGACGTTTATTTTGCCTCAAGTTCAATGTTGTGCTTATTGTCGCTGACCTCTTAGCCGAGCCAAATTTATTGAATATGTACCAGCATAACGGGTACTACGGTTGCCAGTATTGCACCATTCCTGGAGTCATTTATGGCTCAACGCACTCACTCAACCCACAATGACGAAGTTTATCGGGTAAAGCGGCAAATAAGAGAGCCAATGTACCAAGAAATTGTGGTAGAAAAAGCCGAAAATTTCCTGCAACAAGGAAACCAAAAAGTAAATATGGTAGGTGTTAAAGGTAGAAGCACTTTTAGTTGTGTTGTAACTGGATTGCGTTTTACTTGGCGTCTATGCTAGCCTATTGGCAAGACACATGAAGTTGCTGAACAAAAAAGTGAGGGTTGAAATTGACGATATTATGTACCATATCGCAATTCCTGTTGAATTATCTCAGCACGGTCGACAGCCAAGAGTTCTCTCCGAAGTGTCACAGCTCAAAGCGAATGAGTACTTCAATTACTTGTTCTTCCTTGCGCCAGTTGTTTTTCGTGAGTTCTTGAAACGGAAGTTTTTCAATACAAGAGCTTGTTGCGTCTTTCTTTCGGTGTGAGGATTCTTCTTGTTGAAAAAAAAACATAACAGTGGCAGAAAAGTTACTTGATAAATTTTCAGAGGATTCAGTTGATATTTTCGGTGATAACAAAAGTGAAACTATCAACATTCATTGCTTACATCATTTACCAGATCAAGTGCGGCGTTTCGGCCCTCTCTTTGTTATGTCTGCAATGTGTTTCGAATCAGCCCATGCTTTCCTCACCCATTTCGCATCTGGGTCACATGAATTTTGTCAAATAATTTGAAGACGTTACCTGGAGTATCATCAACTACTTCAAGCTTCTTTAGAAGAAGACGATGCGACAGAGTTGGCAGAAAGTTGGACTTATCGAATTAACTCCGCTCAACTGAAATAAACTGACACTGATTTACTTGAAACAGTTCAGGTTTTAACTGCTCGTAATCTCTATAAGAATGCGCTGATTGAGTCTCGCTGCGTTGTTTTTTCGACTCTCCTTGCTACAAACGAAATCCGAGAGGTCCAAATAGTAATATTTGCTTTCGAGCCAATGGTGCTATGCTTTTTGGCCAAATTGAGTACTTCGTCACTTTTGAGGACAGTATAGAGAAGTACGCGTATGTGACCCTGTATTATCCTATCAGATACGGCCTGTCTGATGACAGCGATCTGAAATTTGAAAACTTTGTCCAAGTACTGTCAACAGAGCAAACGCAATGGGTGAATGTTAGCGAAATGAAAAAAGTGGCCCTCATAGAAATCAAAACTGAGAAATGGCTAGTATTTGTCCCGAAGTTTGTTGATCATAAGTGAACGCTTTGCCTAAACTTGTTACATTTTGTGGACCTTAATTGATTGAAGTTTCTGTTCAACTGTTTTCTACGGCTCGTTTACTTTTTTCCGACGGTGTCTGCTCTGTGTGTGCTATGGTTTGAAATCAGAAAAGAATGCCCTTTTTTTTTCAAGTTAAGAACTAGTGTAAAGGTAAGGAACTTGTTTAGTGATTCGGTTGTTTTTCCGACTCTGATGTAAATTTAATCAGCTAGGCGCAAATGTTGAATTCCATGAGATACATTGAAAAAATCTATTCATAAATTTTATTAATTTTTTTCAAAAAAAGCTTTTCGCGGAAAATTTGAATGCATCCAAAAGTGATTTTCAACGCTTAATGGTAGTTTTCTTGAAAAAGATGCTGTGCTAAGAAAATTTTCAATCATAACGAGATTTTGCAATTGCCTTATTTGAATTTTAAAATAATTTTTAGAAAAAATCGATTATAATAAATGGCGATTCGAACCTTCGCCGAAGCGGCTCGTTCATGAGTAATAATTCTCAAATTGAACGATATGGGTAAGTGGTCCAAATTAGAATGATTGTTCAAACGATCGGTCAAGTGACCAAATTGTGTTTTTTGTTTAGACCTGTAATTGACGCCCGTGGGTGCCGTACCACTATGAAATTGCGGTTTCTGACCGAGCAGGTCAATCATTACGAATGTGTTCTTATTATTGTTGGAAACAATGACATAAACAGCAAAATGGATGAAGAAATCCTTCATAATATAAAAATGTCCAAAAATGCACTAAGGAAATCTGTGAATTTCAAAATTTGTGGGTTTTTGCCTCGGCGAGATCACCCAATGCAGTTCAATCACTCTGAAAATACATGGGAAAATCCGGTCAAACGACTCAACAACAAACTTAGAAAGCTATATCCGAAATAATATGCCTCGCCTGCGTGTTTTAAATTGGAAGACTTCCTTCTAGAAGATGGTGCCCATCTGAATGATCTCGGACAAAAGCATATGTCTCAATTTGTACTAAAATGGTGCCGAATTTTCAATATTTTTGCTTGAAACTATTATTGTAACAGGTTCTCGTTTCCCTTTTTTAAATAGATTTTTATCTTTTAACGCTGTTTTAATTGAAGTAAGACCATAAAATTTAAGCATGCTATCAAACGTTAACGGATCGTAAAAGATCTTTCGAGACTTCATAACTCGAAATATAAAATAAAACTACGTTAAAAAGTAAGTTTGGCGCAAGACATTCTAGTAATAGCCGGAAAAATACTTTTGAAACAGCTGGAAAAATGTTTTGAAAATTTGCGCAAGTTCAACATGTGTTTTTTGCGTGACGATGCTACAATTTTTTCTATAATCTGACTGGGTTTCTCTAAAAGCGCTAGATCAATTGAAGTTAGGTTATGTGTTATTCTCTAAGTTAGGTTTCGTTATTCTCTATTAGTGAAAGTTTGGTGCAAGCCATTCTATTAGTGAAAGTTTGGTGCAAGCCATTCTATTAGTGAAAGTTTGGTGCAAGCCATTCTATTAGTGAAAGTTTGGTGCAGGCCATTCTATTTGTGAAAGTTTGGTGCAAGTGGAAGGTTTTTTTTGGTTCCAAATATAGTTTTATATAAATTGAGTAAATTGTTTAAAAATTGTTTTTTAGCAAAAATTTTAGGTTTTTATATAGTAAAAATCACATTTGTTGATTATCAAGCAAAAGTTTTTTTTCACAGGTTTTTGGAGATTCAACCCTTCAAGAACTTTGTTGGGCTATTTAAGAGGCTTCTTGTGATATATATTTCTCATCGGTTAACATAGTAGTTTCAGCGTTAAGCTTGGTTAAATGAAAGAAACCAAAATGACCCGTTTTTGGGCCAAAATTTTGGCTGGGAATTTCGGAGAAAAAATTGCGCCATATTATTTCAGATGAAATTCTAAGCAGCGCTTCTTTTTTTGTTTTATCGTAACATAAATTGAGGAAAATGAGTTTGAAATTTCAAGCTTTGTTCATTTCGTCCGTATGATTTAAATCAGCGCTGTATAATTTCACCTTGTTGCAGTTTTTTCCACCTAATTCGGTCACTCTTTGCTAAAAACTCAACAAATTTCTTAATTTTAACTAGGATTTCATAAAGAGGTTCAAAGATTTATCAAAAAATTTAGTTTTTCTTAATTTTAACTAGGATTTCATAAAAAGGTTCAAAGATTTATCAAAAAACATTTTCGTCTGTGTTTTAGGCTCTGAAGCGGGATCCATGAAAAGAAGAATGTCACCAACCAATGAGATTAGAGAAAACGAAGACCGAGATACGAGTGTGAAAAGTAACAAGACCGCAACTTTAAAATTTATTTAATTTTTCAAAATTTTCAAATCGTAAATTGCTCCTTTATAATTTGTTTTGTAATTTTACATCTTTTGCATGCTTTTTGCAGCAATATGTGACGAGGGCTGTGAGAATGGGTTCTGTGGGGGTCCCAACAAGTGTGTATGTCACCCTGGCTTCTCTGGCCCCACCTGTGGTGAGTGTGTGACGTCACCTGGCTGCAAACACGGCTACTGCTCCGGACACAGGCCATCCACCTGCTCCTGTGAGGTCGGCTGGGGAGGAAACCACTGTGATATAGGTGAACAAACGATTTGAACGATTTTTTATTTTGCTACTGATTAAGACAAACAAATATAGACTTTTTTCAGACTCCAACGAAGAAAAAAACGTAAATGGCGTTAAAAGTTGTCCACAATACATAACAACACAGTGTTAACTTGAATTGATTGTCACTTTTTCTAACAATCTGTTGGTTATAATCTTTATCGATTGAAATCATCAAGTCAGTGAAAACATACAATGAGTTAAAATGTCACTACTGTCTGATTCTTCATTTGAACTCTAACATTTACCAGGTACATCTTGTGGTGCTTTAAGTTTAAAATGGGTTACTTAAATAAAGATTTAATGAAAGAAATTAACGAGCGTAGCGATAAATAAATTGGCGATTTTGATAAGGCTGATCTGTTAACTTCATCTGAAGATCAAGTACAGTGTGAAAACGTTTTTGACTCACCGACAACTGACTCTCAGGTGTTAGTTGCGCAGGAACCTGAAGACGCTGATACAGATTATTTGAAAGATCTAGAATCTGCAAGTCAACTTCTCGCGACAAGCTTGCCACTGCCAAACGCGTCTATGCCTGGTCCGCCTGAATGTTGTAGGTTTCCGAGTTTACCATTCGTGGGCGCTTCCACGCCAAATTCTGCTGAAAAAAAAAACAAATTTCTTGAGTTACGAATTCAACGAGCGCCGGCCAATTCTGGAGGAAATTTTTTTGAATTACCTGGAGGCTCCCTTGTACTCCAGTTGTGGAGTTGGATCCAACAATGCACAAGTTCTAATCCCAGCTTTCACCAATCATCATAAAGTTTCGGATGCTTGTCAAGTTGATTTACTGAAGCTCTTAGAAACAATTATGCCCAATCCTAATCTGCTGCCATCTGCATTTAAATGTCTGCAGAGCATTAAACTGAACCTCAGAGATCTAACAGCAAAACCTATTCCTGGAGCAGAAAGTCAGACTTGCGTATTGAAGTTTGCAGAACTGCTTAAAGTTATTTTACAAAGAAAAATTTTAAGCATTATTAAATATAATTTAAGTCGTTGTCGCGATGAAGTCTCCGATATGCCTGTTGAACTTTTGCAGATTGCCGAACAACTAGACGATTTCTGCATTGACTTGATTTTATCAACTGACGGAGTTACTTTTGTGAGCTCAAGGGTCAATCACCAAATGTACCCTATTTGGATTTCTGTTGCCGAGCTACCTCCGATTCTACGGATGTCCAAAAAGAATATTGCTTTGGCCGCTTTGTTGTTGGCAAAGGAAAGCCCAATTGGGAAGAAATTGTAAAACAAATGACTCGAGAGCTACAACGTAAGGTTGCAGTTCTAATGCCGAATGGACGTTTATTTTGCCTCAAGTTCAATGTTGTGCTTATTGTCGCTGACCTCTTAGCCGAGCCAAATTTATTGAATATGTACCAGCATAACGGGTACTACGGTTGCCAGTATTGCACCATTCCTGGAGTCATTTATGGCTCAACGCACTCACTCAACCCACAATGACGAAGTTTATCGGGTAAAGCGGCAAATAAGAGAGCCAATGTACCAAGAAAATGTGGTAGAAAAAGCTGAAAATTTCCTGCAACAAGGAAACCAAAAAGTAAATATGGTAGGTGTTAAAGGTAGAAGCACTTTTAGTTGTGTTGTAACTGGATTGCGTTTTACTTGGCGTCTATGCTAGCCTATTGGCAAGACACATGAAGTTGCTGAACAAAAAAGTGAGGCTTGAAATTGACGATATTATGTACCATATCGCAATTCCTGTTGAATTATCTCAGCACGGTCGACAGCCAAGAGTTCTCTCCGAAGTGTCACAGCTCAAAGCGAATGAGTACTTCAATTACTTGTTCTTCCTTGCGCCAGTTGTTTTTCGTGAGTTCTTGAAACGGAAGTTTTTCAATACAAGAGCTTGTTGCGTCTTTCTTTCGGTGTGAGGATTCTTCTTGTTGAAAAAAAACATAACAGTGGCAGAAAAGTTACTTGATAAATTTTCAGAGGATTCAGTTGATATTTTCGGTGATAACAAAAGTGAAACTATCAACATTCATTGCTTACAGCATTTACCAGATCAAGTGCGGCGTTTCGGCCCTCTCTTTGTTATGTCTGCAATGTGTTTCGAATCAGCCCATGCTTTCCTCACCCATTTCGCATCTGGGTCACATGAATTTTGTCAAATAATTTGAAGACGTTACCTGGAGTATCATCAACTACTTCAAGCTTCTTCAGAAGAAGACGATGCGACAGAGTTGGCAGAAAGTTGGACTTAACGAAATAACTCCGCTCAACTGAAATAAACTGACACTGATTTACTTGAAACAGTTCAGGTTTTAACTGCTCGTAATCTCTATAAGAATGCGCTGATTGAGTCTCGCTGCGTTGTTTTTTCGACTCTCCTTGCTACAAACGAAATCCGAGAGGTCCAAATAGTAATATTTGCTTTAGAGCCAATGGTGCTATGCTTTTTGGCCAAATTGAGTACTTCGTCACTTTTGAGGACAGTATAGAGAAGTACGCGTATGTGACCCTGTATTATCCTATCAGATACGGCCTGTCTGATGACAGCGATCTGAAATTTGAAAACTTTGTCCAAGTACTGTCAACAGAGCAAACGCAATGGGTGAATGTTAGCGAAATGAAAAAAGTGGCCCTCATAGAAATCAAAACTGAGAAATGGCTAGTATTTGTCCCGAAGTTTGTTGATCATAAGTGAATGCTTTGCCTAAACTTGTTACATTTTGTGGACCTTAATTGATTGAAGTTTCTGTTCAACTGTTTTCTACGGCTCGTTTACATTTTTCCGACGGTGTCTGCTCCGTGTGTGCTATGGTTTGAAATCAGAAAAGAATGCCCATTTTTTTTTTTCAAGTTAAGAACTAGTGTAAAGGTAAGGAACTTGTTTAGTGATTCGGTTGTTTTTCCGACTCTGATGTAAATTTAATCAGCCAGGCGCAAATGTTGAATTCCATGAGATACATTGAAAAAATCTATTCATAAATTTTATTAATTTTTTTCAAAAAAAGCTTTTCGCGGAAAATTTGAATGCATCCAAAAGTGATTTTCAACGCTTAATGGTAGTTTTCTTGAAAAAGATGCTGTGCTAAGAAAATTTTCAATCATAACGAGATTTTGCAATTGCCTTATTTAAATTTTAAATTAATTTTTAGAAAAAATCGATTATAATAAATGGCGATTCGAACCTTCGCCGAAGCGGCTCGTTCATGAGTAATAGTTCTCAAATTGAACGATATGGGTAAGTGGTCCAAATTAGAATGATTGTTCAAACGATCGGTCAAGTGACCAAATTGTGTTTTTTGTTTAGACCTGTAATTGACGCCCGTGGGTGCCGTACCACTATGAAATTGCGGTTTCTGACCGAGCAGGTCAATCATTACGAATGTGTTCTTATTATTGTTGGAAAAAATGACATAAACAGCAAAATGGATGAAGAAATCCTTCATAATATAAAAATGTCCAAAAATACACTAAGGAAATCTGTGAATTTCAAAATTTGTGGGTTTTTGCCTCGGCGAGATCACCCAATGCAGTTCAATCACTCTGAAAATACATGGGAAAATCCGGTCAAACGACTCAACAACAAACTTAGAAAGCTATATCCGAAAGAATATGCCTCGCCTGCGTGTTTTAAATTGGAAGACTTCCTTCTAGAAGATGGTGCCCATCTGAATGATCTCGGACAAAAGCATATGTCTCAATTTGTACTAAAATGGTGCCGAATTTTCAATATTTTTGCTTGAAACTATTATTGTAACAGGTTCTCGTTTCCCTTTTTTAAATAGATTTTTATCTTTTAACGCTGTTTTAATTGAAGTAAGACCATAAAATTTAAGCATGCTATCAAACGTTAACGGATCGTAAAAAATCTTTCGAGACTTCATAACTCGAAATATAAAATAAAACTACGTTAAAAAGTAAGTTTGGCGCAAGACATTCTAGTAATAGCCGGAAAAATACTTTTGAAACAGCTGGAAAAATGTTTTGAAAAATTTGCGCAAGTTCAACATGTGTTTTTTGCGTGACGATGCTACAATTTTTTCTATAATCTGACTGGGTTTCTCTAAAAGCGCTAGATCAATTGAAGTTAGGTTATGTGTTATCTCTAAGTTAGGTTTCGTTATTCTCTATTAGTGAAAGTTTGGTGCAAGCCATTCTATTAGTGAAAGTTTGGTGCAAGCCATTCTATTAGTGAAAATTTGGTGCAAGCCATTCTATTAGTGAAAGTTTGGTGCAGGCCATTCTATTAGTGAAAGTTTGGTGCAAGCCATTCTATCAGTGAAAGTTTGGTGCAAGCCATTCTATTAGTGAAAGTTTGGTGCAAGCCATTCTATTTGTGAAAGTTTGGTGCAAGCCATTCTATTTGTGAAAGTTTGGTGCAAGTGGAAGGTTTTTTTTGGTTCCAAATATAGTTTTATATAAATGAAATATCTGTAATTGGGTTAATCTTGGGTTAAGATTAGACAAAAAAGAAGAGAATAAAAATTGCTCAGAATTCCATCAGAATTAATATGGTGCAGTTTTTTCTCCGAAATTCTCAACCAAAATTTTACTCCAAGATTGGGTCGTTTTCAATGAATCAAGAATTACGATCATACTACTTTGTTCATTGATGAGAAATATTTACCACAAGAAGGCTCTAATACAGCCCAACAAAGTTCTAGAAGGGTTAATTCTCCAAAAATTTGAGTAAATTGTTTAAAAATTGTTTTTTAGCAAAAATTTTAGGTTTTTATGTAGTAAAAATCACATTTGTTGATTATCAAGCAAAAATTTCTTTTCACAGTTTTTTGGAGATTCAACCCTTCAAGAACTTTGTTGGGCTATTTAAGAGGCTTCTTGTGATATATATTTCTCATCGGTTAACATAGTAGTTTCAGCGTTAAGCTTGATTAAATGAAAGAAACCAAAATGACCCGTTTTTGGGCCAAAATTTTGGCTGGGAATTTCGGAGAAAAAATTGCGCCATATTATTTCAGATGAAATTCTAAGCAGCGCTTCTTTTTTTGTTTTATCGTAACATAAATTGAGGAAAACGAGTTTGAAATTTCAAGCTTTGTTCATTTCGTCCGTATGATTTAAATCAGCGCTGTATAATTTCACCTTGTTGCAGTTTTTTCCACCTAATTCGGTCACTCTTTGCTAAAAACTCAACAAATTTCTTAATTTTAACTAGGATTTCATAAAGAGGTTCAAAGATTTATCAAAAAATTTAGTTTTTCTTAATTTTAACTAGGATTTCATAAAAAGGTTCAAAGATTTATCAAAAAAAATTTTCGTCTGTGTTTTAGGCTCTGAAGCGGGATCCATGAAAAGAAGAATGTCACCAACCAATGAGATTAGAGAAAACGAAGACCGAGATACGAGTGTGAAAAGTAACGAGACCGCAACTTTAAAATTTATTTAATTTTTCAAAATTTTCAAATCGTAAATTGCTCCTTTATAATTTGTTTTGTAATTTTACATCTTTTGCATGCTTTTTGCAGCAATATGTGACGAGGGCTGTGAGAATGGGTTCTGTGGGGGTCCCAACAAGTGTGTATGTCACCCTGGCTTCTCTGGCCCCACCTGTGGTGAGTGTGTGACGTCACCTGGCTGCAAACACGGCTACTGCTCCGGACACAGGCCATCCACCTGCTCCTGTGAGGTCGGCTGGGGAGGAAACCACTGTGATATAGGTGAACAAACGGTTTGTTATTTTGCTACTGATTAAGACAAACAAATATAGACTTTTTTCAGACTCCAACGAAGAAAAAAACGTAAATGGCGTTAAAAGTTGTCCACAATACATAACAACACAGTGTTAACTTGAATTGATTGTCACTTTTTCTAACAATCTGTTGGTTATAATCTTTATCGATTGAAATCATCAAGTCAGTGAAAACATACAATGAGTTAAAATGTCACTACTGTCTGATTCTTCATTTGAACTCTAACATTTACCAGGTACAACTTGTGGTGCTTTAAGTTTAAAATGGGTTACTTTTTTAGATCTGGAGTACTGCACCAGAATGAAGCCTTGTGTGAAAGGAGGAAAGTGTCTGGCGGCCAGTGATGCTGATTCCCTGTTCAAGTGCCAGTCCCCGGACGGGTTCTCTGGCGCCAAATGCCAACACTTTTCCAGCTGCTCTGCTCCTGGCTACTGCCAGAATGGGGGCTCATGTCTTGATCCACAGTCAAGCATCTGTGAGTGTCCTAAGACCTGGATGGGTGCAAGATGCGACGTGAAAGCAACATGTGACATTGTCAGTTGCCAAAATGGGGCCACATGTGAGAGATCTATTGCCACAAATGAGCTGTACTGTGCGTGCCCTACTGGATATGTCGGAAGTTTCTGTGATATTGAGGATCCATGTGAAACTAGAGATAACGAACCTGCATGCAAAAACGGTTCGTTTAAAAGATTTCCTTAAGTTCTAGAAGGGTTAAATCTCCAAAAACTTGAGTAAATTGTTTAAAAATTGTTTTTTAGCAAAAATTTCAGGTTTTATATAGTAAAAATCACATTTGTTGTTTATCAAGCAAAAATATTTTTTCACAGGTTTTGGAGATTCAACCCTTCAAGAACTTTGTTGGGCTATGTAAGAGGCTTCCTGTGATATATATATCTCATCGGTTAACATAGTAGTTTCAGCGTTAAACTTGATCAACTGAAAGAAGCCAAAATGACCCGTTTTTGTGCCAAAATTTTGGCTGGGAATTTCGGAGAAAAAATTGCGCCATATTATTTCAGATGAAGTTCTAAGCAGCACTTCACTTTTTGTCTTATCGTAACATAAATTGAGGAAAACGAGTTTGAAATTTCAAGCTTTGTTCATTTTGTTCAACTAGGATTTCATAAAAAGATTCAAAGATTTATCAAAAAATTTAGTTTTTCTTAATTTTAACTAGGATTTCATAAAAAGGTTCAAAGATTTATCAAAAAATTTATTCGGCGAAATAAATTCGGCTCATGTTTTGTCGCTTTTGCAAAATTTACTTTGCATTGGTTTAATGATAAAAAGTGATTATTCTTGTTTTTAACAGATCAGGTCAGTTATAATAAGAAAAATTATATATTCAAACAGTTTAATCACTCAAAAAAAGATTTGACAATTTTCTTGGCATTTTTGTTTCTGATCAATATTTATCTAACCACATGTTGTCGTTTTAGTTAACGCTCACAAAACAGTCAAAAAAAAGTTTTACACTAGTGATTGTATTTTTTTGAGGTTGAAATTTTCGTACTTCCAAAAAAAATGTTGTAGTTTCGTACTTCCAAAACTACAACTTCCTGTGGTATTTTTTTGTGTCCGGATCAGTCGGCAGCTAACCACGTATTTTGGCTTACCAAACCCTCGTAAAATACTAAAAGCTTGTTTAAGCTAGGGGTTGTGTTTCTCATCTGTTTTTCTGAGATTGAATTTTTTTGTTTTTCTAAAAAACAATTAGTGATTTTTTTATGTTCAATTTTAGACAAAAATTTCTTTTGACAAAAATGAATACCACGCAAAAAAAGAAGAGAAAACTTTTAAAAAACTTTTAAATTTTCTCATAATTTTTCTTTACAAAATTCTGAAAAATTTTTAAAACAACTTTTTTTGCAAAATAAGCGCAGAAGGAAAGATTAATATTTTTCTTTGTAAAATTAAATTTGGTGAGCTTGAATGTCTTTAAAAAAGTAAGTTTCTTTATAACGAACTTTACTCGATTGCGTTACTCGCTCGAAATTAGACGATAATCAAAAATATTTCAAATCAGTTTTTCTCGACGGAAGTTGTTTTTTAGAATCACGACTGAAGGGATTTTGAAATGTTATGTCACTCAAACTATTTCGATGATTGTTTTTAGGATGATGTATTTTTGCGCGGAAAGCAAAAAAAAACATTCGAATACAAAGTTCTTCCTCATTTTCAATGGTCCCAATACTATTAATTATACTGTCACTGGAGCTAAACTATATCGGGTTGCTAACCGAGCGGACACAATTAAATTGTTTAGCTCTATGCAGAATAGGCCAGGTCTATTTTTTCCAGGAAAAATATAGAATTTTTCATTAATGTTTTTTTTTTCATTTTTTCAAAGTGTTGTTAATCACACTTCTCTATTTGAAAAAAGTCACACTTCTCTATTTCTCTACTTTGTCGCGAATTGACTTTGATTTTTCCGACCAATTGGAAAATGTCGAGCAACTTTATATTTTGTTTTTTTTTATCACGCAAAATCAGGTACAAAAAAAGCCCTTCCAGTCGTAATTCAATTGACTCCAAAAAAATTGAAAAAAAAGTTATTCCGCTATCGAGAAAAACAATTTTTAGTTTTTTTTTTCAATTTTTAGTCTTCATTCGAGCAATTAAAGCAAGAGAGCAGGCTTATAGTTTGTTATCCTAAAAATTAATAGCTTTCCTCAGCTTAATTTAAACCGTGAAAACTTGTTTCTACTCAAGTAAACGTAGTTTTTGATTTCTTAGCGCCTTTTTTGCAAATCAACGTTTTTGGCACTTTTAGAGTTTAAAACAATTAGTTTTTTCATGATTATTATTTTTTGGTGAATGCGCCTAAGTTCTGGAAAAATAAATTTGAAAAACTAATTTGAACTTTTTTCTAAGACCATGGTCGGAAAGTTGTGTGCTACTTGTACTGTAACCAGTTCTGGAGGCAAATTTCACTATCGAACAAGAAAATTGTAATGGTCACAAAAAACGTGAAAGACTTCTAATATCGATTAATTGGCAGGCTATTTAATTATCAGATTTCCCAGTGAAATTAAAAATTTATCTAATGATTCAGTTGCCTCAAATTGGATTAATTTTATTTAAAAAAGTTGCCAATCTCATTTTGTTCTAGAAATTCAAAGCGCTACAAAGCCATCAATTGTTTTCTTCAAATTTCGAAAACTGAGATTTTTTCTGTTAACTATGTTCCCGGGATGACCAAAACTTCTTATCAAACAATTCCCATATATGAGAAACTTCTTGTCATACAATTCCATACAATTCCATACGTACAGAAAATTGTATGAAAACTCTATGATAAGCATTTTTCCATATATGAAAACTGTATGATAGTGTGTTTTTCCATAAACCAAAAATTTTGATTTTTTCTTTCTAAATTTAGTTTCTGAAAAATTTTCGGTTGTAGTTGCAACCGAACACAAGTGACAAAGACCTTGGTTACTCGAAACACCAAAGGTTGGCCGGTCTTGCATTGACAATGCATAGAAAACGACCTGATTGTGGCTGTCTTTTACAATTGATATAACAAAAGTAACAAACATTTATTTTTTGGCAGAATTTTTTAATGATGATTATTTTAAATTTTTGAATTTTCAAATTATCAGACATTGATCAAGGCATATATTAACACCCCATACAGAAGAAATAGGAATTTTCCGCGTTTTTGAAAAAAATATATAAGTGAAAAGAAAATAAAAGCCAATTTTATCGTATCCTGGACTACGTTATGCACACAAAATATTCAATTTTGCATGCAAAAATTTTTTTTCGAAAATTGTTTGTTTGCGTACGAAATTCGATTTGCGGTTGAAAAAAAAAACAAATAAAATTTTGGGCCAAATTTTCAAAATTACTTTGCGTCGCCATCAAAAAAAATGCCAGTCATACACTTTCCATATATGGGAATTGTATGATAAGCATTTTTTTCAAAGAAACGAAAACCTCAGTTTTTATCACCAGACTGTTTTATTAGAATCAAGCAGCCACAGAAACGAGTTTATACCAGTTTTCAACCATTTTTAGAAATTGTATGAAAATTGTATGACAAGCATTTTCCCACACACTTGATGTATGGAATTGTACGATAAGCATTTTCGGTGTATGGAGGTCAACCCGAGCATCTTTGTTTTTCATTACATTGGCTCAAAAATCAACTGAGGCTGAACAAACTTCAATTGAAAAAAAAAGAAAATTTTAAACAGTTTTGAAAAATATTTCAAAAACACACTTCATATCTTTTTTCAGCTAATCAGATTTAAAATTTGCAAAATTTGTCTGCTTCCTGAACTGTCTACTTACCCGGTTTTCAACTTACTGGCCACACACCAGCAAAAATACAAAACACAATGAAAGAATGTAAAATATGTTTTGCCGATCGGAACGGGGCTAGGTCTTTTAACAGACCGACCTTTTACCAGACTCACCTTTTACCAGACCACAATGCAATAACTCATTTAATATTAGTTGAAATTAGTGGAAGATTTGAAAAGCAAGCGCCTAGAACAAAACTTTGTTGAGAAACCGTGAAATCATTGTTTTAAACAGCAGACTAAACTGCGTCCTTACATCTGTCAATCAAATTTGTTTATCGAGTCTGATAAAAGCTCCATGTTATAATTTTCCTGGTAGAAGGTCGGTCCCCGATCGCAACAAGTTAAAAAGCGGCGCCGAGAACAAGGGGGGCTTTTTTCATGCGCGAAAGACCAAATGGGCAAAAAAACTGAGCGAAGGACCGAAAACAAAATTAGCCGAAAGTCAAATTTTGAAAAGAAGCAATTGCCATTCAATGAAATGAATTAAATGAAGTAATATTTTGCTTCTTTCATAACGAAACCCTTGAAATATAAAATTTGTTCCAATTCGGCGTCGGTCAGTGACAATTTGAAACTTTTGCATATTTCTGCCGTTTTTATATTCGGCCAGTATCAATATTAAGTCCTTTGAAATTTGAAATTTCCAAATTTAAGATTACTGAAATCTGATTGGCTGATTTTATTTTGGCGCATTCGGTTCTTCGCGCATGAGGGATTCCATTGAGAACAAGCTTTAACTGTCGACAGATGGCGTCCCTCATGCTTGAGGGACCGGATGCTTGAAATTAATTTTAGCTTACTATGAGCCAATGATCTATGAGCCAAAATCTCAAAGTAAGAAAGTAACTCTAGGCCATTAGCGTTAATACTGACCGATTAGATAATAAGCAGATGCGTTTTCAAATATTGCCGGATCGAAGGCGGATTGGAATTAATTTACCGATTTACGAAAATTGTAAAAAATAAAACTTTTTTTAAATCTGCACGAATTGTACAGCTTTAAACATTTTCTGTTAATTTTGAGGATCATGTTAACTATTCCCCCTTCCTTATGGTACCAATACCCCCTAAAAAACACATTTCGACAGTTTAAATGTTAAAGGTCATTTATGCTTAACTGGTTTGGTTTTGTATTTCTCAGAAATGTGTTCGTAAAAAATCCCAAATGTGGTCCCAAATCCAGACGTAAAAAACAAAAAATTACTTTAACACCAAAAATTAATAAAACTAGCCTTGAATTCAAGGCAATCATAAAAGCCAACAGTACAGCTAAGAGTTCAGATGAATGATAAATTAACTGAATCATTATAATTTTCACATAAAAACTGAAAAAAAAGTTTCATTTCCACATTTTTGGCCCGAGCTGGTATATTTTTACTCGTTTCGGCGTTTAGCTTGAGCCAAAAATTTCAATTCCCGCCAATGATGGAGAGACGGAATTGTGGAGAACTGATTTCAGCATATCAGAATTGAGAGTTCAATAATCTTAGGTAAAACACAAATCCTGGCCATTCAATTTAGAAGAATACATAAACGGATGGGTCCCAAAGCCAGGGTCCTATGTATTAAGATTAGGAATAGATTTTTCAAAAACAAGAAATAAGACAAAATAGAAAAATCAATCAATGACGTGGCAGAAAAAAATGTATTTCCTTTCAGCTTGGCTATTTTATTTTCAATCTAATATCAGTTTAAAAATTGAGGGGATAAAGTTGCTTAAAACCAGAAAAAAGTGGGATAGAAAACAGTGCTTTTTGTTGCTCGCTTTATACGTTGCAAATTGCCGTTTACAATTTTGAACAGATTTTTGTAATGTTTAACAAAATCATGTATAAAACACTAGACTCACTTTTTGTGAACAGAATTTTTCAATGTTTAAAATCCGTTCTCCCCATGTCTTCCGCGCCCAAAGGAGCGAAAACGGGTGCGAGTTTTACGGCCGGTCGAGTTAGCTCCCCGGAGCGGGTGGTAACTACGGCGGATCGGGCTATGTTGTCGTTTCCGTAATTAAGGGTTTTTATACGAGCCAGAGGGTAGTGTCCCCTTGGGCTGCGTTCGTCATCAATCCACACTAAATCCCCTGTTTTAAAAATAACGTCACTATCGGAGTGCCTTTTACTACGTTTATTCAGCGCTGGCACATAATCTTGCAGCCAACGACTCCAAATTGCGTTGGCGTAGCTTTGCGCTCGGATATATTGCTTTCGATGGTCGAACTGCTCCTGGAAAGAGAGAGAAGGGAAGTTAGCACCATTTCGGCCTAACAAAAAATGATTAGGAGTTAACACCTCGAAACCATCCGGACTTGCACTTACTGATGTTATAGGTCGAGCGTTCAGTGATTGTTCTACAAGACAGAAAGTTGTTTCAAGGACTTCGGGAGTGAGCTTTCTACTTCCTATTATTGCCTAGAATACCCTTTTACAACACCGAACGAGACGTTCCCAAGAACCACCGTGATGCGGGGCTGCCGGGGGGTTAAATTTCCACTTAATACCCTTTTCGCCAGCTCTGGGTGTGCTTGATTGTTCCACGACTGAATGAATGATAAATTAACTGAATCATTATAATTTTCACATAAAAACTGAAAAAAAAGTTTCATTTCCACATTTTTGGCCCGAGCTGGTATATTTTTTAGTCGTTTCGGCGTTTAGCTTGAGCCAAAAATTTCAATTCCCGCCAATGATGGAGAGAGGGAATTGTGGAGAACTGATTTCAGCATATCAGAATTGAGAGTTCAATAATCTTAGGTAAAACACAAATCCTGGCCATTCAATTTAGAAGAATACATAAACGGATGGATCCCAAAGCCAGGGTCCTATGTATTAAGATTAGGAATAGATTTTTCAAAAACAAGAAATAAGACAAAATAGAAAAATCAATCAATGACGTGGCAGAAAAAAATGTATTTCCTTTCAGCTTGGCTATTTTATTTTCAATCTAATATCAGTTTAAAAATTGAGGGGATAAAGTTGCTTAAAACCGGAAAAAAAGTGGGATAGAAAACAGTGCTTTTTATTGCTCGCTTTATACGTTGCAATTTCCGTTTACAATTTTGAACAGATTTTTGTAATGTTTAACAAAATCATGTATAAAACACTAGACTCACATTTTGTGAACAGAATTTTTCAATGTTTAAAATCCGTTCTCCCCATGTCTTCCGCGCCGAAAGGAGCGAAAACGGGTGCGAGTTTTACGGCCGGTCGAGTTAGCTCCCCGGAGCGGGTGGTAACTACGGCGGATCGGGCTATGTTGTCTTTTGGGTAATCAAGCGTTTTTATACGAGCCAGAGGGTAGTGTCCCCTTGGGCTGCGTTCGTCAACAATCCACACTAAATCCCCTGTTTTTAAAATAACGTCACTATCGGAGTGCCACTTACTGCGTTTATTCAGCGCTGGCACATAATCTTGCAGCCAACGACTCCAAATTGCGTTGGCGTAGCTTTGCGCTCGGATATATTGCTTTCGATGGTCGAACTGCTCCTGGAAAGAGAGAGAAGGGAAGTTAGCACCATTTCGGCCTAACAAAAAATGATTAGGAGTTAACACCTCGAAACCATCCGGACTTGCACTTACTGATGTTATAGGTCGAGCGTTCAGTGATTGTTCTACAAGACAGAAAGTTGTTTCAAGGACTTCGGGAGTGAGCTTTCTACTTCCTATTATTGCGTAGAATACCTTTTACAACACCAAACGAGACGTTCCCAAGTGATGCGGGGCTGCCGGTGGTTAAATTTCCACTTAATACCCTTTTCGCCAGCTCTGAGGGTGCTTGATTGTTCCACGACTGAATACAACTCAAGAGTTCTGTCTCGGCTCCCACAAAATTGGTGCCGTTATCAGAGCAAATGACTGATGGAGTGCCGCGACGGGCAATGAATCTTTCGATTCGCATTACACACGAACTCGTGTCCATGGATGAGACAATCTCAATATGTACAGCTCTTGTGGTCATACATGTAAAAAGGAAGCACCATCGTTTTTCAGAACTCCTCCTTTTTGAGACGTAAAAGGGTCCAAAATAATCAACACTACAGTTTGTGAAGGGAGGCTGGCGGTAACCAAGCCTTTCAACTGGAAGCTCTGCCATCATAGGTGTGACAGTTTTGGCTTTGCGCTTCCTACATATAAGGCAGTGGACTTCAATGGACTTTAATAAAGAGCGAAGGTTCAAGATTCCGAACTCTAAGTGAATTACAGCTCGCAGGTAGTCTACGAACTGGTGCTGATAGCGTTAATGAATATCACTTACGAACAGTTTCACCAGAGAATGCCTTCCATCAAGGATTATGGGGTGTTTTGCATCATATTCATTTTCAACTAGGAGGCCAATTCGCCCAGTTGAACGAATGAGGAATGCAGGACCCATAAATGGTACATATTGAGCGATACCACTAGACTTTTTGACGATTTTGTCGCAGGACAAGAGTAAATACTCCGCTTCAAAAGATTCTTTTTGGGAAATTAACAAGAGGCGTTGTTTGGCGGTTTCTAATTCAATCGGATTGGTTATTTCCTTGACTTTAGTGCGGTAGTGCCGGTGTTTCGGACTAAGTCTGAGCATGAAGGCAACCACTCGCTGGAGTTTACGAAATGAGCTGAAGTTTTCCCATGCAAATAAAATGGATTGTTTTTGTTTTTGTCCAACGTTTGAAAAATTAGAGGCCTGCTCTAAACCTTCATTAAGGTCACAAGCGGGACCAGCCAGGCGGATTTTCTTAAGTACTTCTATGCTCGGCTTGAAAGGCCACTCGCCACTTTTCAGCAGACTTGGCCCGTTCACCCAACTGCTTGTTTTTAAGGACTCCGCTGAGATTCCTCTGGTTCCCGTATCAGCAGGGTTGTCTCCACTTAAGACGTGAAACCACTGGTCTACGGTCGTACTTTCCAGAATCTCTCCAATCCGGTTTGCCACGAACGTGGGTTGCTTACTACCTGAGTTAACCACTGGAGCACAGTGGTGCTGTCAGTCCACATGAACGTGTTTGACACAGGAATGGTTAGAGCTTTGAGGACATCTTCCTTCAAGCGGGTAGCAAGTAAAGCGGCCTGCAGTTCAAGCTTCGGGATGGAAAGCGCTTTCATAGGCGCGACTCTTGCTTTTCCAAAGAGGAAGGCAACTTGTGTTTCGAGTGAAGTTTTCACACGGGCGCGAAGAAAAGCTACAGCACAAAAAACTTTTTCTGGGCTGTCACCGAACATGTGTAACTAAATCCAATCAAAAGGTGCGGAGAAGTAGCTGCGCTTTACACTCATTTTTCCTAGAGTAGGCAAACCAGAGTGCCAGGCAAGAAATTTTTGTCTTGATATCAACGGGTAGCTCATCATCCCATTGTTGGCCATGAATCCGCCAGATTTCTTTCAACTATAATCGCTCTCTTACTGTATAAGGCGCTACGAGACCTATGGGATCGAAAACGGTAGAAACGAAACTTAACACTGTTCGCTGTGTTATCGAATTTTTTAGCTCACGGTTGACATCACGGCTTACGACGAAATTGTCGTCGATAGTGTCCCACTTCAGACCAAGAACATGGGAATAATTATCCCCACAAGTTACAATATTTTTACTTTCCTGTTGCGGCACGCTTTGGGGCGGGTTTAACTCTTTATTAATTTTAGTTACGTTACTTATGAACTTGGTTAGTTTAAAACCACCTGGAGCTAACAGAGTAATCAACTCTTGACACATTTTAAATGCAACATCAGGGTTCTCAAAGGAGTCTAGATAGTCGTCCATATAAAATTTCTCTACAACTGCGGACGCTGCGTCAGGGAACAACGCCTGATTATCCATTGCAGTCCGTTGCACACCTTGGCGAATCTCTCGCTCCAAAGATATGTCTGGTGTACTGGTGTACAACCACATCGGCTGTGGGGTCCTCCCGCCACAGAAAACGAAGAGATGGTTGGTCCTCTGGAAGGACGCCGACTTGTAGGAACATCCCTTCAATGTCAGCCGATACGGCAAAATGATGTTGACGAAAACGGAGGAGAACGAACACAAGGTTTTGCAGTAGGTCGGGTCCTACTAGCAACGATTTGTTCAATGACGTTCCGTGGAATTTAGACGGTCTGTTAAGGACACGCCTCACTTTACCAGGTTTGTTTGGGTTCACTACGGGATGGTGAGGAAGATACCACTCGCGTATGCTGCGGTTCGAAAAATTATGGGGAGGAACTTGAATCACGTATCCTTAACTCAAATCATCTTCGATAGTTTTTGAGTATTGATTCTTCAAGTGAGGATCTTTCGCTAAACGTTTTTCCAAGGATTTTAACTGAACCAAAGAGGAATGGTAATTGTCTGGCAACATGATAGATTCTTCTGCCCAGAGCATACCTACAGCGTATCTTGATCCATCATGGACAGTGGAGGAATCAAGTGTTTTAGCCGCCCTTTTGTCCTCGGCTGAACGGGAGTCGACCTGTTTGTAGGCTCTGTATGACTCTATTTCATACCAGCGTTTGATTTGACAAGCTAGTTGGGTATCATCCGTATTGCACTTGGAACAAGTCGAAAGCAAACCAGTAGATGTCGGCATTGGGCCGCTCAAGACCCAGCCTATTGGAAGGCGAACCGCGACGGGCGAAGTGTTTGGATCGGCCTCACTCTTGAAATACTCGTCTATATTGGCGTAGCTATACACAATTGGTTTGATTCGAGCAAGGTATGGATACTTGCTCTGTAATGGTACGGATACTTGCTCTGTAAAGGTACGGATACTTGCTCTGTAATTTTGGTCCGGGTCGGCGGACCAAAATGTGCCGCACTCTCGAATCCTGTAAGATCTACAAAAACTTGCTTCAAAATCTGTAAATTATCGGCAACTTAACAGATATTATGAAGAGTAAGTAATATCTGACAACAATGAGTTTAACATTTTCGGTTAGCATTTTAGTAATACGGTTTCCAACAATCTCAAAAATCTATAAACATTTTGATGGCAAACTGACCTTAATCGGACAAAACAGTAGTTTTCAAGGCCTTTTGTCTAAGAAAATTTAATTTTAGCTTTTTCACTTTCGCGCTATAATGACGTCATTAGTTTAAGATTAATTTAAGCGCGAATACCATGCATGGCTCAGAATTTTTTTCACAAAATGTGAACAGATTGAAGACATCTAAAAAAAATTTAAAAACAAAATTAAAAGAAAGTAAAAATAACCAGGAAAGAATTAATGAATAAGCTTGCTTGTGATTGGTCAATTGAAACCTTGTACTCCGATTGGTCAGTTTTAATGTCAATTTGAATATCTTTCTTGTAAGGAGGAAAACATTTCATTCCAAACCACAAAAATTTGTTTGTTGCCTTCTTTTCATTTATTAAATTTAAAAAAACTGTCAACAAGTTTATACATTGAATGAAACTGTTAACTTTTTTAACCGATTTTTCCAACGTTTGAAAACTTGTTTTCCACGTGCATTGTTAAGATATTTGGTTCACAAAATGTGAACAGTTTAAAGACATGTAGAAAAAAATAAAATAAAATAAAAATTAACCAGGAGATAGTGAATAGGAATTTTATTCTTGCTTGTGATTGGTCAATTGAAACCTGGTACTCTGATTGGTCAATTTTGGTTTCAATTTGAATAGCTTTTCATAAGGAGGAAAACAATTTTTTCCAAAAGACACAAATTTGTTTGTTGACTTCTTTTTTATTTATAAAAATAAAAATAAAAGTATTCCTAATGAAAACTGTCAACCAGTTTATACATTGAACAAAACTGTACATATTTTAAGAACAGTTTTTTTCTACGTTTAAGAATTTGGTCCCCATACACGGTTAGGAATTTTTATTAAAAGAATGTCAACAGATTGAAGACATGTACAAAAAAGAAAAGAAAAATAATTTACCAGGAGGGAGTGAATAAGAATGCTTGCTTGTGATTGGTCAATTTTTGTGTCGATTTGAATATCATCTTTACGAGGAGGAAAACTTTTAATTCCAAAACTCACAATTTTGTTAGTTGCCTTCTTTTCATTATTAAATTTGAAATTTATAATCAGCAACTATTTTTAGCAAAATTATCCCTAGTAAAAATGGTCAACTAGTTCATACATTGAACAAAACTATTCACATTTTGTGAACAAATATTTTCAACGTTTAAAAAATTGGTCTCCCCAAACATGCTTAAGAAAATTTTTTCAAAAATTTAGAACCGAATAAAAACATGTATAAATTTTTTTTCTTCAATGTTTAAGAAGTTGTTCGTGCCATGCATGATTAAGAGTTTTTGTTCACTAAATGTGAACAGACTAAAGTCATGTTTGAACAATGCTTGATTGTGTTTGGGAAGCTTTGTAATGTTTGAAACTTTCTCATGTGTTAGCATTAGATTCACAATTTGTGAAAATTTTTGTTCAAAGTTTATTTTTTCTTGTTATTCTTTAGAAAATGGAATCTTTCACGGTTGACTTTTCCTCATATGCAGCTTTGGACACTGAAAACACTCTTTCATTATTCCAAACAGCATTAGGCGAGCCCTTGAGTCTTCAAGGGCAATGGTGTGAAAGTCTTGCAAAAGTGACGTATCTAAAAATAAACTAGAATAACAAATGGTATAGAAATTTACAAAGTCTTCTTGGAAACCACAACAAAATTTTTGAAGATTTAATTTATAGCATGAAAAAAACTATTCATATTTCTCGCTGGCGTTGGAACAAAGAGTGGAACAAACGGTGGGTTATACAAAAGCACCCTTATTAAGAAGTTTTCAGTTGTTCGACTCGCGAGAAATGTTGTCGACAATTGAAAATGCCAATTCGTTCACCGGTAGTTTTCATCAAGTGTTTGATAGTTCACAGAAAAAATTTTGACAGAGAAACTGATACATAATATACTGATTAAAATACGTACAGACTCTGGTGGTTAAGTTCTGTTTACAGGCGTTGCAAGAAGTTTTCTTACACTCTTGTTTCAAAAAATTAACTTGGGAAATCTAATTTCGTTTCTATTTTGGTAGGCATATATGTAAAACATCAGATTACAATGATTGTCTAAACTATACTTTGAGTTTCAGACGAAAGATGAATTCATAGCAACAAAAAGCAAGGTTAAGTGTTAGCGATTGGTCAAAAACTAAGTTCAAGCAGCAGCAGCAACAGGACAAGACTACATTAGGATAAGAATTTTAAAAAAAAGAATATCAGCTGTCGACGACATGAAACAATCGAATGTGGACGCTTCGTGGGATCTTGAGCGTCGTAATAGACGATTTGTCCAATTTGCTATCCAAATTTAAGGTGACAATGTCTATCTCTACATGAAACGTGGATGGACTCAACAGGAGATTAGTTTCGAGTCAATCAAATGAATCTTACGCTCGAACAGTTTTCGGCAATGACGGTTTTGGCTGGTTCAACCAATGAGGTTTTGTTGGGGCATGCAGACCTGGAGCTTCGAGCTCAATTCGAGAGGGCGCTAGCAGCTCTTATTAACATACAATCATCAAGACCTTTGGAGAACTATTCGGCGGCGTCAGTTCAGACCAACGATAAGGATGAGGTCAACCAGGAAACATCGGCAGACAATATGGATGTTTTCATTCAGTCTCAGGAAAATAACAGTTTTCCAGAAGATGATATCTGGGCTGCCAAAGAACTCAAATTTAGCAAAACGCCAAAAAAGGGCTAAGCTTACTACAGTTTCTAATATTTCAAAAAAGTTTTGATATGTTTCGGGCTTCTCGGTTAAAGACATTTGATGAGCAATCTTTAAATCCGCAATCAGTGAGCAATCTTTAAATCAAGTCAGAATGAGTACCGTCAGGCCTGATGACATTTTGGTTGGCGGCAAGGTGGAGGAAGAAATTTCTTAGCAAACAGACATCGAAGAAGAAGAAGGTAATCAAAACTCGATGGTATTTGTTGACGACAGGGAGAAAGGGGACAATACTGAGCAAGCTACATCAACTGGGGTGAAATTGCCATAAACCAATGTTTTTTTTCTGTACGATTTCTGATACATTTTGAAAACTGTGTTCTTGTCACACACCAGCAGCAGACACAATCAATACTTTGAGAGAGAAGCATGACAGACAGTTTCATAATTCATAGGGTTATTGATTCTCTCAAAAGAGGCGATAAAAATTTTTGGTACTACTACTCCTTAACGGAAGGAGAAAAGGAAAAAGCTCTGTTACATTGAGAAATTGATTATCACTAAAATAACAACTATGATATTGCCGGAAATTGTACAGAATCCGGGCCGTTTCAATGACTTGTGGCAAATACTGCTTCGAATTGTGAAGAAATATAGAAGATTTTGTAATAGAGCAGGCTTGACTGACAAAGCGAAGCAAAGACGAAAACTTTGAAAAGCACTCGATACCTCAAATAATTCTGTTGTTGGTTTATGGTCTATTATGGTGGATTCTATTGGTTAGACTAATGGAAATTTCTTAAAATATAAAAATGAAGTCCTAATTAATCTTTTTGATTGACCATTTTGACGGAATTTCTTTCTCATTGAATGATCGATCAAACAATTGAACCATACCTAAAAGTCCGCTGAGTTAAAATGACCGCAGTTGCAGTAGCCAAAACTCATTAAGAGCTGGAGTTGCTGGAGAGTAGCTTCCATGAAGTGAAGGATATTAACCCGAGCAATAGAGTAATAATGAGGTTAAAACTGAAGCTTTTGCACAATCTCAGAAGAGGCCTACTGGCAGTGGCAAAACAGGAGTGTTGCAAGAATCTAGAAACGCTTCAACTCTTCAAAATGACCCGTTTGATGATAAAGGTTTTGTATCAAATGAGATACAATCCATCAATCGACAGTCAAAAAAGACGGAAAATTCTCAAATAAAACACCAGTTGATGCTTCTTTTTGTACACTTCAATGTAGTGCGTTTTTTTTCTTAAACTAATTATTTGGATAAAAAACGACCATTTGAACGATACACATTGATTGACTATTACTAACCATCCCAACTACTTAATTAAAAAATTTTAGATTCAACGTTTTTTTTCTTTACATCAAGTGGTTGGAGATATTCCAAAACCCGAAGCATCCAATCAAACGTGATAGTTTGCGAACAAATGACAAATTTTTTTTTTTAAATTCAGGTTTTCAAAAAGTAAACAAGTGTCGAGAACAAGTAATGCTCTACGCATTTCACCCAACCTTTGTTACTCACTCACTTAAGGTTGTTACTCACTTGGCGCAGGTTTCGAACGGGATGCTCTTAGCTTTTTATTTTCACAAGGGTTGGGTCAATTGCGTAGAGCATTACAAAAAATTAACTGCGTGAGAAAAATGTTCCAAGTTTGTCTGCAGCTCTTAAATCAGCGAAGACAGAATGTGACCAAATATCAATTTGATTTTCTCTACCTTTGATTCCAAGTTGGAAAAGGTCACCTCGTAGTCTCAACTGACAGTTTGAAGCGCGCTTCTTCTCTGTGGTCTTCTAGAAACTGTATAAAAGTCCTGTGGGTTGAAAGAGGACCCCATGTACTTGCAGCTGACGGCAAACGGGCCAGTCAATCAAGTTTTGTGCGTGTGTGTCTGTGTGGTTACATCCAAATTCCTGAAATGCCACGAAAACTTTGTTACCCACTTGACGTTACGAAAACTTTGTTACTCACTCACTTAACGTTGCTACTCACTTGGTGCAGGTTTCGAACCGGATGCTCTTTGCTTTTTATTTCCACAAAGTTTTCCTAACGTCAAGTGGGTAACAACGTTTTTGTGACAATTCAGGAGTTTGGATGTAATCACACAGACACGTACGCACAAAATTTGATTGACTGGCGCGCTTGCCGTCAACTGCAAGTACATGGGGTCCTTTTTAACCCTCAGGACTTTTATACAGTTTCTAGAAGACCACAAAGAAGAAGCGCGCTTCAAGCTGTCAGTAGAGAATACGAGGTGACCTTTTCCAAATTGGAATCACAGGTAGACAAAATCAAACTGATTTTGGGTCACATTCTGTCTTCGCTGATTCAAGAGCTGCAAACAACCTTGCAAAATTTTTCTCATAGAGTTAGAGTGATTCAACAAGATCCTAGATTAAGTTTTCAGATTCATATACCATTCAAAGATCATGACGATTTCAGCATAGATTTATGTAAGCGAAATGGATCGGGTACTGAATTCCAACCAAGGTTTTAATATCAGTAGTACATTTCAATTGAATGTTATGTCTGTATCTTTTCCCGCAATGGGGTGTAAAGATATTAGAGGTATAAATAACCGCACCATTCCCAATCTGCTCACTTTTATGCAGCAAAAACAATCAGTCGTACGAATAATTGAGACAGAAGACAATAACTGCCTAATCACTGCACTTGCCACTGGACACGAACGCATAATGGAAGCAGCTCAATGAGCTCGAAAAAAGAAAAACTTATCCTGCCTAGAGAACCAATCGGTCGCTATGAACCGTCTTATCAAACAAATAGTGATAGAAAACCAATTAACAGACAGTTTTACATTAAAGTATGGGGCAACATGGACGCTTGAAAAACTTGAAAAACTGTCAAAAATGGTTCCACTCAAAAATTATGCAATATCTCGGTATGACCGAAAGTTTATGGCTGCTTTCCTAAAGTGTTTTAACGAAAGTCGACAAAAGCATATAGCGTTGTATAATCCAGATGGAGGAGGACATGTGGATCTTATAACAACAATGAAAAGTTTAGTCTGGGCTCGTTTTTACTGTTATGCTTGTCACAAAGCCTATTCAACATCTAAGCATATGTGCCCTGCCAGCTCATGTGTAGACAAGCTGAATGTAAAAATAGATGCGGTCGCCTTGATTCTTATCAAGTAGGAGGGATAGCTCCGTGCACTACGTGTGGATTGAAACTGAAAACTCAACTTTGTACGGATGCTCACATCTCACACTGCGCAAGTTTTAGACAGTGCCCCATATGTTCTGCCTGTGTCGCAAAGCGGTCAATGTCTTCGCATAAAGATTCAAAAACACTGTGCGTCGTTTGCTCCCAGTACTTTGACAATGGGAAGAGTCATTTGCATCGATGCTTCATTCAACCACCAATAAGAAGGAAACGCCCAAACACCGACTACGACAATGAAAGTAAAAAACATCAGGAATTAGCGAGAAAGACAAAGAAAATGGACGAAGAAAGCAGCCCGTTACCGGACATTGATCGAGATACTGAGCAAGCAGTACAAGACAATGCAATCTGGGTTTTTGTTATAGGAACGGATAAAGTTGCGAGCAGAGCAAAAGTCATAAGGATGTTTTGTTATGCGCAAAAACACTGAGTGGTGATCAAGAACATGTGCTTAGGGGTTACATTTGCGGATCACAATGTTGGTCATTCTTTTTTGGTGATCTGGAACGTGTAAGTAAATGGGAATGGCTCATTGCACACTTTGGTAGCGGATTTGATTTTTTACCCATTCTTGAATAGTTACATGAACAACAACAATGCATTTCAAAGGTTGTTTCAAGAGGCAATGAATTCATATCTACGAAAGTGGAAAACAAGAGGTTTATCGACTCATTTGTTTTCATTCCAATATCCTTGGACTGACAGAGATGGACAGAGATGGACTGACAGAGATTTTAAAAGGTTACGTTCCTCAATATCTTTTCGGCACAGCGGCACTTGATCAACAGAAAATTAATGTCTTTCATGAATCAAAAGACTGCAATCTTGGACAAAGCTTTTCTGGTACTCTGAAGACTGTGATCATTGTTATCAGCCTAAATCTTCAATGGAAGCGAATTTTGTCCATCACAACGACCACCTTAAAATCATTCTGGTTTTCCGAGCACCAGTCAGCAATTCGCTTTTGAAGACGGGCACTTTCCCCTATATGTCTTTTTGGGATAGCAAGCATGAAAAACAAAAAAAAAGAAACTGAAGATTTTTCCAAGTGGCACAAGCAACAGCGACACAACTATTAGCAGTCCAATGAAGTGCACAATTTTTCCCAAGATTTGATAGAATACTGTCAATCAGACGTGGAGTTATTAGGTCAAGGCGTAGTTCACATTCTAACCTTGATCAAATCGATTTGCAGTGGAATTGACCCCTTCAAAGTTGCGTGTACTACTGCATCTGCATGCCATTATATTTATAGACATCTCTTTATGCTTATGAAAGCAATTGCTTTTTTACCGATCAATGGTTATCGATCTCATGATGCTACATCTTTTCCTGCTTGACAATGATTGTCCTGGATTGGAAGTCAGGAAAGCGAGAAAACCGAAATGGATAAATACAAAACTGTGTTTTTTTTTACAAATCAGGCAAATCTAATATCAGTAACGGAAAAATCAGAGAGCAACAAAATGGTCCATGTAAAGTTGACGAGATGATGTGATAAATGCAACCCAAAAATTTCATTGATAGTAACAAGATGCCGGGTCTTTTTCTTCTTTGACTACAAAGAGCTAAGACTAGACGAGCAGTATTTATGATCATTGTCGTCAAAGAAAAAAAATACCCCGCATCTTGTAACGATTTTTGAATTTTTTTGGTTGCTATTATCACGGATGTTCAAAAAATTTTCCAAACCGTTACGTTTTCAACAAAAAATTCGGAATGACAATGAAATTTTTTACAGAAATTCAAACTTTTACAGAAGCAGGTCAATAAGGAAACCATGTAGAAAACATCAGACGGATACGATTTCATCGTTGAGGCATGTGAGCATATTTGGGACTGTGACTATCGTACCTTAGTAACCGATCTACATAACAAAAAAGACAACAGCACAACGCTTTCCTCTTCTAAAATGCTGCAATCAATTGTTTCTTAGAGCGCCAACACACCATTAAGTGCACGAGATGCTTTTAAGGGCGGCAGGACTGAAAAATTTTACTACGATAATAATCAACATTTTCCTTCATTCCTACTTTAACGCGAACTGTCCGTACCTCGTTGGTCATCCATCGGAAATTTCAATTGCACCTGTTTTCGCTGAGGCAGGAGGAAAAATGACGACGACGACTGAAGTTGAACATGATCTGAACTCGTTGAATTGAAAAGTTATGCTGAAAACCCCCGGCTCCCTTTACTGTCAACCGAGAAGTTTAGCTGAAAATCGAATTCTAAAAGACGATTGGCTTGGACTGAATAAATGTCTTCTCTTGCCGCCGCAAAGTCTTATGATACCTGTCCTCTCTTTCAAAAAAAAATCGAAACTTTTCTTCCCTCTTTGTAAAAACTGCGTCAAAGAATCTGCTTCCGACAAAAATCTACAACATTTTGCGAGAACCTACTGCAACTTTAATGCAGACATGGAAACAATCATCTCGAAACAGCATTTTGGGGTACCTGTGTACCCGTTGAACTCCAATTAAGGTTATTGAATGACTACCGGATTTCAGATGTCGTAGAGGTGTGGAAACGAAACCATGAAAAACGAAGCAGCCACCTCTTCAAAGAATACATTAATACTTTCTTGAAAATTAAAACTGAAGCGAGAGGATGGCCAAAAACTTGTGATTGCCAGCCAGCGAGATTGTGTTTTCATAAAACAGACTTTTTGCAACGTTTTGAACTCATTGAAGGCGTCAAGTTGATCCTTACAAAATTAGTTACAATGAAGGTCTTCTTTTCATTTCGAAAACTAACTTGAATTCTTTTTGAGGAGGTCTTTGAATGCGAGAAAACTTGCCAAAAACTCGAGATATCAATAATTACACTGATGTTATTGAATATTTCACTTCGAACACCACTGGAGTATTAGATGCAACCCTTGTATGAAATGACTTGATGTACCTGCACTATGAAGATATTGATGATGCTGCAGATTCTGCCTGATTATCAAATGTTGTGCTGGCTGGATTTACAACAGCTCAGGCGCGCGCTGTCCTCTACGGGTACATGCAGCGGGTGAAAAACACGACAAAAATACTGTAATGTGAAACAGACAGCATTATGTACATTGATGAAACAGATTCGCCGACAAAAACACAGAACAGAGATAAACCATTAGGAAACAATTTGGGGCCCAGACAGACGAGATTCTGAAAAAATTTGAGATTTTAAAAATCTATAGTGGGGACCTAAATTTTATTTTTTGTGCGGCTTCAATACGCAAAGCATATTTGATTATAATTTAATAACAATCAAAGGACTAACTCTAAATCGAGCTGTAGAGAAAAAATTAATAGCTAAAAGTTTTGAGCCTTTGTGAAACTAGAAGTTCAGAAGCTGAGATCTCCATTTGCGTCCATTCGACATTCTAGTTGCTCAAGCAGGTTGCGAAACCAGTTTTGCGAAAAAGTAACAAACACAAAAAACAATAAACGTGTTTTTTGTTTAGAATCGGGAAACTATTCCCCTAGGACTTTGCTCACGCTATTTTTTTTTTCAGTTTACATTTTTTTCTGGATGTTCATGAACAAAAAATTATGATGCGCTCCAATTGCTCAACAACATTTTTCATTGAAAATTAAAAACAAGGCTGTTGTTATAATAAATGTGTTTTGCTGTGGAGAAGCTAATCTTCATTTGAACCAAACTTTTCGCGAAATCTCATATGAACAAGATGAATTGTATTGGTTTGGAAAAGCTTTGATTTTTCTAGCAATCATAATCCTCATTAAATTAACAGCGCTTCATTGCTGTACTTTTGACTGGATTCATTTTCGTTGAAAACAAAAATTCCGAGCAAAGTCTACTGATGTAGAAGCATCAGTCAAAGACGAGGAGGAGGAGGATATTGAAACAGCTAACGGAAACTTTGTTGATGACCATGCCGAAGAAGCAGAGATAACAACAAGCAACAACCCTTTCCATCAAACAATTTGGCAAATCAAACACCGTCATAAAGTGTCATTCACCTCGTGCGAACCAAAACAACAACAACAACATCAACAACAACAAAAACAGCAAACATTTCAGAGAGTATCTCCCCGAGATGAAACATCCCTAAAAATTCGTTTCCCTCATATTATCAAAAGCAACGAAAAAACAAATGATGTTAGTACCAGCAGTAAAGATAATCGTCCTTGGTACAACTATATTGCGTTGGACGATATATTTACAGATAATACTTGTTTTGATACATCATGTTTATAATTTTATTTTTCTTCATTCGTTCTTCTCTCTTTGCATCTTCTTTGGTTTGATCTGAAGCCCTTTTGACTTTTAGTTGCGTTACTAATTACAATTTGCTGTCTTTTTCAAATCGCTTGCAAAAGTGCAGTTTCGAGATCAATGCAACACAAAATACACTCATTTCATCTTCTTCCCAAACACTACACATGAAGGAAAAGCACTTCTTCAACAAATTAGGATAGTAAAAGAAAGACTTGGAAACATATTGAAAGATAAAAGCATCATGCGTATGATGGGGTCTCACTTTTACAAGTGCTACAAACAATGTGGACTTCCCGAGGTTGACGACGACAATCAGTCTCATTGTATTATAGATGATTGCGAAGATCAGACGGGCAGTCGCTTCTATGGGAAATGTCTGCTATTCTCGAGTGGTCCCGAACACTTTGATCGCAATCAAACTGCTTTCAATTATCTACATATTTTAATACGTGTTCCAACGGCATCTAAGAGAGCATGGGGTTTTTTGCGTCAACTGGGATTTGGAAAAGGTTTCAAATATGGTGCGCAAGTTCTTCGATTCAAAAATCGAGAAACCGGACAGCTTGATGCGCAAGAAAGAAGAAGGAGATGGTTCGCCGCCAGCAGCCGACTACAGGCTCTTACAAAAAAGTGTTTTTTTTTCTGTCCGTTCTCGATATATGCCGCCTTCGCTCCGTATAAAAGTCTTGTAGCGTATGGGGACTTATTTTGTCGCTCCCTCGGAACAGCGTGGCTCACAGATGGAGACAATCGTAAATAATTCCCAAAATGGCCTCATTTTTGAGATCTAAGGCAGTCTGGGAGCATTCATGTAATTATTTCAGTCGATTATAAGCCTCCACTTTTCTATTGTTTGTTTTTGTAAGAGTAAGTCATCCAATTATCTAGTAGTGAAACTGTCATGTGAAACCGACTTTAATTTATGAAGTAACGGTATGTTGAGTATATCAGCTGTCCATTTTCAATTCAAATCTGTTCTCATTTTGAATGTCATCTGTGATTGTTGATTTTAATGATTTCTTTTCAGATCAAGGACTCTTATTCCCCTTTCACCCCAATTTTTTGTACGAATATGGTCACAAAATGCTGGTGACAGCATGATGGATAGAAACTGCTGCCCAACTCTGGAGTTTTTTGCTGCATGCGACGAGGACGAGCGATTAAACGATAGCAGCGTTAAATTTTGACGGTAGTGGATAAAAATTGTAAATTGCTTTTGAGGTTGGATGCTTCCGAACTGCGCCGAATTTGGGAAGTCAAACCAATACTCGGAATCTTGTTATTCTCTTACAATTTTTCTTATCACGGGAATAGCGGCAATGGAATTCATTAACAACAGCAGCAGCATCGATTGAAAGTCAAAATGTCCTTACAAGAAAGTAATTAGAAGCCAATGTTTTGGTGCAGGACCCACGATGTAGGTTTTTTGCTAAAACTACTAACGCTGTTTCTACAAACCACAACGTCAACAGCAATGTTTGCCTTTGGCCGATTAGCCAAATCCTTACGTGCGCCTTCTGCATCGGCGGTAACTGTAGTGGCGTCCACGATGAACAACCAGGAGATTCATCATCATCAGATGGAGGTGCGAGCCTCGTTTGACGATGACAGTGTAGTTTTCTCTGACGCAAATCTGACTCGATTTTTTCTTTATTCTGGTATCCTTCGTGTTGTTGTTTCATTTTAATCAATCATTTCTTTAAATTGAATATTAAAATTTCCCAGAAAAATTGGCACCTTTGCCTGGTTAATTAAGATCTTATTAGGAGGTTTCTTTTCATACTTTCTCTCAGGATCTTTGATTCTAATCTACTCGTCAATGAGGTCGATCCTGACATCAAAGCTAAACTGCTCCTGTTCTGCTAACAGAAAAATCGGCACCTTTGTCTGGTTAATTAAGATCTTATTAGGAGGTTTCTTCTCATACTTTCTCTCAGGACCTTTCATCCTAATCTACTCGTCAATGAGGTCGATCCTGACATCAAAGCTAAACTGTTCCTGTTCCGCTAACAGCCATTCCACGGCCTGTATACGATATAATCCCGACACTGTGGGACCATCTCCACCGATCACCCTTCTTGCATCCTCTCGACACGTCAATGTGCTCTTGTTCAATTTCGCTGACATGTCCGTCTTATTCTGTCCCCAACCGCTGGAGTCTGGACGGTTCCAAAGCAGCACGCTGCTTGGCTCAAGTCCTTTCGCCGGCATAGCGCTCGTCGATTCGTTTGCTGTCGAAGTAGGAGTTGCCGTGGCGGGCGGGTTACTCGTCCTAGACACGGTCTGGGAGCTAGTCTGACTCTGATCAACCGATCTCCCAAGTCGGCTCTCCAACGGTTGTCTTATAGGGAGAGGAGCAGTCCCCAATCTTTCTCTCACAGAGAATTGATCAATTTTTGCCTGTTAGAATTGATCGATTTTTTCCAATTTTCTATTTAAACTCAAGTCATGCGGCTAGTCTCTGTGTGTGTGTGTGTGTGTGTGCTTGTGATCCACAATCAACTACCAAACCCACCAATATTATAGCAAGTCACTTATGTTTTCTTTGATTAAACTGTTAATGTTGATGTTTACCCTCTTTTGATGCCTGCCTTTCAGGTCCTGACTGACTGACTGACCGACTGATTCATTGCTTGATTATGAAGAACATGTCGGCGAACGCCTCGCCCGCGAGCCCGACCGCCCCGCCCCCGAGCCGACCGCCGCACCGCCAGCTGAGCAACCCATTTACCAGATTTTGGGTGATGTATATGGGTGCTTGGATTGCGGATATGCTCGGTTTAATAATAACAGTAGCAGTGGAATTGAAAGAAGAAGAAAAAGGTGAAGAAGAAGAAGAAGAAGAAGAAGAAGAAGAAGAAACAATTACGTGTCCTACATCTTTTGAGCGACAAGTTTCTATGATTGTGATGACGGCGTCGAATAAAAACATTAATATTGACGACGGCGGCGACGACATTATCCAGTTGCTGCAACAAGAGGGCCAAGTGAGCGAACGAGAACAACAAGAAGAAGGAGACCAAGACGAGAAGAAAAAAGACAAAGAGAAGCCTGTTGTCATCGAGGAAGAGAAGAAAGAGTGAGTGAGTGGGTGAGTAAGCAGGGAGAGGAAAAAAAGTGACGAGAAGAAAAGATTTCAAAGTATCACAACAACTCTTACTAAGGACTGTCTGTTATTTTTTTGAATGATAAAATTTTTATCATTTGTTTATTTTAAACAATAATGGTCATTTGGTTTTTTTCTACAAAGAGATCAGCAGCTTCCTCTTCTCGAATTGCAGCAGCAGCAAGTTTAAAAGCTACTAGTTCCACGAACGAAAACCAACGACAGCAAGATGTTGATCACAACAATCCACCTCAAACTCAAATCACTTTTTTCGCTCAAATATTTGTTATTCTATCTCTCGACTTTTTGTGTCTTCTCAAGTTGGCCCAAAGTAGATCGAGCAGCAACATTTAAATTTGCGAGGAAAATACTACTTACTTTACTATTTTATCTTCTACTATAGGTCATTTGTTACCACCGCCTTCGCGCAGAGCAAAAACTAGCAGCAGAAGTAGTAGTAGTGTTGGGGAAGACCAAACAGACTGAGGCTTCAGCTGCAGTGGAATTCGAGTGGAATTTTTTTTGCCGTAGGAGAAAAGGCTTTGACGTTGTATTTTTTCGTTTAAATGAGTTTTGTCTCTATGCTCGTTGCCTTGTGTGTTTTGCCACTGTGCCTAAGATTGAGAAGAGAAGACTGCCTATTTGATAATAGTTTCTACTTGCTTGAGTTTTTTACTCCCAGCTCCAGTTTCAACATCGCCATCGTTCATGTACAGACGACAGCGCGTGACTTGAACAAAACAAAGGAACAAAATAATCCCCACAAATGAGCGAATTTTCATGTGACGCTAACTCAACCAATCGATGGTATATTTCAACCACTTTTTAAACATGTAGTTCATATCTATCGTTTGTGGCAAACAATTTATTCCGACTTTAAACGAGATGTTAAAGCCCCCAATACTTTTGTATGTGTCGATGAAAAAAGCAGTGTCGAAGCCTCAGATTCTTTTATTGTAGATCAAATCATACAGAAAAATCTCCAAGACAGACTCTGCTAATAAGAAAACTCTAATAATTTTTGACGATTTTGGTAAAGAAATTTTACAACGAAAATTTTTTCAACATCAACCACATAGGGACGTCCCAAAGATTTATCTGTCATTTTTATCAAACACAATCTTTATCAACAGGGAAAAATTGGCGTCAGTTGACAAAAACACTGCCATTTTTTTAACAAACCCTCTTCTCGTTGGAAAATAACTCAAAACACCTGGTACAGAGCTAGAAAGCGCCAGCACTCAGTTTATTCAAAACTGTTATAGAACTTTAGTCACTTTTTGGTTGATCTCACACCCTCTTGCCCCAATGTTTTGCATTTTTGTACATATATAACTGACGAATGTATCTCCCTGAGAAATTGTCTTCATCGTCGTCAAACAGGAGAAAATAGATCCACGCTCTACTTTTTACCCCCAGAGCTGCAGAAAAATTGGGTCACAGGAACCTTGACAAGTTTTTTAACAGCTCCAACTCATCAAATTCAATTAGCAATCCAGATCACACAATTCCACCTAACCCCTGTCCCAACAAATTGGTCGCTGCGCTGAATTTAGAGTCGGAGAGGTTAGTATCATTGCCCCTTCCATTTCCTCCTCATCCTCATCCCATTAATGATAAATGACAACCCAGCAACTCGAAAAATGCGTCCTCATCCCTGCAAATTAACTACAACAACAACAGCAGAAAATTAGCCTTCAGGCCTCAAAGGAAAAAAATCGCATTCTACCTCAACCAGAACCGCCCAACTTGTCGAGGAGGCAAAAAAAGAGGAAAAGCAGGGCGAGGAAAAAGAGGAGAAACCTGCGCTGCTTGAACAGCACATAATTACTACTGCAACATCAGCCAGAAGCGCCTACCACAACAAACGTATGCGCATACGGAAAATTTCAAAACTGAAAGACAATCATCCCGACAGGTTTCTAAACACGTCTGATAAAATAGTGAGACTTGGTTTGGTTGCATCGGCAGCAGCAAATGGTGATACGAAGCCAAAAATTTACGCTGTAAAACTTATGAAAGATTTTCAATTAAAGGACAAAAAGTTGCACCCCAAATACGGAAATCTTTTGAAATTTTGTTTCGGCTTAAAAACTCGATAACTTGATACGGAACAGTTACGCACTAACAACAAAAATTATGAAGGGGAGAGTAATCGAGAGCAAGACGAAGAACACAGATCACATCAACGACCCCAGTTGTCGGAGCAAGAAGATCGGCTCTTACGGGGAATTTACTACTCTCTGACACATCCGGCAGCATATGGAAGTGTTCAAAATCTAACTTCGTGAAGTTGGCTTTAATGCAAAAAAGTTGACCAATTTTTGAAATCCTCATCTACGTATTCCAAATTCAAGCTAAATAAATACAAATACAAACGTCTGGGTGTTGTCAGTTTGAGCAATAACCATATTTGGTCCATGGACGTTGCCTAAATGGATAATACTGCAAAGGAGAACAGTGGTACAAAATATTTTTTACTTGCAGTCGACTTCTTGAGTCGATACTTGAGGGTTCAACCACTAAAGAACAGATATTCAACAACTGTGAAAGATGCTTTTCTGAAAATTATCAACAATGAAGGCCCTTTTTTTACTTCAATTAAACTATGGTTAGATAAAGGAAAAGAGCCGATATTTTGCGCCGATAAAAAAATTGGAAGTTTATCATACACACAGCAAATCCAGAAACTGTGCCGCGGAATTTTTCATTAGAACGCTGAAGAGTATAATGTACAAACATCTTTAGCACTCAGGGGTTTTTGTTATGTTAATAACGAAAACCCCAGAGCAAAGTGAGTATGGGTTTTCGACTTCTGCAACCCAAGCAAAGTGTTTCCTCCAGTCCACCCATATCTGATAACTGTTGGGGGGAAAGCGGTCGGGTCGGATCGTTCCGAATCCAAACATCTCCTGCCTGTCAAGAGCATTTGCCACTGCCACTGCCTTTGCAGCCTCCACCATCAACACACGCTCTCTGTTATTATTCTTATTTTCAAACCGTCTCGTTCACTTACAGCATGCTTTGGTAACTACAATCGACAATATGGCCCATCCAGAATATGGCGCCAAGGTAGATTTACAGAGCTGCTTCTCTAGGTTCGTTCTCTCCCTTAACGGCACAGCAAAGTGGACCTTAGGTAATAAAATCAGCTGGGAGAACGAGATTCACTATTATCCACAATCCCGAAAGGAAGCGCCAAAGTAGATTTAGGGGGTTGTTTCTCTAGGTTCCTTCTCTCTCTTGACGACTCTACAAACGGACCCATGGTTAGTGAAATCAGCTGGGCGACCGAGATTCACTACTGTTCAAAGTCCCGAAAGGGTTAGGTTGGTGGCAATTATTCTGTACTATATTGTCCTACTTGCCCCTTTTGTACTGCTCTTAAGGCTGTCCTGTGTACTCAATACGATCGCAAAAAAATTCGATACGAATAAATTCACAGTAACGTCCAAATAAAAATGCTCTCAGTGGCCTGAATGTAATCCAATAACCTAATCCAAGAAAAATGTCAGCGATTCATCAGCACATTTGCCTAATTGCAACATAGTTTCCAACGAACCCAACTAATTGATTGTCAATCTCTCTAGAGAATCGTAATTACCCAATTACATACGGTAGTTCCAATCAAGTACTCAGTTCGTCCGGATAAAATTAATAGATTCCCTATGGATCGCTATTCCTTTGAGGTACTTTGAATGACTACGGATAAAATTAATAGATTCCCTACGGATCGCTATTTATTTGAGGTACTTTGATCACTAGTTTCAAGAATCACTGTTCTCAACTCTGATGCAAACCAACTATCTACATAAATCGTAATCTTTCGTTTCTTTTAAGGTGGGCAATTTGTTAATCTCTATTCAGTTTTTTATTTGAGTTTTGTTTATAGCTTTAGTTATGGCAGTTTTAGTTTTTTATTTGAGTTATGATCGTCCAATTTCACCTCTAAACCAAGCTGTTTAATTTGCCAATCTCATGCGGTTCTTTCCTAAGTGGTCGAAAAACTACCTGGGTTGTTGGGCAGTTTTCTGTCGAGATAGTTCTTCTGGGAGGGTAGCAGAGAAAGCAGAAAAAACGAACCTACCCATCATGGCAAGCCCGGGTTTTTGCAGATTTTTGCAAGCCCAGGTCAAATTATCTCTAGTACCCGTCCTGTAACTTCCTAAAATTAATTTCCTATATTCAATTTTTGGGGGGGGGGTTGTTGCCATATCGGTACCGTCCTACATGTTTCACCATAGGAGAGACTAATTGTTTCAAGATTCGAACAATTTTGATATTGGTCCCTTGCTAGCTTTTCTATTTATCGTATTGGTAAGTTGATGCCCAGCTATGTACTTCTCATTAACCGTTTGTATACTACTGTTAAATTTGAGATATTTTTGTGAAAATCATCTCCCAACACGCCATATAAAGTATACGATTTCTAGGACGGGCTAAATTTCCGCTAACGCATTAATAGGGTGACCCTGACAGCATCTCACTGATGGGTTGCTAATTTCAAACTTGACACACAGAGGCGAGAAGACGACCAAAAAAATAACACGACCAAAAAAATAACACGAGAACACGAGCTAAAAGCAGCTCTATCGAGTAAAAAAAAAGAAGAAATCAGATTCGAATCAGCAAAAACTCCGCTACGTGTCGAACTAGAAACTGCGACCTAACAAATTTGAGTCTCCCGCATTAACCACTCAGCCACAGATGCTTAAAATTCCCAAAAACTAGCCATCAATAATGCAGCTACATATGATAATAAACTGCCAACTCGATGTAGCACCAAAGATAAAAAGACAATTATGTAGCTATGAGATTGCGTCGATGTAGCAAAAGTAGCACCAAATACAAAAAGACAATTTTGTAGCTATTAGGTTGCAAAGCATAAAACCAAACTATACATTTAAAAAAAAGAGATACATTGAGTTGGAAAACTTCTGAAATCGATCTTTGTACTGTTGTTTGAGACACAACTTTTTTCGGTTGATTTAACGAATTAAAAATGTATCAGCTGTGTTAACTTTTTTTTTAATGCCATGTCAAAGCACAAATGATAATATACTGCCGCCTCAACCTACGGATTCATAAGCCCCACCAAAAAGAGCACTTTTATTTTTTATTTGCATTTTGGATTGGAAAAAAAAGAAAGTTCGTACTAATACACTTTGCGTCCCAAGTGTAAAAAAAAACACCAAACTCAAGCAGTAAAATTTCCTATCCATTCCAATATACGATATAGCTTAAACGTGCAAAAATTCTAAACATGTCAAAATAATGCGCTGAAAAATCTTAAGCATGGCGAGTATCTATTCTTAAAATAGTAGTGGGTCGAATTCCTGATGGGTCGAATCCTTGAGGCATGAAAAATTCAGAAGATCATCAAACCTGTCAAAAAACACTGACTTGTTATTTGAAAAATCTCTTCGAATTTTCAAGAAAATGATGCCCTTGAAGCTCTTTGGACATCCAGAACATTTCACGATTGACGCTTTTCTGCTAAAGTTGATCCAATTTGAGAAACTGAATCAAAAAGTAAAATTTTTATTCCGCTGGGAAACCTGAAAATGAAATACAACTTTCGAAACAAGAAGTTGATTACAATTTTCGTGACCTTTACACGTTTGCTGCTCTACAGTGGAGTTCGGCTATCTCTTAAAAACTGAAATCAAATGAAATAAAAAAATAAATTCAAACCACGGAAAACCAAATTTGAGTGTGGTTAAAATTTAAGACTTTTTCTAAAAGAAAAAGAAAAACCATCACGACCTATATAAGAGTAATCACTACGCTCATTGACACTTGGAAAACTGAAATTGAGAATTTTCAGGCGAACACAGAAGGCACATTTGCGCCTTGAGTTGACTGACCAGCATAATTAACGAGGCATTAAAAACGGGCAGATAAACTGTGAGCTTGAAAACCAGAGGGAAAACTGAATTATGAATACAATGTACATACACATACAAATATAAACCCATCAAGCTATTAGATTCCAGACTCAAGTCCATTGTGCCCTCAAAATGGAAAACAAGATAATAGTCTAAGTCACATTAATTCAGTCAAACTTCAATACAATGTTGTGTATGCTGCCACGCCCACCAACGCCAACCCCACGCCAACAAACAACTGGTTGAGCCAGGAGCGTTCAGATGAGTCGCCGGCGCTGCTCCCAGAACCCGAGGATCCCCGATTTGAGCCGCCCTTCTGCTTCTTCTTCCTCTTCTGTTCCTGGGGGTGCTTTTCTCCTATGAGGTACTGTCGCATCATCTCCCTGGCGTCGCTGGAGTGTCCGACGTCTTCGAAGGGGGTGGAGGCGTCCTGGCCGCCCTGCTCGAACAGGATCTCCTTTCCGCCGGGGTGTTCGAGGGTGAAGTTGGTGATGTCATACACTAGATTATCCACCACTATCCACAGGGAGCCCACAGTCGAGTGTGGCCCCATCTCCTCCATGGTGTAGTACTTGGCCCCTGTGTTTGCATTGTGAGTCAGCTCCTCCTCCTCCTCCCCCTCCTTCTCTTCTCCATTCTGTTCTGCTGCTGCTGCGGTTGGCACTGAAGCAAGAGGAAAGAAATGATGCCGCATTACTCATCGAACTTTTACGGGATGCAAGACCAAGAAAGACTATGCCAACCAAAAAGACTAGTTTCCAATTTGGATTGAGAGAAGCGCGTGAAACTGAAGGCTAGCATAAACATACAGTCATAATATTGGGATCACTTGGGGGACTTGACGTGCTGTCTATATGATACTAATGCAAATGGCACTATACTACCTTACCCTCCCCACAGGGGTGCTCTTTCCGGGTTTTTAGTTTCGGATACTCCTAAGTCGGTCCAAAGTCCCTCTAATAATTTTGAGCCCACCGTCATATGATAAAACCTTTTACACTAGTGAGTTTTGTGACAGAGGTAGCACACTCGTACAGTAATTTCAGACAAGATACACTGTCTGTTCGTCACGCTATCTTATTTTCGGTCGGGCAGATTCGTGCAAGTTCTTAGTCTAATACCAACCTTAATCTTACTCTTACATCTCCTAGTCTCAACAGATCTAGTGTATACTGGTATTTCCGAGTTAGTTCTTGGAGCTTATCCAGAAGGAGAACATCTGTAGTCTAAGATTTATTCAAATTGTTCCGGTGCTGAAACTACAAGTAGTTTCAGCACTTACAAATAAGTGTCAATGTTAGTGATGGAATATGATTGGTTAGTAAGTAAAATTTTATAGAGATAGTCTTATCAGTAATATAATTAGTTTATTAATACTAGTTTAGAACTTGTTCCACCCATCCGGAGTTTAGAGAACTTTTAGTTTTTAATTGTCTATTGTAGTGAAGGACGGGTGAGGCAATTTTCTTTTAGAGATTTGAGCAGTGACTTCTTGAAGAGAGGAGAGATGTAGTGTTTTGCATGAAGAGAAGAAGATCGTTTGTTCGTGTTTCAAATGTGGGTCTCGCTGATCGTGGATCTTCTTGGGTGAATGTATCAATACTTGAGACCGATGAAATGATGTGTTGATTTCGTCAAGCTTAGAGCGAGATTACGTGCAAGATGAAGTTTGACTTTTCCATGTGAAGTTTGACTTTTCCGTGCGAAGTGCTTTTCCGTGCGACTTTTTCGTGTGAGGTAGTTTTCTTTTAGAGATTTAGAGATTTGAGCAGTGAATTCTTGAAGAAAGGAGAGATATAGTGTTTTGGGTAAAGAGTAGAAGATCGTTTGTTCGTGTTTCAAATGTGAGTCTCGTTGATCGTAGATCTTCTTGAGTGATTGTGTCAAGACTTTAGACCGATGCAAGGATGTGTTGATTTCGTTAAGCTTAGAGCGAGACTACGTGCAAGATGAATTTTGACTCTTCCGTGTGAAGTTTGACTTTTCCGCGTGAAGTGCTTTTCCGTGTGACTTTTCCGTGTGAGGTAGTTTTCTTTTAGAGATTTGAGCAGTGAATTCTTGAAGAGAGGAGAGATGTAGTGTTTTGGGTAAAGCGTAGAAGATCGTTTGTTCGTGTTTTAAATGTTGGTCTCGTTGATCATGGATCTTCTTGGGTGATTGTGACTTCAGACCGATGCAAGGATGCGTTGATTTCGTTAAGCTTAGAGCAAGACTACGTGCAAGTTTGAATTTTCCGTGTGAAGTGCCAAGTGACTAGGATCGGTATGTGAGATCAACATCGAGTTGGCCATTGGTCTGTTTCAATGGTTTTCCTTTGCTGCGATGTTGAGTCCATACTTTAAATCCTTTGAGGGTAGTGACTACGGCAACAAACCAATAGATTTGCCATTTCAGAGTTGGAGTGTAATCGAATTTTCTTCTTTTTTTGCTTCTCGTTCCTTTGGCTCCAAGAAATTTTTACAACACATTGCATTTAAATATCTACATCCTGTTAGTGAAGTCAGTTTTGTTATGATTTATTACTAGTTATTGTCGGAAAAGCGTTTTTATTTCAGTTCGGTTTTTTTAAAGTTGTTCACCCTGGAGCCACTCTTATCGAAAATAGAGCATCGTGGTCGTAGCACATGGTGGGAGCATGTACTTCGAGTGACGTTGTTCTGTTGAGTGAGGGCAGAAAGAGTTACATTTTATGCACTTCGGGCAGAGTTCTGGTCTCAGGGTTCTGTCCTTTTCACAAAAGTAGACTAAAGTGTTTTGGTTTTTTCTTTTGACTTCTTAGTGTTAAGTATTTCATTTGGTTTCAATAAAACTTGAAAGTAAGTTTCCAAAGAATAATTTATCAAGTTTCAATCTGGGTTTAATCCGATTTGGGTGCCGTGAGACTTTTCATTGTATTCATGCTATTAGTTCACATTTCCGAAAGGGTCAGGTTTGTGGCAATTATTCTGCACTATATTATCCTACTTGCCCCTTTTGTACTGCTCTTAAGGCTGTCCTGTGTACTCGATACGATCGCAAAAAATTCTATTCCAATAAATTCACAGTAACGTCCAAACAAAAATGCTCTAAGTGGCCCGCATGTAATCCAATAACCTAATCCAAGAAAAATGTCAGCGATTCATCAGCAAAATTGCCTAATTGCAACATTGTTTCCAACGAACCCAACTAATTGAGTGTCAATCTCTCTAGAGAATCCTAATTAACCAATTACATACAGATGTTCCAAACAAGTACTCAGTTCGTCCGGATAAAATTAATAGATTCCCTATGGATCGCTATTTCTTTGAGGTACTTTGAATGACTTCGGATAAAATTATTCGATTTCCTACGGATTGCTATTTCTTTGAAGTACTTTGATCACTAGTTTCAAGAATCACTGTTCTCAACTCTGATGCAAACCAACTATCTACATAAATCGTAATCTTTCGTTTCCTTAAAGGTGGGCAATTTGTTAATCTCTATTCAGTTTTTTATTTGAGTTTTACTTATAACTTTAGTTATGGCAGTTTTAGTTTTTTATTTGAGTTATGATCGTCCAATTTCACCTCTAAACCAAGCTGTTTAATTTGCCAATCTCATGCGGTTCTTTCCTAAGTGGTCGAAAAACTACCTGGGTTGTTGGGCAGTTTTCTGTCGAGATAGTTCTTCTGGGAGGGTAGCAGAGATAGCAGAAAAAACGAACCTACCCATCATGGCCGTCATAGTTTGCATCTATGTCGCTAGCTCATTCTGCCTACTCACATGGTCATTGTGGGGCGATTTCTTTTGAAGCATTTGAGCGGCCAGTCCATCTGATTTTTTGTCAGTACTCGTCTGTAGTCTCGTTCGCCGAGCTAAGCTGAACCCAATAACCCACAAGTTTGATTTAATTAGTTTCACAAAACACATTTTACAATGTAAAATATATATCCTTTTTTCAGTTTCTGCTTCACTTCTCATTAGATAAGTTCTCTACCCATTATAAGTAAGGTGACCAATTCTCATTTCAATAGGGTTGCGGCGAAAAAAATGCCTCTTTCGGTGTTAATTGCAAGTTTTTCTATGCAATTTTAGTCCTAAGCAGCCTAAGGCCAATTGAAGATCACCCGGGGTCATTCGGGGTCAGTCCTCTATATTTGAGTTCACAATCCCAAGTGGGACCTACCTAACAACTTTCATCTATATCACATTAATATTTTCCAAGTTATCCCAGTTCTAAGGTCTCTTATCACTTTCGCCGGAATTCTGCGTAACTTGCTTATTTCCTGGTAAGGGGTATTTTTCCAAGTGCTAATAATTTCCGGTCCAGTTGCCAGATTTTGATCAAACTATAACCCATGATATCTCTCGTCAGTACCTATCAAATCGCAAAGTTTTGGCTCCCTACGTTCGGTAGGGGCCGAGAAATGACTCTAGCGCAGGGAGGTCCAGAATTTTGCAAGCCCGGGTGAAATTATCTCTAGTACCCGTCCTGTAACTTCATAAAATTAATTTCTTAGATTCAATTTTTTTTTTTGGGGGGGTGTTGCCATATCGGTACCGTCCTACATGTTTCGCCAGAGGAGAGACTAATTGTTTCAAGACTCGAACAATTTTGATATTGGTCACTTGCTAGCTTTTCTATTTATCGTTTTGGTAAGTTGATGCCCAGCTATGTACTTTTCATTAACCGTTAGTATACTGCTGTTAAATTTGAGATATTTTGTGAAAATCGTCCTCCCACACGCCATATAAAGTATACGATTTCTAGGACGGGCTAAATTTCCGCTAACGCATTAATAGGGTGACCCTGACAGCATCTCACTGATGGGTTGCTAATTTCAAACTTGACGCACAGAGGCGAGAACACGGCCAAAAAAATAACTTCCGCGAGAACACGAACTCAAAGCAGCTCTATCAAGTAAAATAAGAAAAAGTAGAAATCAGATTCGAATAAGCAAAAACTCCGCTACGTGTCGAACTAGAAACTGCGACCTAACAAACTTGAGTCTCACGCACTAACCACTCAGCCACAGATGCTTAAAATTCCCAAAAACGAGCCATCAATAATGCAGCTACATATGAAAATAAATTGCCAACTCGACGTAGCACCAAAGACAAAAAGACAATTATGTAGCTATGAGATTGCGTCGATGTAGCAAAAGTAGCCCCAAATACAAAAAGACAATTTTGTAGCTATTAGGTTGCAAAGCATAAAACCAAACTATACATTTAAAAAAAAAAACGAGATACATTGAGTTGGAAAACTTCTGAAATCGATCTTTGTACTGTTGTTTGAAACACAACTTTTTTCAGTTCATTTAACGAATTAAAAATGCATCAGCTGTGTTAACTTTTTTTAAATGCCATGTCAAAGCACAAATGATAATATACTGCCGCCTCAACCTACCCATTCATAAGCCCCACTAAAAAAGAGCACTTTTATTTTTATTTGCATTTTGGATTGGTAAAAAAATAAAGTTCGTACTAATACACTTTGCGTCCCAAGTAATAAAAAAACATCGAACTCAAGCAGTAAAATTTCCTATCCATTCCAATATACGATATTGCTTAAACGTGCAAAAATTCTAAACATGTCAAAATAATGCGCTGAAAAAGCTTAAGCATGGCGAGTATCTATTCTTAAAATAGTAGTGGGTCGAATTCCTGATGGGTCGAATCCTTGAGGCATGAAAAATTCAGAAGATCATCAAACCTGTCAAAAAACACTGACTTGTTATTTGGAAAATCTCTTCGAATTTTCAAGAAAATGATGCCCTTGAAGCTCTTTGGACATCCAGAACATTTCACGATTGACGCTTTTCTGCTAAAGTTGATCCAATTTGAGAAACTGAATCAAAAAGTAAATTTTTTATTGCGCTGGGAAATCTGAAAATGAAATACAACTTTCGAAACTAGAAGTTGATCACGTTTTACGTGACCTTTACACGTTTGCTGCTCTACAGTGGAGTTCGGCTATCTCTTAAAAACTGAAATCAAATGAAATAAAAAAATAAATTCAAACCACGGGAAACCAAATTTGAGTGTGATTAAAATTTAAGACTTTTTCTGAAAGAAAAACAAAAACCATCACGACCTATATAAGAGTAATTACTACGTTCATTGACACTTGGAAAACTGAAATTGAGAATCTTCCGGCGAACACAGACTGACGAGTATAATTAATGAGGCATTAAAAACGGGCAGATAAACTCTGAGCTTCAAAGCCAGAGGGAAAACTGAATTATGAATACAATGTACATACACATACAAATATAAAACCATCAAGCTATTAGATGCCAGACTCAAGTCCATTGTGCCCTCAAAATGAAAACAAGATAATAGTCTATGTTACATTAATTCAGTCCAACTTCAATACAATGTTTTGTATGCTGCCACGCCCATCAACGCCAACCCCAGGCCAACAAAAAACTGATTGAGCCAGGAGCGTTCAGACGAGTCGCCGGCGCTGCTCCCAGAACCCGAGGATCCCCATTTTGAGCCGCCCTTCTGCTTCTTCTTCCTCTTCTGGTCCCGGGGGTGCACTTCTCCTATGAGGTACTGTCGCATCATCTCCCTGGCGTCGCTGGAGTGTCCGACGTCTTCGAAGGGGGTGGAGGCGTCCTGGCCGCCCTGCTCGAACAGGATCTCCTCTCCGCCGGGGTGTTCGAGGGTGAAGTTGGTGATGTCGTACACTAGATTGTCCACCACTATCCACAGGGAGCCCACAGTAGAGTGTGGCCCGATCTCCTCCATCGTGTAGTACTTGGCCCCTGTGTCTGCATTGTGAGTCAGCTCCTCCTCCTCCTCCTCCCCATCCTTCTCTTCTCCATTCTCCTCTCCTGCTGCGGTTGGCACTGAAACAAGAGGAAAGAAATGAAGCCGCATTACTCATTGAACTTCTACGGGATGCAAGTCAAGAAAGACTATGCCAACCAAAAAGACTAGTTTCCAATTTAGATAGAGAGAAGCGCGTGAAACTGAAGCTAAGAACAAACAGACAATCATAATCATGGGATCCAGTGGGGGAACTGACCTGCTGTCTATATGGTACTAATGCAGTTGGCACTACTACCTTACCCTCCCCACAGGGGTTCTCTTTCCGGGTTTTTAGTTTCGGATACTACTAAGTCGGTCCAAAGTCCCTCTAATAATTTTGAGCCCACAATCATATTATCACATCTTTCACATTAGTAACGACTGAGAAGCACTCTGATTAGCATAAAAAGAAGTAACACGCAATTTGTAATGAGCTTAACAGCAAAAACTTATTCCAACGCCTTTTCTCTGCTCACCGAAATTGTTTTGCAATTAAGGTCTTGAAGTTATAGAGTTGCAAAAAGTTCGAACAGACAGAATAAATTAAAAAGAGCAAATAGCTAGACAACAACGTAAAATTGAAATAAACATAGCGTCGAAAGTTCATAGAGCAGAGTTTTCGCCCAAAACCTATAACGACGGCAGGTAATTATAGAGAGTTGCAAGAAGTTCGAACAGAAAGAGCAATCGTACCATTTTGACAGATTTTTGCATGCAATTTTTTTTCATTTCAGACTAACTTGAGATACAAAATCGGAGTGGAAAATTTCATTTCGCATGCAAAATTTTTCCAAACAGGTCAATTGCTCATTTTAATTAATTTTGTCAGTCCGAACTTTTAGCCACTAATTATACATCCGAAGCGTCGAATGGTAAACCTTAAAAGGAAAAAAATTGCTCAGGGTGGCTAATGTGTTTCTGCGATTAGTTTCCAATTTATGAATGATTTGATCATCTTCAATTCCGTTTTTTTTTTGGGCGGACTGATCTGTTTTTTTTTGTAGAAATTGACTCCTTGATAATCGTCTCTGCAAAACATGATAATCGGTAGATTTCAATTTTTCAACTAATTTTGCAAACTTTTTTATAGTAAAAACTGGAATTTCATAGCAGTATTTAAAACTTAGGCTAGTATAATCATCGGATAATCGACGATCTCGTATTTTGAATTTGGTCTGACAAAAAATTCAAGGTTGTTCGACTTCAGATTTATCATGCAAAAAACAACGCCGAAAATCACTGATTGCCTACGTTAATTAAATCTGTCTGACCGATGTTATTGCTACTAATTATATATTCAAAAATAGTGACCTCTGCAAAAGCGCGATCATTTTGGTTCGCTCTTTGACAGTTCAAACCCAGTTCAAAATTTCAACTCAATTTCACTATCTCAAGGTCAAAATAAAACATTGTCCGATACATATATTGAAAGCTACAACACTCGACCACCGCGCTGACGATTAATTGCGGTGCTAGTTTTTGCACCGAGAAAAAAAAACACTGACATATGTTTTCCCACAATAAACAACGGAAGGAACAGATCAATTTTCGTCTAAAAACATCAATTGGATCAATCAGCCGGTTTTAACTCAACTTGAATAGCTCTCTTTGCCATATTATTTAACTGCCTACGCAATGTGTTATTGAAAACAGAAATATTCCGAAATCCTTTGAAAGACAACGGTATAATCACAAAAACAGAACGAAATAGAAAAAGATGAAAGTTTTCACGCTATCTCGTGATTGTGACTTTCTATTTCGTTTGACTGTTCGAGGAAGTATATTGCATTATTGCACTATTTTTGTGATTAAACGCCTTTCGAAGCCTTTCGAAGGCTTTCTGAATACTTCTGTTTTCATAAAAATATTACGTAAGCAGTGAAATAGTATGGCAAAAAGAGCATTCCAGAGAGATAGCGTGAAAAATTTATCAAGGTATGTAAACTGTTCGAACTTCTACATGTGTTTGATGCCAGATAAGCACTTATATATTGCAGCACGGAATTTGTTCAAATATTGACAATGCGTGTCTCGACTTGATCACAAAATTTTTCGATGCAATACGTCGCTGTCTTATCCACTACATGCAAAAAGCTTGAAAACAACAAACAGACAGTATAAAATATATGAACTACCAAAAAATGAACTTTAAACAATTATTGACACGGGTCCCAGGGTATTTTCAATTTAAAAATCCCTGAGATTTCCCGGCTTTCCCTGACATTCGCTTAACAAATCCCTGACATTTGCATAACGATGTGCCTCTAAATTCCAAAACATTTCCTTGGAAAATAATCAATTTCCTTCACAAATTTAACACTTTCTGCTTTTTATGCTCAATTTCCAAATCCAGCATTTCTTTGTCCTGTTTCACTTGTTGCTCGATTGTTTGGCGTTTCTTCTGCAATGCCGAAAGTTCGCTTAAGATCTTCCGCTTCACAGCAGAAACAGCTTCCTTCTGTGCGCTCCTTCATGCCATTGAGAATGATGCTCTCATTAATCGAAAAACCTCCTTCGACGCGCCCATTATCATGGGACAATCTCAAGATCAATTCTAGAGGTTTAAGAAAGTCAGAGTCATTTTTGACATAAGAACCCATAAACCCTGTTTTATATCGAGAAATATTTAGCAGCTTTTAAGAATTCTTTGTCAAGAAGCAAATTCTTGAATTCTTTCTTTGATTATATCAGCAACATCCAAAAGGATGTAGCCGTCCTCAAATAGCATCTGAAACAGACTTTCAGCTCTAGATTCAGCAACTTTTGAATTCGTAGCCATCAGGATTGGCGATAAACCTGGCTCCCTGATCAAAGTAAATACAATGCACGTCTAGTCAGCCTTTGTTGCCGACAGATGCTACACTTTGCCGAGAACGTGTCATTTGGAACGCGGTTGATCCAATCTACAAAATCTGGAAAGTCGCTGAGATTTTCCCATTCGAGACAGTAATGCGTTTTCCTGCTTGACATAAATTTCAAGCTGAAAATAAGAGCCAACATAATTATATACTACTTAATGTCATTAGCAGGCCTTGACTCGAATTCTCTGGCTTTTCCCGGTTTCCCCTGACAATTTATAATTCCCTGACATTTCCTGGTTTTCCCTGACGCATGTGACCTCATGTATTGAATAAAAAAGCATCAAAAATACGGAAACTTTTAAAAGGTGAATCAAATTTGAACAAGCGCAACTTATTGACAAAAATAGTGCTTCCACAACTAATTCTTATTTCTCCTAATTACCAAATAGTTCGAAAAATATGAAACTTAAAATAATTTCATTTATTTAAAGCAAAGGCGAAGCTGCTCTCGCTAATGAAAGCAAAAATTTGCGAAAAAAATAAATATGCCTTGAAAGATAAAACATAGCCAACAGACAATTTGAAAAAAGACAATTAACGCCAAGAAACACGGAAGAAAAAATGACAATAAAGCTCTGAGTTTCAAGAAAAATTATGATTGAAAAAACTTTTGATAAAATTAACTTAATTTGAGAAAACTGGATCAATAGCAAAAAAATTTACTCCGCTGCGGAGTCTGAAAATTAAAATTCACATTCGAAATTAGAAGTAAATGACGTTTATCGTGACCATCACACTATTGATAGTGAATTTACCTTCCATTAATGGAGCTTAAAAAGAAATCGGAAGTCAAACCGAATCAAAGTCAAACGGTGGGGTCCAGACGACGCCGCCTTCAAGTGGTGGACCCGACATCCTGGCTTGCCAGGTTGCAAATGGCGTCAAGCACCCCCCCCCCCCTCCCGTGGGTCAGGGGAAGCTCAGAACTCCCCGGGTTTTCGGTTACGGAGCGTCTGAAGCCGGCCAGGCTGCTCCGTCTGCTCATACTCACCCTACTCCTAGGATCCAGCATTAACCCTATCCCCGGTCCCTACAAATGTTCACCCTCTAGCCTAAGCATTCGTAGAAACCAAGCCAGTGTCTGGTGCCACATATGTGGCTGGATACATTTTAAATGCAGTGGCCTCAAATTTTTAAAAAGAATATAACGGGTTTTTACTGCCCCCATTGCAATTCTACTCTCATTTTAACCCCAACCCCCCCCCCCCCACCCGGAACCAAAGCGCCATCCACCACCTCTCACCAAGTAACGGTTCCCACAAGCCAATCCTTGTCCACAGCCCCTTCTGCAACCAATTCCCAGACCAAACAATGAAACATGAATCCACACAATACGAAGAAGTAAGTTTAAAAACCGACGGAACACTTGAGGCTATGTGTATATCAGCGGTAGCCGGTACGTCGAAACTTCGTATTAGTAATTTTCATATCCCCCTAGATCTAGTTGTCCCCCCAGTTATACTGCGTGCCTCACTGATCTCCTGATTCCAGGCGACGCTCTTGTCCTCGGGGATGCAAACGCCCACTCTTCCCTCTCGAACTCAAACTTAGAAGAAGATCAACGTGGCCAATTACTCTCAAATGGAATAACTGAATCCACGTACGTCCCCCTCCCCCTAAATGATGACACCCAAACTATAGTACCTTTTAATTGTTTATCCTCTGATGCACAATTCTCCTCCCCTGACATCTCCCTAGCTTCGCAGAGCCTTTTACTTCCTTCGTCCTGGACCCTTATTAAATCTCTACGCTCCGACCACCTCCCCATACTTATCGAATTACACCTAGAAAACAATAAACTTTTCTCCGAAAAAAAAAACATTCATCAACTTCCTCAGGGCTGATTGGCTGCAATTTACCGACAAGATTGAGTCGGGTTGCCTTGCCTCGAGGTTTCCTTCTTCAGTTACGGCCGAGAGAAATGCTTTCGGGATCTGGCACTGAAGGCAGCACGCCACCACATCCCCTCCGGGCGCCACCGCCATTACACCCCGACTCTTTCTCCTGAGTTAGCCTCTCTTGGTGCTGAAGGAGATCTCGGTCGCAACAAAAATCATCCCACGGAACCTACACAGCACTCTCATTTCACTCCTTCCGAATTGAACTCCCAACCCCTCAATCAGACAACGAAAGACAGGAGAAACAAATGGCGTAATTTCCTCCAGACCTGTGATTACCGCTTTGGAGCCATAAATTTCTGGAAATTGGTACGCTCCCTAAACGGATCCAGGCCTGTGGTAGGAGGGCACCCTATTCAATCTGAATCAAAAACAATCTCGTCAGGCACAGGCATAGCCAAGCTTTCAACAAGCAGTTTACAAATGCCAGGAATCAGGGTTTCAGATAAGCTACTTCGGAAAACCAGACGCAAAATAGCCAAGCTCACCCTGTTAGATAGCCCACTTTCACTCCCCTACAAACTAAACAAGCCATAGCGGACAGCAAACCTTCGCGAGCTCTTGGTCCGGATGGCCTTTGCAACGTTCCCTTAAAACACCTGTGACCCATAGCTCTTGAATATTTAACTCTTCTTTTTAATATATCGCTGTCTGAAATTATTATCCCTCGAATTTGGAAAATTTGAGGATAATCCCCCTACCCAAACCCGAAAAGGACCATCAATTATCCACTTCTTATAGGCCCATCTCTTAACTCTGCCCCGCTGTTAAAGTTTTAGGAAGGCTCATCCATCTTTTCTTAACATAGCATCTCCCTGCCGCCACACATCAACATGGTTTTCGTCCTTTCCACTCTAACACTACTGCGCTTTCCGCAATAGAATTTTTTGCCACAGACGGTTTTAATCAAAATCGCCTACCCTCACGCAACTTTCTCGCTACGCTTGACTTCTCGAAGGCTTTTGATATAATGTGTCATCGTACTCTCCTCGAACTAATTCATGACACACCGCTCCGCTCCCGAGAAGTATTGTTCAATGGCTGAGTAATTATTTGAACGGCCGACAAGCCACCACATTTTTTAACAACCAAGAATCCCCCCACTCTGGAGTTCCCCAGGGCTCTGTTCTTTAGCCCACTTTTTTATTTTACGTCCATGACGCTCCCACACCTCCCGATAATGTTCGTCTCACATCTTACGCTGACGATTTCCATCCGTTTTCCCAAAGCCCTGATGTAGAGGCAGCATCTCGATCGTTGAACGATTACCTTCATCATCTTTTTAATTTTTCACTTCTAGGAAGTTATCTTTCGCGTCCTCTAAAGGATCAGTTACCCTTTTTTCACCGTACAATAAAGATTTAACAAAACACGCAGTGTACTTTTAAACAACAAGCCACTACCTCGTAACAAAAACCCAAAAATTTTAGGGGTTACCTTTGACCCAACCTTATGCTTTGCAGCATATTGTAAAAGATCCGCCCACAAGGCTCGCAGCTTGATAGGTGTCCTGAAAGCGTTGTCAGGATCCTCTTAGGGACAGTCTAAAGAAACCCTCCTCTTAACCTACAAAGCTTTAATACGCCCCATTTTAGATTATGCCTCCCCTGCTTGGTCACATGCTGTCAGCAAAACCTCCATTAATCACCTGCAGGTTACCGAAAATCAAGCCCTCAGATTTATTACCGGCTCGACATTCATGAGTTCCACTGCCCACCTGCACAGTGAGGTCGAGATCCTAAATGTTCCGAATCACCACACTCTCTTAACCTCTCAATTTTTTCATCTCGTCATATCGCTCCCATCACCACTCACACCCCACACCTCCACGTCAAGTTCGACAATCGATTTTAAGCGCTTTTAAAGGAGATGTTGACTCCGTTTTAACCAATCCTAACTCTTCACTCAATCTTAATAACCCAGAAGAAATTTCCATTTCCGTTTTTAACCACCACAAGTCCCTTTTAGAACAACCACACAAATCTAGTAACCAAGTTCCTCGCAGAAATCCCTCCCTCCAAAATAATTTGTATACCGCCCCCTAAGGTTGACCACACAGAAAAATCTCTTCCCAGAACTACCCGCTGTAAACTCTCCTAACTCCGGTCTGGTTACAGCCGGCTTTTAAAGAAATACCTCTCCCGACTAGACAACAAAGTTTCCCCACTATGCCCGGACTGTCACCTAGCACACCACACTAATTGCCAAGTTTTTAACTACCCCAACAATCCCTCCCCACTCACTCCCGCAGACCTGTGGCTTAGGCCGGCGGAAGTTGCGAAGTTCCTTAGCCTGGAGACGGACGAGCCCAACCCGACCAACGTGGGCTAATGAAGGAAAAGAAGAATGAAAGAAAGAAAGTCAAACCGCGCTTTAAAAAAATCAGAAGTCAACGCAAAAAATGGAGTTTGAGTGAACAACTTCTAATTTTCCTTAAAAAAAATCGCGACCTATACAAGACTACACTACGATCATCGACAGTACTTCATCTTTTAACTTTCCGGCCAAACCAACAACACTAACAATAGACGACCTATGAGATCAACCTGTCGAAGTCGCTAACTGGCTTCAATTATAACATCTGGACAGGAGGGGTTTGTAGGTTCCCCAGAAACAAAAACCAACTCACATCAGGAGTTTTTCTCGGTTCTCCGCACTAATTAAAAACTTCCCGCCAGAACTGGGCACGGGAGTTTCGCTCAGTTCGCCTTAACAAAACTGCTCGCCTTTACTCAGGACTGGAATAGGGTGCTTTCCCGCATTTAGCGAACCGTGGGATTGCCACAGTCACTGTTTGACAGACGAGAGGACGCCACAAATCAATCTCCACAATTACAATTGGGGAGTGTTGGAAATAATCGACAAAAGCAAGTTGGTGCTGCAGACGAATCGATGCTTGTGGGCAGCTACTAACAACAAACAACATCATCGACTGTTGAAATCCTGCCCTCCACGGGACTCGTCACTCAGACTTGCAGATTGAGAAACTAATGTCAATACAATTACGCCATCGACTCTTGCTATCTTGAGCACTAGATATGAATGACGGGGGAAAAACATTGAAAACACGTTCAACTCCAGCCCCACCACGCCAAAAAACATGCAAATAAATTGTCATATTTTCGAACTTTTTGAAATGCACAACAGACAAAGTTACCTTCGTCTTTGACGTCTTGATCCATGTGGAAGGACGATAATGCTGCTGCTAATGGGTTGGGAATGTGCTCGGATCAGTCCCGACCAGATCAGTTCCAGGAACTGTAGAGAAGCGACTGAACCGCCGCCTTCTGAGTAGGACTGAGCGAGTTGGTTTCAGTTGTTTTAGTTTCTGTTCTCAGGGCTGAACTTTGGAGAAATCTCACCCACCCAAAATAGCACGTCTCGATTGAAGCTTGCTGCAGAATTGCTTGAAAGGTGAACAGAATTGCTCACAAACTCAGCCACATTCTACTATATGCTGGCCCTCTCATCGCTATGTAATCTCTACAACAAATCAATGCTCCTGAATATTGCATTCACAAATTCTGAAACTAACACGCAACCCATTAATTCACTTGAACCCAAACTATGCAGAAAAGAACAGTTTGAACAGCCATAGTATTATAATATGCAAAACCCTTTCTAGCCTGAACACATTGAATGGGCACTGCCTTAACTAGTAACACGAAGAGAGCTTCTTAGTCAGTTTGTACTGCCAAATACAAATATTGAGTTATATTCCACCTCAGGCAAGAAATCGTATATGAATTAACAATATTTGCCTTCATTGGCTTGTTTTGGTTTGATATTAAATTTAAGACATTTGAAAGTGGATGGTTGAATCTACGATGAAGAGGATGATTGGAAAGAGCATCAACAGGACAGAGGGTGATATGGAGCAGGAGGACAGACGCCCCCTCACCAACCAAGGGGAAGATGAGGAGGAGGAGGAGAAGGGGGAGGGAGAACGGAAGGATTATCAGTCCAGAAGAGTAGTCCAGGAGACAAGAAAGAAGAAGAGTGGTGACAACTGTTCGTCGTCGTCCTCCTCTTCCATTCCCAACATAACCAACAGTGAGTTCCCCAACCCCCTTCCCCACAATTACGGCAGCATACACACCCCCTCCTCCTCCCGGCCACTGACGACGACAACGGGGCCGGGTGTCGACTTGGATGGGGGCACATCGGGTGCCAATGGGAATACAATGGGGGAAGAAAGGAGAGGAAGATCGAACAGTGACAGCAGACTGAGACCCTCTCACAGTCAGACGGGGACGGCGGGACAGAGTGTGGATAGGGACTACTGTCACTTGTTCAGCGGCGGCGGCGGCAGAAGAGGGGCAGAGGAAGGAGGAGGGAGCAGCAGTGTGTACAAGCGGATGCGAAGCAACGAGGGACGCTCCATGTCATTCACTCGGGCAACATCCGAGGGCATTGGGGCGCGACAAGACAGCACTGGCCATCTCACGTGCAGTCCAGCCGTGTCCCTGAGCAGTGCTTCCAAGACTGCTTCCAAACTGAAGATGCCGACCAACATGCACTTCCACAGCAGGGATTTGAGGAAGGAGTTGGACATGTTCAGCACACAGATGCTCAGTCGCAGTGGCACTTTATCAGGTGACGACACACTAGCAACAGTAGACACAACACACTTCAGGCTGTCAATCAATTCAGCCACACACTTTTTCATTTCAAACCACTTTCTCAACCACAAATCCGTTTCTGTCTCAATTATCTCCACTGCACGCGTGTTTCCAACTTGCCACTACGCATCTAAACATTTTGACTTCTGTAAAAATGAGCTAGTGCCGAATGATAACTTCTGTATGGCAATCGAATCAAATTATTAACTAGTTGATCATACCTTATGCAAGAATTGTAAAACTAGCCACAACAACATCTTTGAGCCAGCTATGTTTACTTTTCTGTTCCCACTTCCGAAGAAAGTGAGGAATATATATGCTCGGGATGGTTTTTTTTTATTCAGAATGATTTTAGAAGAGTATGCTCGCACTAGATTAAAGTGCGGATTTGCAGCGTTCTAAATTCCTTCCAAATTGAATTCGTTCCAAATTAAATTGAGACACGCTATAATTGGTCTTATTAATTCCATAAACGACTCATATTTCAACACTTTGATATTGTCAGCCTAAAGGCTACTCTATGTACGGCATTGCAAGGCAACCCTATGCACTACTTCATCATATAAAAATAAGATCTACCCACTAAGGCAAGAAGGGCATCGACGAAAAGCATATTAAAGTCGCCAAAACTATATATTACGTCGATCCTAACTAGTATTATGGAAAATTGGATGTAATTGACAAATACTGTATGAACCAATCTGAATCGAGAAGACCTAAATAATCCAAAATAAATAATAGTTATTTTTTTAATTTCTTCTTTGTATCGATTCTGATTGGTTGAAACAGTATTTGTCTAAATACTGACGAGTCTGAACACGCGGTTGTCTAAATACTGCTATAAAACCACAATTAATGTTCATTTGAGCTTTCTTAAATGCAAATCAAATTTTCACATGCTACAACTGCACAATTTATGCATTTCAAAAATGTTTTTCAAGTATTCGGATTAATGTTTTAACAAAGAGGCGACGCGGAGCTTCCCACCACTTGCGACAACACAAAAAAAAGTTTAAGAAAAATGAAAAATGTAGGCGAACCAAATTTTTCGTATAACTATGAAGGATACCTAGGGCTCAGCTAAAGCTGGATGTACGTATTTGATATTTTCTGAATTTATTATTCTGATGCGGTACCAAATGCGTTATTTCAAAAATTAGATTTTGCCCAGAACCTTGGTTGTTTCTCTACTAAATTGAATGAGGAGAGTAAAAATTTCAGATTCTGGAATTTTCCCAAAAACATAACATTTCTATAACAAAAAAGTAACCATTTCTGTAGGAAAAATTCCTGTAACCGCTTCATTCGATTGAACTTTTTATCTCAGATTTGACGAGTCGTTTTTTGAAAATTGAAAAAATTTCTAAAAAAACAGTCGACGTTCAAAAACTTGACTTTCCGAAATCCGTAACTTTTTTCTGCTAAAAGCAGGTCGTAGCCGGAAAACTAGAGAAAATCCCCAAAATCGGGTTTCTCGATTATGCACTTAATCTGATTATTGGCGCGATAATTTTCGAGTAGAGCCACAAGCAATCTGCGCTCCCCTGTTGATAGAAGGTTGTAGTTGTGCCATTTGCAGACAGGCTAGGCTGTCTGTGGAGTCCACCACTGGAAGGCGGCACATCTGAAAACAACTAACAACAACAACTAGCAATTGGGCTACTAACATGAATAACCGTAGTCTCAAAATTTGCGAACACGGTCGAATTCTCAAAACTCAACCTGTTCTGTCGATTAAACCTAAGATTTCAGATTTGACTGGAAAGTTATCGAGAAAACCCCCAAAACGGTGAAAAAATCAGATAGTTGACAATTGAACTGAATTTTTTGCAAAAAAAGGATAACATTTTCCGAAGGATCTAAAAAAAAAATTGAGAAAAATCCAATCACAAACAATTTCATAATACCTGTTTTTATCGAACAGGAACTATAGGCAAACATGCTAGCAAGACATCTGAAATTCAAATCAGAAACTGAACAATTTTACAAAGCAGAAACAATGCCGACAATCTAGCTGTTAAAAAAGCAAAAGTAATGGTTGTATACAATCATAAAATAATGAATTTTGATTTGTTGAAGTAACAAAACACTTGCGATACAAAACAATTCAGAAAAAGAAAAAAAATCGAAAAAATTGATCTAGGTCGAAAAGACAATAGAACAAGAAATAAGCATCGGGAGATAATGTACCCAGCGGTAAAAACTCAATAAGCCGATAGGGTCAATAAGCCACTAAAATCATATTGACCGTATTAACTCGCAATAAGGTCACTAAATCATTAAAAATAGACCTAAAATCATTTGTACAGAATAATTTTTTCAACGAAAAAAAAGAAAATATACGAAGTCAAGTTTAGTAAAAAAATATATATAAAAAAATAACTATTCTGTAAGAAAATTTTAAAAAATACTTCTACAATATGACAACTAAGCCGACAAAACATAAGCACACCTTAAAAAGCTGACATTTTTTTTTCAAAAACGGACTATTTCCCGTTTGAAAAAATACAGGTACTGTCAGATTCAAACCCAAGACCCTTGGATTCCCAGGCGTATTCGTTACCTCCACACTAAGTGTGCCGAAGACGCCTAGAAACTGAATTCAATATGAACCAAGACACCAATTGATTCTGTTATACAAGCTAATCGCAAGCGTTATCAAATAAGGGAAGATAACGATGAAGCTGTGTTGCCTCTTTTGCAAAACCCAATTCACGTTTTAAAAACTTGCGCTTAAAATCGCTAAGTCAAATCAAAGAAAAAAAATTGGGATAATTTTGTGGTAGAATTTCAATTTTGGAACACTTTGTCAAGAGGACACTAAAGTCTGGGACAAAAACGTCTAAGCAGCAATAAAAATACTACCGCAATTGTTATCATTTGAACTGTGGTCGATTTACTGAAAACCTCTGAGAATTCACATTCAAATGCTTTTACTATTTTTCTACATGATTAACTTAAGCAGGCCAAGTATAATTGTTGCTGTGTTTGCAGGGAGACAGAGGAGCAGTAGCAGTGGCAATGGGAGTGGCACTAGTAGCTGTAGTGGGACTTCGAGGAGTGAGGGGGAGACTTCATTCAGCAATGAGGGCAGCAGCCACTACCTCAACACATTCAACGAGGCAGAGTGGGATTCGTTCGTGGACAAGATCAGACATGTGTTGCGTCTCCACTTCCTCACCCCCTGGCAGAAGTGGAGTGTGAGGGGACTGCTGCCCCTCAGGGCCACCATCCAACTCATATCAGTCATCATATTCTCCATACAGGTACAAGTAACCCCCACGTACGCGTACAGATAGATACAGAGACACCACACCGCACTACTCTTACTCTTATGATCACAATCACAATCACACCTCCAAACATGCGAAATTATTAGCCGCCCAGATTGTTAACAGACAACTACCTGGCAAAAACCTTGATAAAATGCACTAAATGGTCTAAATGTTGTAATCCAATTCACCAACAGTGCCTGACTGCATCAGGTGTCTAGCTTAGCCGATGGAAACAGAAAATTAAACAAAATAAGCCAGAAAGACGAATTTATTGAATATTGTTTACATTGCCGCAAAAATGTCAGCATGATTAATTCGTTGACGATTAGTCTATTATAAAGTTTTATTAAACTCATCGAATAAATTGCTCAAGTTCACACTAAGAGATCATCAAATGGGGGCCAGTGTTTTGGTTTTGCGCGGTGTGTGGTTTAGCAGAACATTAGATAGGTAATGATTCAATGAGTTGTGTTGGGTGTTGAGTAGCAATTTGAGCAGAAGAAAAGTCTGTGCTGCTGGTTGGTTGAACTCAGCTCACTGCAACTGGACAGATCCAGCCGCAGCAGTGACACCATATGCTATATTTAGAGCAGCGGATCAAGCCATTAGACGGTACGCATATGTAACACAGCGGAAGCGTATCATTGCAAGCTAGTGAAGATAAATGAGACAAAAAATAATAACTCGAAAAAGGAATAATTGAAAAAAATGAACACTTTTTTTGAACAAATGGAAACTTCGATTTCAGAAAAACGAGAAACACAACCACCAGTATTAAATAAGCTTTAAGTGTTTACCGAGTAGCCACTAAGTCGACAATACGTGGATAGTATATGATCACCATTAATCCGATCGAACATAAGCCGAAACTATTTAGGGCGAATAAAACTTTTCAGCAAAGGAAAATATACCACGTCAGTGCTAGTATATTTACAAATTACAGGAGCAAATCAACAACACTTAAAACTTCAATGAAAACTGATTGCAGCACGAGAAAAACTCGGTGATGTGGCAACTAAGCAGACAAACGAACGCCCGACAACTCATTTCTTCGAGAAAAAAAACTTTCATACGTACTGACAAAAAAAACAAGATCTTGCCGGGACTCGGGCTTGGAGCTTATGGTGCTAAGTGGATGGGAGCTTGAAGTTGTTGGAGTTCGATAAGAAAGCAAGTTCAATTTCTTTCAGATTTGTAAAAGTTGTTTAAACGAGAAAGAGAATGCCGATTGCAAAAGTTTGCGGTTACGAGACACTTGCTGTCGCAAATGTAATCAGTGGGGTCCTGCACTTGATTCCATGAGGGAAACTAGTAATTATGGTCGCGCTGCCACTCTCGAGGAGGAGGTGAGTTGAATGTATTTGCAAAATTATGTTGGCCCCAGTACACTAATCGGAATATCCTCATCTGGAACCTTCTAACTAAAGCAGCTATGGGATTATATTATAAAGTGTAGATTTGGTGATTCTACTGTATTCCATGTTATGGTAACCTGAGCGTAAGGTTGAGTCGCCATTAAATTAAGTAGAAGAGAAAACAAAGTGTAAATTTCTAAATGGTTCATTCTTCGAAGATATCGTCCCTCCTACGCCAGAAAATAAAATTTGACAAAACCGGGGAGCCCTCCGCCCCAAAAAAATCGGAACTAAGAAAGCTAACGTTATGAAATTCAAAGGAGCGATACTAGAGATGACTTGTCCTGGGCATACTAAAACGGGACCCCTCAGACCCTTGGGGGGCAAGTGATAACGGTCCCCGGAAGTGTAAATGGCCCTATCAGAACTCGGTAACTAGCGGTTATAATAGACTCAAATTCTAGCATGTTGTAGGCCTAGTTGAGGGAAGTTTAAGTTTAGAACCCCAGACCCCCACTTCCGGTTTTATGCCCTAAGTAAACAAACCCACCCGTAACTTCCGGAAGTCGTTTCTCGGCCACCGATGAGCGCAGGGAGTTGAAACTTGGAGGGATGATAGGTAGTGGCAAGTTAAATCTTGTATTATAAGTTGAGCCAAATCCAGCGGTTAGATCGGAAACTATTAGCACTTGGAAAACCACCCCTTAAACCGGAAATAGGCAATTTACGCGAAATAATGAGCAAGGGCATATTGATTTTATGGCGGCATTAGATACTACAACTCATCCCCGAAAAAAAGACCCCTAGTGATGAAAACCCTCCGGTGACTCCTCCCGGTGTTTATAGCCTTTTCCCGGAAAAAGTGATAATGGACTTTAGAAATGGGATAAATTAAGAAGTATTAATGGGATATGAATAAAACTTGGTAGTTAGGACCCCCATGGGATTCTGAACCCAAATATGGAAGTTTGACCCCGGTTGACCCCCGGTTGACCTTAAGTTGACCTTTGGGCTTTTTGACCCCAAAATTGCATGGAAAGCACCAAGATTAACACCGGAGAGTGGCGTATTCCCCAGTACAACGCCTGGAAATGAGAATGGGTCATCTTGCTAAAAAAAATTGGGAGGAAAACTTATATATTGGGAATTAGAGCAGAAGCCGATAGAGATACAGTCATACATGGCAGGCTTGGAGTAGTGGATTTAATTCAAAATGGACTTGGTAAACATTATGTTGAGTTTGACTTGGCGAATGATCTATTAATAGCAATTCAATTAGACTAAAGAAAACTAGTCCCAGAAGAAATTGATAGTAATAAGACGGCGGCATGAGAATTAACTTTTCTAAATAGTATGCATGGACGGGGATTTTACTTGGCTTCCTGGAGGTGACTTTTTCGTTTGAACTACGTTCCCCTGATAGCTAGATGATCGGGATTGGAATAGAGTACAGGTCAAAATCTTAGATGCTTGGAATGAATTAGCTACCCATGAAAAGGGTCTCCCCCTAACACTAGGAGGTCGGAACTTTAACGGGATAACTAAAATAAAGACCTTGGGAGGATAAATGAGTAAACATAGCATGGTTTAGAGGTTAGTTGAACTCGAGGGCTGAAGTCACAGAGTTCAGGAATTGGTTGATTAGAATCTTATGACATTTGTATGCTTCGTCAAATTGTGACAGCTACCGAATACCGGGTATCTAATAAGTGTGAAAATATTGAAAAGAAACCGAAGTTGGCACGTGGCAGAGTTGACAGGAGGAGGGATATAGTCTTAAAACATAAGCGGACGGGTGATTTTGGCGGATGTCAGGACTGATAGGTAATGGCGTGACTTACCTAAGACTAAGTGTAAAGAAAGATAAAGAATTGGAGGGTACCGGTGAGCCTGTAAGAGTCAGAACAGTTGGTAACTACTATTAAGGGTAGTTGGTTCTCCTCAGAGAAGAGAACAGTGTTAGCTACTATTGAGAGTAGTTGGTTCTCAGTCAGAGAAGAGCAATTGATACTGAGAGAGAGTATAGTTGGTTCTCCGTTAGTTAGAGAGAACAATTATTGCTAGTTAGTCAGGTAATTGGTTCTCGGAGTAAGAGACCAGTAGATAGTTAGTTCTCATCGGAGATTCTCAAGAGAGAGAGAGAGAGAGAGAGAGAGAGAGAGAGAGAGAGAGAGAATAGTTAGTGTTAGTGGAGTTAGTTGGAAGTTAATTGCAATTAGGCAATTTGGCCGATAAATCGCGGATCCTACCCTTTGAATTGATTATTAGATTATATCCTGGCCACTCAGAGCCTTCTGTAATTGGACATATAATCATCTAAATTAATTTATCGTTGAAAATTCTTGCGATTGTATCGAGTAGACGAAGATTATCTACAAAATAACCCTTTCGGGATTGTAGATAGTAGTGAATCTCGGTCGCCCCACTGAATTCACTGCCCAAGGGACGACATGGCGGTGTCGTTAGGAAGGAGAGAACGAACCTAGAGAAGAAATCCCCTAAATCTACATAAAGCCTGAAAATTGACTTTTAGATGACTTTTAAAAGAACTCTGAACTTGCATGTCTCTTAAGCGTTGAGCTCAACAAACTCGTTAAACATAGCGTCCACCTAAACATGGCGTCTAATAAGACCTAAATCATGGCATTAGCGTCGTTCACTGGTTATATAAAGGAAGGCTGAAACATGCTTCTGGTGAAAAGCTGTTTTAAAAACGTTTACACATTTATTTTCACGTCAACTTTGGTAGAAAACATCATGAATCACTTTGCGTAGACCGTAAACAAAATCAACTCGATCACAATCAACTAAAACAAAACTAGTCGCCAATGTAGCTGCAAAAAACATATTAAAATGCGAATGGATAGTGTCGAGTTAAACTTCCAGGTGCAGCTGTGAGATGAGATATGTGGACACTTTCTCCATGTGCAACTCAGTTAGGCCGTGCAAAATCAGACTAGTCACGTGACCAATTGCTCTTTTACACAGAGTGCAGGAGAACTTCTCGTGCTTGTTGGGAGGATCTGGGCCGGGGCGGTTGGCATGAAGGAGAGCATCGTGCATGGTGTCAAATTCGATCTTGCAACTTTTGCATCTCAACATTCCTCCTACAGCAACTGAGTTTAGCCCACGCCAAATCTTATGGCAACGCAAATCCGCAAACGGATCCCCACCTCGCTTCTTATTGTTGAATTTGGTCAAGTGTTTAAAAATTTGACTCTCCAAAAACTGGTTTTGACACTGATTACATTTGTACAGAGAATACCGAACTGATTCCTTGTTCTCCGCATGTTTGCCACTCAATGTGTGTTTCTTAATTGACAAATCTCGCGAACACTCAAACTCAACATCACAGCACATGCACGTCAGCGAGTGCACCTTTCTAGGGGCATTTTCCTTGTCCTTACTTCCATCTCCATCTTCCCGGTCGAAACTACTCACACTTTTCGCCAGTCGCCCTCGTTTCAATCGTTTTTGCCGAGGAGCATTTCGCCTCGCTTGTACCATCAGTGCACTTGCTGCTGCCTTTCTGTTCAGACCAGCCTTGGCCTCTCCTTCCTCATTCGGTCCAATTGCAGCTTCTCCTCCTCCTTCCTCTTCCTTCTTTCTCCTCCCATCTAACACGTGTGCGCTCTTCAGATGCTCAAAGTGGAGAGGGGACAACAGATTGAGACTCACCATTTTCTCCACATGCTCCATCGAGTTCAGATGATGCTGCATCTGCTCACTTCTCTCGTTGCCACAAAACTGACACAGCCAACATCTGTTACAAGTTGCCATCTTCACTTATGCAATGAGCTGCCTGCGCCCCTAGAGAAGATTGAATCCCAAACTCAAAGATACTCAAAAACAATTGAAACCTGAAAGTAAATATCCACTCATTAACTCCCATATTCCCAGATAAAAACAACTTGCGCCACTGCAGCAGTCTCTCACCCGACTGTAGTGTTTAATCTAAACGGCTCCTGTTTTTACTTATAATCTAAACCGCTAATTTCTCATCGTATCAATTAAACAGCATTGAACATAACACAATCAAAAAGAAGGAACATAATTGAACATAACACAATCAAATCTCTGAGTGGACAGCTAATGAACCCACATGGATTGCTAGATGCTGCCCTCAATTCAAAGACATAGTTGACAACCAAAATTAACTGTTAAATTTGAAAACGACTAAATCATTAGAAAAATCATTATAATAAAAAAAATTTCAACACATTGCGAGAACACGACAAAAAGCAGCTCTGTAAAGTGCAAAAAAAATAATTAGAAATAGGCCTCGAATTGGTAAAATTTCGGCCACCTCTGAGATTCGAACCTGTGCCCTTGCGATTAAGAATCTCACACATTAACCACTCGGCCACGGAAGCTTAATAGTCACTAGACACAAGCCACAAAAAAAGCTGAGAGACAGATGCTATTCCACAAAAGTAAAATCTTTTAATGAACACTTTTATTCGCTTAAGAGTTAGGTTGGAAAAAAAGGAAGGTTCTTAATAACACACTGAACTGATCGCAAGTGTAGAAGATTATTTGACGAAAGATGCATACATTTCAGTAGTGTGTTTCATACTATTTCAGTACTGCAAATGAAAGACGATTGGCTGCCTAACAGTAGGTTCATATAATGATCAGTTTTCAAACATAGCCAGCAGATAGTTAGAACAGAGTTAAAGAACGCAAGAAAACAGAAAGAAACTGAATTCATTTTAAAAAAAACGGTCAATTTTCGAATTTCAGAGTAAAAAAAACTAAAAACTATACAGCCTTAAGGCTCTTTGAATTGCAAGACGAATTAATGATTGATACTTTTTGAGAAAACTGGATTAATAGGTACAGTTTCATATTTGGAGAGCACAATTTACCAAACTTTTAGCAGATGAGCTTACATTGATCTCGAAAATGCATATATACATATGTGCACTCATAAATACATCAAAATGTACGAATGCACATCTGTAGTTATTTGATTATTTTAAGACATTTTCCTGAAAAAATTAACAAACAAATAAATCGCCACGACTATATAAAAGTCTTCACTAAGTTCAGTGACTTTGTAAAATTCGAAAAAGACCTCTATGTACTAAATGTACCTCATCCTTAGAGCCCCCATGACACCAATAGAATTGAATGAGACTTGTTGGACGTTGGTTACCCAACTGAGCTCAAGCAGCAGTAACAAGTCCAAGCTTTCAACATAATTGGTCATAATCCTGTAAAAAATTTCCCCAAAATAATTCAGTAAAAAATTCAAACCTCGTTCAAACCTCGACCAATTTTGTATAACCAAACACAGCTAACCGAAAGTTGGAAAAGAGTCAATGGACACTCGGTAACAGAAAAAAAACTGACTTGTTTTTCTAAAAAAATCATCTTTCAAATTTCAAAGTTAAAAAAATTGATGGCAATAAAACTCTTTTATTTGCAAAAACAATTTATGATTGAGTTTTTTTATTAAAACTGACTCAATTCAAGGAAACTGGGTCAATGGGAAAAATTTCCTTTCAACCAAGTTTCCCTTCCTTTCAACCAAGGAAATGAAGTGAACTGAAGAAGAAACCAAAAGTCAAACCGCGAAAAATCAAACTGCAGCATGAACAATTTTCCTGAAAAAAAATTGGAAAAAAACATCACGATCTATAAATCATATCTTCATTGACTCTTAATTGAAATGATGCTTTTTGTACATCAAAAAAAGCAAATAAAATCTTTGTATGGAATTGAAATGATGTTTAGAGGGGGTTTATCACGATGACTCATTCAATACCAAACGACGTTTCCTTATTTTAAAAGAACAATAGAAGCCAAAATCCCTTCTAACTTGAAGTAATCGGAACAGTAATTATTCAGATAACTTTAAGTTATCTTATAAATGAGCTTTTGAATTTAGCGGTTAACTCATTCACATGCTTTAACTCTCTGGCCAAACGAAGTAACCCTCTTTGGGACTTCTATAAATCTATTTTCGTTCGACCAGTCCTAAATGTTTTCCGAAGGCGCTTTCGGTGCGCCATTATCAACCCTAAAAAAGGTGAGCAAACTAAGGTAGTGTTGTGTTGTGAATTAGTTGGTGTTGTATGCGAGCTACCAACAGGAGTACCAGCTGTTCATGGATGAAAACAGTGAAAGTATGCAGCACCTGTTCCTCATGGACTGGGACGAAGACTACACGAACCCAGACCACAAGACACCCTTTCCCTACTCCGTATACAGACCACAACAGATCTCCCAGTACATCCAGTTCGCGGTGGACGAGTGAGTATCCACTCAAAACCACTCACATAAGCTATATCAAATATACAACACATAAACAACACTGACACTGACATAGTTTGAAATGCAACGGTAAACAAGAATGATTTGATTTTATGCAGATACTTCAACTTGGACCCGAAGGCCATTGGAAACTGGACCTTCTGCAACGTGTCCGACCCAGACCAGGTGAGCAGTGAGCCAATCAACATGGAGCTGTGCATCTTCCAGAACAAGTTTAACGACAACAACTCCACCTCACGCACAGTCGAGATAGAGATAGATCCCCACAAGAGTAAGAACAACCCTAGGGACCACACTGAACACTGTGGTACTGTGTAGTACTGTTGCCACAGTAACCTTGAAGAATTATTATTATTAATAACTGTTATGTATTGTTATAACTTATTCAAGGCCAACCTAGCAGGCCTAATGCAACAGTCATTTGGACGGTTGCGAACTAACATGCAGAGAGTTAACAACAAGATCTCTGAACAAAAGATCATTGACAACAAGTTCAAATTAAAGATTTAAACACTTCTGTTTTCACTCATTAACTAAGAACGAAGTATCAGATTATCACATGGCGCAGCCAGCAGGATTCATGTCCCAAGATAACAGAGCAGATATGGGAATTCCTGTATTCTGGACAACGGCAAATTCAGATCCTCCTTGGAACTTCAAGATTTGGTTAGATCAATTCCTATTGGCAGTTACAGTTAAGGAGAGCGTGAATCCTGAATTATTGTTAGAAGAACCGAGAGAAGTTCTGTTGGAGCCGAGGCTAGAGACAAAGCCTTCAGTTGGAGCCGAGGCTAGAGACAAACTGGCGCGGGACAGAGTTCTTTTGGAAAATGAAGAAAGAAGAGCTAGAGGACCAAAGGTTTGTCATAATGTATATTATAATGAGGTACAGAAACGAGTGGCCTCTAGATTGTTCTTAGCGTTGAGAACAGAAGGTAAAAAGAAAATTGTGCAAAAGAATCCACATACAGAAGTTTCAAAGCTAGAATTTCGGGAAATGGTTGCTTTAGCAAAAGTATCATTTGACAAAGCACAGAGTGTTACTTATGAACGTTATAAATTGTTTAATCGAGCGCAGGAAACAGGAGAAACATTAGAAGCAATTCACGCTGCATTAACTGCGCAGGCAGCTAAAGCGGATTTAGGGACACTGGAAGACGAATTAGTTCGTGAGCTATTCATATCGAAAATAAAGAACGTGGTACTGCAAGATACATTAACGTTCGAAACCTTTACACCAGAGGAAGTACTGAAGAGGGCATTGAAATTTGAACAAAGCAAACAGACAACAGGCATTTCAAAAATCAAAAACAATGACTGCAGGTGCAGGTCAGGCTCATGAAACAATGAAAATAAAACAAGAACCGATCATGAATGTGGGGAATAAGAGCACAAATAGTCGGAGACAATCGAGAGAACCGTAAAAGAAGAGAGCACCATCTGACAGGAGAGAGGGAAGAAACTCTATGGATACAAAAACGTGTACTCGATGTGGTCGGCTATTTGAAGAAGGTCATTTGAAGAAATGTCCGGCCATGGGCAAAACATGTAAAAATTGTTCCAAATCAAATCATTTTGCAAAAATGTGTAGGTCACAACAAGTAAATGAAATTGCTGAAAAACGTCTAGCTCGGATGAAGAGGGTAATTTGATTCAGTCTTTTGACTCATGCGATGAGTTTGAAATAAAGGCAATAGAATCGGATATTTCGTCGATGGAGAAGATGGATGAATATATAAAACAGCAATCGAAACGAAAAATAAATGTTGGGGATAGCGGTAAAGACATACAAAAGGTCGATATTCGCAGGAACCCTCGATCACAACAGATAAAGTCGTTAAAAGCATTAGTCAGAATTGATCACCAAATTATCAATATGACTATTGACACCGGTAGTCCAGTATCGTTCTTAAATTGGGCGACAGCAAAACAAATTCTAGAGTCTTCCAAAAATACGAAGTTTATTCCACGGGAGAATCTAAATTTGACAGCTCAATTTGTAGACTACAATAAACAGCCAAATAACATTTTGGGAGCAATTACCACAACCATCCGTTCGGCAGGGTGGGAAGTAGTGGGGCCATCATTTCTGATCACAGAACGACGCACAAGATGCATATTGGGGCTGGACTTACAGAGCAAAGTGGGGATACACACAACACAAAAGCTGGCACCAAGAGATAAGACGAGGTTTGATGTGCCACTGTGCGAACAGTCAGAAGGTTGGAAAAACAAATTTTATAGTAAATTTAAGGACCTTTTTGATCGTCAGGGTTGCTCGAAAAATCATGTTGTCAGTACAAAGTTCAAATATCCACTTTGTCCATTACAAGAGAAAGGGAGAAGGATCCCAATACACATCCAGGAAAAGGTACATGAACAAATGGAAAAACTGTTAAAAGAAGGGCATATAAAACGTCTGGACAAATATACTAGCGATTGTTTTATAGCACCAATTGTAATCACAGTGAAAAAAGATGATTCTTTAAAGCTGGCTTTAGATGCGAAACCTATCAACAGGCAGTTGTTCAAAAACAAATATCAAATGCCTAATGTTGACGAGTTATTGGATGGGGTTAGTCAGATAGTAACAGCAAATACAAACGGTACTTTTTATTTCTCGGTATTAGACTTGAAAGACGCGTACAGCCAAATAAGGTTGACTGCAGAGACAGCAAAACAATGCAACTTTAACATCATAGGCGGACAGGCCATTGAAATGCACAGGTTTCTCACTGGATTCTATTGGCTTGCGGACATGCCAGCAGAGTTCCAAAAAGCCATGGATCGAACGTTAAATCATTCGAAAAACACGATCTGTTTCCTGGATGATATACTTGTTGTATCTAAAGGGAGTGAACAAGAACATGAAAAACTGATTATGAACGTTTTCGAAAAATTCGACAGAGAAAATCTGGCATTGAAACTGTCAAAATGTGAATTTTTTGAAAATGAGGTGAATTGGCTGGGGCACATGTTATTGTCAGAAGGCATTTCACCAAAAATAACAAAAACGGAAGCGAAATTGAAGCTCAGCCCGCCAAAATCACTTAAACAACTTAGGTCATTTATAGGTAGCATAAATCATCTGGCTAAATTCATCCCAAACGCGGCTAGTTTAACAGAAAAACTTAGACACCTTTTGCGAGAAGAGAATGAGAAAAAGAAACTTAGTGTGAAAATTCAAGTTAAAAAATTGGAATGTGGGGAAGAACATTCGGAAATATTCGAATCGATAAAAACAGCGGTTGCAAATATAACTAAAATTCATTATTATGACCCTAAGATGGCTACTAGAGTAAAATCTGACGCTAGCCATAATGGGTTAGGCGCAACGTTAGAACAACAAAGAGCCGAGGGGGATTGGGTACCAATTGCATTCGCGTCGAGGTATTTGAACATTCAAGAAAAGAAATACTCGACGAATGAGTTGGAACTGTTAGCAGTAGTATGGTCCGTTGATCGATTTAAACACTGTTTGTTAGGGAAAGAATTCGTGATAGCCACAGACCATAAAGCGTTGGTTTCAGCGTTAGATGAAAACAAGTCAAACAAAACCTATCAATCTCGGTAGAATAGATGGGTCGATAGATTGTTGCCTGATCAATTTAAAGTTGTTCATATACCGGGAAGGGATATGGGCATTGTGGATTATTTGTCTAGAGACACTAATGGCGAACCGTGGCCAGAGTCAGAATTAGATGAAAAATTCGTAGTCACATCGATAGAAAGTTTTCATAGAGCTCTCGACTGTTTACACAGTCAACTGAGTGATCACGATGGGCTCGACAGGAACGAAAACTGAATAGAGTGCGTCAAAACAGTAGACGTCATCCAACAGTTGCTATGGCAACCAAAATTGACGAAAACGAACAGGGCACGACCGGAACGAAAACGAAACAAGTTCGCGATCGATTAAACGAGAAACCTGTGAAAAACCAGAGATCAGTTTATCTCAAAGTTGTCATTCAATACAGTCGGTTGAAAAATCAAAAATAAGTCACAAAAATTCATCAGTTCACACTAGAACCAGAAATAGAAAGTGTTTCGAAATCAGAGCAATGAAAACAGGCGAAAATTTGAACAGCGGAAAGGGGAGAAAGGTAGTCAGAATACAGGAACGGAGTAGCCTCGATACATTGACGGAGATGTCACAGAAACAACATTCCAACGGACTAGAACTATCCAGCATAATCCCAATAAGTCGGATTCAGAAAATTCAGACTCAGATGGCATGCCACAGGTGGAATGGAGAGCAATGAACCGGTACATCCAGGCGGACACTGGAAACAGCGGCCAATCAACATCTACGGTTGCAACAGCACAAGTTTCGTTCTGGAAAATTATACGGGGGGGGGGGGAAGATACGACAAGCCAAGATCAATGACGGAGTCAGAAGCAATCTCGTCAATGCAGAGCCCAAGAGCACTACTGGAGAATAAAACAAGGGACGATGAAAGAATAGGACAAGTAGTTGAAGTGGATCTTTACGGGGAGAGCACAGAAGACAGGGAAGTCAGTCCGGAAGTTAGTGTCAGTCCGGAAGTTAGGGTCGTCCGGAAGTTAGTGTCGTGGAAGTTAGTGGATGGATAGGCTAAGAAGGGTGGTGGAGCGTAATGATAGACAAGGATTTGAGCTTATGGGGCCATACACCAACCCTCTGTGGCACCAGATGTCCGTGGTCGACGACTGTCTACTGGTGGACAACCGATTAGCAGTACCGGATAAACTGAGACATGCTGTGCTTCGACAAATCCACCAGGGCCATCCCGGTCAGGAGGCAATGTTAGAGGTGTCCAATTATTTGTGGTGGCCACATATGCATAAGGACATAGTCAACCTGGCCGAGGAGTGTAGAAGTTGCACTCGTTATGGTAAGAACGCTAAAAATATAATTCCGAAAAAATCGGCAAAACCACTTCCACTGCTGACGCGGCCGGGGCAAGAATTGCAATTAGATTATGCAGGCCCACTCGAAGATCATAAGGGAAAGAAGATATATTTGTTGGTTGCTATTGATAGATACTCTAAGTTTCTGTCAGTTAAAGTCACGAAATCCACTGGGGGAAAAGCAACGATAAAAACTTTTCGTACCTAAATTGATACACATGGAATACCGGAGTCGATTAAAACGGATCAGTTTTCTGGGTTTAAAGAAAAAGCGATGAAAAAATTCTGCACAGAAAATAAAATTACACAAAAGTTCTGTCCGGTGGGTGATCATCGAGGGTGCGGTCTGGTAGAGCGAACGATACAGACCCTTAAACGAAGACTGGGAGTCATACTATTAGATGAAAACGTACAATCGATAAAACTTTGCTTCAGTACAATCATTAGAAATTTAAATTGGAATAAACAGAAAACGATAAAAGTGTCACCATTTGAAGCACACTTTGGTCGATTGCCCAAAACTGAATTTAAAATTTTGAGGGATAAATTCATTAACGAGTCTGATCGTTTAGATAAAGAACATCTGGAACGATCTGCATTAACAGCTTCTCAATTGAAAAGACGCATAGACCAATCAAGGGATAATGTGAAGATCATTCGAAAAGGACAAAATAGTCGTGACGTCAGTCCATTGTTTCTACGAAATACGGCCGCCGCAAAAGAACGAGCAAGAGCTAAGGAGTTGAAACAATTGCTGGAGGCAAATGCGAGATGGAACGCCACCCGGAGAGACAAATCGGCTAACGATTTGAGACGAATCGTTGATGAGACCAGCACCATAAATCCGGAACTCAGGAAAGAATTGTTATATTCGTGGGAACGAGGATTTATCGAAGATAAACAAAGTGCAGAGACGGATAATTGGTCAGGTAATTTCCTTCGCAAACACAAACAACGGAAAAGTGGAAAGGCTTTGACAATACCACTCAAAGGAAAAATTGTGGCAGAGACACCCTCGACTGTAAAGACAGCTGCAGGTGCAGTTTATAGGAAAAGTGATATAGCGAAATCTAAAGTATTCATACCGTCTACTGTGAGCGGGTCCGAAAAGAAAAGAAGTCCAACGGGGGAGGAGCCGAGAACTAAACAGCAGAAGACAGTTCGAGAGTATGAAGAGGCTGATAGTGAATCAGCGGAGGAAAATGATATGGAAGACCAGTGGCAGTGCATTAAAGTACCAACTGAAGTAGATCTACGGATAAATTCCGAAATAGTCCGACTATAGTAACTCCGAAGGACACGGAGACGGCCGGTGGTTTGAACTTATGTGGGAAAAGGAATAAACCGAATAGAGCAGGACCCACGGTGCAGAATCAAAAGAGCAAAATGGGTAAGCCTACAGCGCAAGAAGTCCGAAAACTAAAAGCTGTTAAAACAGCAGCGAAGGTTAAAGAGCGAGACACTGTTGACAACGATCCCCCAGCGTCATCAACCCCAAAGAAGGTCCCAGGGAGTAAACGCATTACGCGGCAGACTAAAGAAAGAGAAATACTGGATACATTCCAGAACAAGGATATGACACCAGGGGAATGGGACGAACTCGCAGAACAGGTACTGACCAGGGGGGTTCAAAACGAAGCCGAACAAATACTCACACAACAGGCGGTCTCAGTGGATGATTGTCCTCCACCAGGTTTCTCCGATGAGTGGGACAAGGAAGAGCAGACAACGGTGAGGCGAAGCAATAGGCAGACTAAAAATCAAGGGCCAAAGAGATATGGCAGCACAGTGTCTCATTCGGTAAAACTGATTTCTTGCGAGGACGACGTTTCCGACTTGAATATGGCAGCTCTCGAGGCATAACGGGCGAGACAAGCAGCGATCAAAACTGATGACAGTGAATCAACGAACACGACATTTGACCTATCGGAGCGACATTTATTCAAACGTAGATTTGGTGCCACATCGTTGCACATTACTAAAGCATGGAATGCCGCGAGGAAACAATCGGAATCGGAAAAGAAAAACAAGGAGCAAAAATAAAACTAACCAACATCAAACATTGTTATTAAACTGAGCCTAAAACTCATATTGTATTTTTTAAAAATTTTATATGGTATTATGTAAAATTTTGTTGTTCTTAGGGGAATGTGGTACAGTAACCTTGGAGAATTATTATTATTAATAACTGTTATGTATTGTTATAACTTATTCAAGGCCAACCTAGCAGGCCTAATGCAACAGTCATTTGGACGGTTGCGAACTAACATGCAGAGAGTTAACAACAAGATCTCTGAACAAAAGATCATTGACAAGAAGTTTAAATTAAAGATATAAACTCTTGTTTTCACTCATTAACAAAGAACGAAGTATCCGATTATCACAAACACAAACAACAACAACATGCCACTAACACAGTATTCACAGACTAGGCTACACTACACCTACCTTCCCAATTTATAATACAAGCAGTGATCATGGGCATAGTCTGTGGCTGAACAAGTGGCATCATGCTAGTTCCTGTCTATGTTACTATGTATGATATAGAGACGAGATAGCGTTGTTATTTGCAGCATGCGGCCTCATCTCCTACCCACCTTCCGTGAACACTCCGGACTTCAATCTGACACAGTTCCTGGAGGAGGAGTTCGGAGACTACCACCTAGATCAGAATCTGGCTCTGTTCCAGTCCATCCAGCTCAGGTTCTTCCTCCTCAACCAACACTTTGGGGCACTCAACGTATTCTTCGAGCCCAATTGCTACCGTTTCCAGAACACAGTTAGTTGCCAAGCAATTGCAATGCTCAAGCTTTAAGCAGAAGCAGTTAGATGAACTCATTGCTCATTATTTATGCATGTAGCTTGTCGATATTATGATTGTTGTGTAGATTGTGATTGACAACGAGTACCACACAGGACAGGACCCGGTGTCCATGGACATCCAGAGCGAGACCCTCTCCTGTGCGGACAACAGCAACATCCCAGTCTACTACTTGGACAGTAAACACAAGCAAAAACATACACAACACAACACACACAAACACAGCCGCCCACTCAGTCATTAACGTCATAGTAACTAGAAAACGACATCACTATTATGCAGTAGTTGTTGTTTTGGCAGTAGTTGTTGTTTTGGCACTATTATGCAGTAGTTGTTTTTGGGTTCGGTATTATTGAAGTGCATGTTCTTGCTTTTCACGTCGTTAGAAGATTGTCCATCTGTTTCGACAACTTGCACAGTCACACTATAGCTGCTGCCATGTGCACATGTTGTTGCTTGGCGTTCGTTGGCGTGTGTCCACATGAGGGCTAGTGTGATCTTAGACTACTTATTCCTCCTTCTCTCTTTTTAGACAACGGAGTGGAGTACGTGTATGTGATAGCCAGTGGCTGTCTGGACACCATTGCTATGGCCTGGTCTATATTACTCTTACTCAGCACCTTCAAGTCTGCTCGGCGCAAGTGGATTCTCGGAACGGTCGGTTGTTACATCACAAACGAAGATCGCCGACTCAATTGATGTGTTGTTATCCGTCACCAACTATCACACAACGTACATTTTGTGGTATTTCAGATTGTGCGCAAATTCTGGCTGGTGCACAAGCAGAAGAAGCTCAACATGCACGACCAGCTGGAGTTTGTGGACTTCTGGAACGGGCTGACGATCGTGTCTTGCTGTGCAGAAGTGGTTGGATCTCTAATCAAACTCTTCATCACCACAGAACTCATCAAATCCGGCTATAGCGAGTGCTCCATGTTCCTGGGCCTGGCCGTCATGCTCAGCTACATCGCAGTGCTTCAAAACTTCACTTACAGCTCCAAATTCAATGTAAAGTCAAGTCAAGTCAACAGCCAAAGCACTTTCAACAAGATAAGTGTGGTGACAATATGATCGATCCTTTTAGATTCTGATTCTGGCTCTCAAGATAGCCACCCCTCCTCTCATGCGCTTCGGGGTCTGCATCATCGTCTTCTCCATAGGCAACTCTCTCTTCGCCTGGATTGTATTTGGAGGCTATCACTACAAGGCCAGTCAACACTTTCTATCACGCTTTTACATCCACCATTTTTGATATTTCTAATTTGCAGACGAATATACAAAGAGGCGTACATAACTTACAGTTGGCGGATTAGCGAAACAATTACGATTGATTCAAGTAAAGGGGCAAACCAATGCAGAGCAAGCTTGTTCTGTTGAGGCCAACAACTTGGTTTTGATCAAATATAAGCTCATTTTTGTATATTTTGGATCCAAAAACTCTCCAGTCGTTAGGCACTTTAATCCCGTTTTAATCAATTTCTTGATTTTGTTCACTTTGTGGTGGCTGTCTCTACTTGTGACATGTTCCAATAGCCTCCATAACAGCTACAGAATTAGAAGGAGGATTTTAGATAGAGGACGCCTAATTTAGCTACGCAGCAGCAAAAAAGGAGCAAGTTCAAGATTCCAGTTCCCCAGCAAAAACTAAAATCATATTTTAGCACCTGCTAAAAAAAACTGATCTAATGATCGAATATATCTTTGCACAATTCCTTGTTATTAGAGAAAAAACCTTAAGATCATGATAAATAAACGACATTTCAAAATTATTCAATGTCAGAAAACTCTTTTAATTTCAATTGATTAAATGTTTCAGTTTGAGACCTATGAACGCACAGTGCAGACCATGTTCTCACTTACTAATGGAGACGACATTTTCAACACGTTCTCAGAAATGCATCGCAACAACAACAGAGGAGTCTTCGTCATAAGCCAGTTGTGGATCACTCTATTCACAACTCTCTACATTTGCTTCATCGTCGGACTCATCATCGCGATTGTCTCCGAAACCTACCATGTCTGTAGCCCATACTCCTATACCGCTAATATTTTATATTTTCATTCGCAGAACACACCTTGTTGCTTAGGAGCTGGTGTCTGGGATGCACAAGAACAGGAGTGAAATCGAATTGTTCATGAACGAGAAAAACTCAACGGAGTCTGATTACTTCGAAAAAACCACAACACGAATGGGTTGCCGAGAAGCATTCTGGAGATTCATTAGATGCCAGCAACCGTGCGTATTTTTGAACTTCCGAAATTCTTAAATATCAAGAAAAGTTAACATACCATAACAATAGCAGGTTGAACCGCAATAGTTTGCTTGCTCAATCACTATATATGAAAAAGTTTTAGTATACATGTCTTTTTCAGGTTACGTTCAGGCTAATGATCTCATGGATCTTCTAAACTGACAGCTGTTTTGAATCGAACTTACAATCTTGAAAAAGCATTCTTATTGAAAAACACAATCTGAAAAACACAAAAACACTATCTAACTAATCGGAAACACATTCTAATTGTAAGACGCAATCTGAGACAATATGCAATACAGGTCGCGAACGCTGCCTGTGCACTGGGCACTATTAATGATAAACTACTTTCGAAGAAATTTTTTATTTATAGAGCCAAAGAACAAAAACACAGTCTAGTACACAGAGGCGAAACAGAGCTTCGCAACACTTGCGATCCAAATCAAACATTGCGGTACAAAATAGTGAATGAAAAAAAGACAAGTCAAAACAAAATTGTTGGAAAAAGTTACTAGAAAAAATAACTGGATAAGAGTTGAAAAATAACCGCAGCCAAAAACTCATATTTGTATCGGATGAAACTCGTTAACATCCCTTAAAAAGTAGAAAGCATTTTGTTGTTGTTGTTGTTGGGGATTCACAGCACTGCTGTTGGGATTCTTGGTCCCGGCGTCTTCTCTAAAACAATGTCCACTTGTTTCTGCACGTGATACAATCACAGAATAATTGCCACGTGCACTTTGTCATTTCTGAAAATCTCTCGTTTACAAATTTCCACATCGTGTTTAAAATTCTCGTCTTGAGGCCGATTCGTTTATAAAAATGAATATATGGTTCTAATCGATTTACAATCCTACTGGTTCTGAAAACAAATTCGTTTCTCGCTTTTTCCGTTCTCACTTTTCGCATCTCAAAAATTTCTGTATTTCTAGCCCGTGTGGTTCGCCTGTTTAACACTATTTCATTTCGTTCATTAGAATCAAGACTGGCAAAAAGTAAGATGTTATTTAGCTGGATGAACATGGGCAGGGGTAAAATGTTTAGCAAGCGTAGTTCGTTGATGTACACTCCCGTTTTATTTCCAGTGATCCAACGGATTACTTTCTTTTGAAATCGCTCCAACTGCAATTGATCCCCCCTCGATATATGTGTACATGAGAGTCCGTATAATAACACTGGGAGTATTAGTGACTTATACAGGCCTAACTTTACAAACGTATTTATCTTTGCTGATAGGTTTCTTCTCAGGAGGTACAGTACTTGGTTTGCCTTCTTTAATCTTGTTTCAATGTGTACCTTCCAACTTAAATCGCCCGACACAAAAATTCCCAGATCTTTCACAACCATCGATGTTCCAAGCACTACACCAAAAAGCATAGAGTTAGCGTCTCCGCCCCTAAAACTTACTTTTGCACATTTATCTAGTGCTAATTCCATTTTGTTTTCAGTTACCCACTGCTGAATTTTGTCCAGATCTTCTTGAATTTCAATTGATGTTTTTTTGATGGAAAGTAGTTTAAGATCATCCGCAAAAATATATGGTTCAGAGAATTTGAGTACTTCAGGTAGGTCGTTAATAAAAATGCAAAAGAGCAGTGGTCCTAAAAGTGATCCTTGGGGAACACCACTAGTGACTTCTAAAACTTTTGAGCTGATATTGTCTACTTGTACAAACTGTTTCCTGTTTTTCAAATAGTCATAGAGTACCTCTAACATGCAGCCTCCTATTCCTATAAGTGCAACTTTCTTAAGTAGATCAAAATGCGGAACTTTATCAAAGGCTTTTGCAAAGTCAGTGTAGACTGCTACAATTTCTGCGTTTGAGTCATTGTCAAGCGCTTCATATATTTCTTTCAGGAAAGAGAGCATGTTTGTCAAAACTGATCTACCTTTAGTAAAACCGTGTTGATGTTTCGTCAAATACCAGGCAAAGTAAGGGTACAGGTCTTTGTATATACATTTTTCAAGGACTTTGCTGTCAATATTTAATAGCGATACTGGTCGATAGTTGTTCACCATTTTTCGGTCACCTTTTTTGTGAACAGGAGTAACTGCAGCTGTTTTCCATGAATCAGGTATTTTTCGTAGGCGTTTTACGTTTCTCAAAAGTTTGTTCATCGGTTTGCATATATTGCGGTTCGTTTTCTGAAAAAAGCTAGGTGGCAACCCATTTGGGCCGCGTGACTTTGTTACGTCCAGAGTTGATAAAATCTCACTTACTGTGTTTTTCGATATATCAAAATTCGTTAACAAGGGATTTTCAGATTGAATATCTCTAATACTAAAACTTTCTTTAGGATTAAAAACTGAATGAAAGAAGTCGTTTAGCATGTTGACTTGTTCGTTTGGATTTGTGCTTTCAACTTCATCTTTTATGAGTAACTTAGGAAGACTTGTATGTTTATTCAAGTTCTTTAGGTGTTTAAAAATTACATTAGTGTTCCGTGTTCTAAACAATTCCTCTTGGTAGTTTTTCCTGTCCAATTCCGATGATTCAGTTACTAAATTTTCAAACAGTTTAACTTGTTGTCTTCTGTAGTTGGTCGGTTTGAGTATACATGATTGCCGTTTTGTTTGTAATTTTTTGATCAAATTTGAAGTGCTACTTGTTATCCAAGGTGGAAGTGATTTCCTATGTCTTGTTCTGAGCAGCAGCAGCAACAATTTAGCGAGCAGCAACAAAGGCGACACTTTGGGTCGAAACCTGTTGAGCCGAAATCAAAACTGCTGTCATATAATTCATAAAAATAAAGTGTTTACGAACCATCCAATTGAAACACATGATCCCAAACGGATATATTTTGCATTCAAAATAACGCAAAATAAGTTGACTAAGTCGATATAACAAACTGAAATTGTTTGAATATTTCAAGAAAAAAAAACGAAAAAATTGACAACTCAAAATCAGACATGGTAAATTTAAACTTTTGTGAAATTCAGTTATAGTAAAAACTCTTTACATTGGAACAGAAGCCATGCTTAAAAAAATAAACCAATAAAAACCCTGCCGGATGTGAATCAATAAAAATTAAACCAACAAAATCCCTGCCTCTACTTCCAGATGAAAAAATGGCGTTTAAGAAAAAAACGGAGAATGAACCGAAAGAAACTTGGACGAAAACCAAGAACCTGAAAAAATTAAGATATTTGTTTGCCAAGATAATAACAACTGAAACAGGCTTCAACTTTTTAGTACTTAAGCGATAGTACTTTTATTTAAATTTGAAAGATGAAAATCCTGTAGAGTGAAGATCCTCTAGAAGAAAAGATTTTGTGGACAAAGTTGTTTTAAGGAAGAGAAGTCTAGTACCCGATTGTAATGCCCTTACTCATCGCAAGGGTACTAAGTATCTGATAGAACCGTAGCCTCATATCAGGTCAATCTTTTCGAGTTTGACCTGATATACTCCGAAAGTATACTATACGTTATACTATATCAGACGCCTACGAATATCATGAGAGTATCAAAACATTAAAATGCCAACAAAGAATTTTGGATGAGGAGCAGCACCAGGCTCTACAAAAACCGTCCAGAAACTAGCAGAGAAACTAAGCAAAAGACGGAACGAATCATACTCGGACACAATAAAAATTATATAAGAACAAAATAAAGGTTATGCACTTCTGAGGAGTGCAATCCTCTGCCTTAGGGGGTGCAAAAATCTTAAAAATACATCCAACATAGACAATTATATCTGTGCTATAATCGAGGAGGGTAGATTTTAATTGACAATTCTCTGGATGCATTTAAACCGATTTGATTTATAAAATTTTGCCGATGTATTTAAATAGCGTTGGTACGGCCCCATACAACCTGTGCACGTAACGTCGCATGACGGAAGGGCCCATTTTAACTGACCTTTTTTAATAATTTTCTCTTCCATATCTGAATTGGTGATTCAAAATAGTTTATAATCAATAGAGCCACCAAGATCAAACCAGTTCAAATAACTACCTCTAGTAGGGCTACTGAGCTGAGGAAGACTGTAATAAATACTTAAGAACATAACATTTTTCATGTTTTAGCGGGATTGACTTCGATCGAATGAAGATAACTTTCGAAAAATAACGACTCCAGATTGAGAGAATGGAAAAGATGATAAAAAATGAGCAAAAATTTTCACTCAATATACACAGGTATTTTCTGATCTATAGGCTTCTCAGCCTCTGTCGATCTGCTTCTTCTGTGGACGACCTAATGTTATGATCATATTACAAAATTACATGTGAATCTGATGATTTATATATATAATGACAAGTTTTATTTTGAACTTTTTTTCCCAAATTTTTTCAGCTAATCAGAAGGTCAAAATATACCCAGTTGAAGAAATATACCCAGTTAGATATAGAAATAAACCCAGTTGGATATATTTCTATGATACTTTGCTCCCTACTTCTAGACTCGTCGCGCGTGTTGATTGCCGGTCTCTCTTTCCTAATGTGCAGCGCCTCTATTGTAAGTAACTTGATGCTGCTGGACGCCTGGTCAATTATTTTCCAATTAAACTGACTTACCACTCTCACTACCACACTGCCTTATATGCTGTCGAAGATGGATCAACCCTTTCCCCCAACTCCTAGCTTCTCATCCTCGTAAAATGAACTCAGATGTTAAATAAATTCAATTCAATGTGACATTCGACCAGAATGGCCAAAATGCAATTTATGCAGGATTCGAATTTTGAGCAGTAAGCCTTCCGAGTTGATGATTTCGAAGGATTAGCGACGTTATTGGAACGTTTAGCCAAACGGTGAGGGCTAGAATATTCTAGTATTTTAAATTTTCAAAAATTCGAATGATGACGTCACATTTCTGAGAAATGCTGAAACGGCCATTTTAACAAAAAGCGAGTGGAAAACACAACAACTTTTATCTGCGATTGCGAACAGTACGAAAATCGAGATTGGAGAACGACAACGAACTACAGAATAGCAGAGAACGTTCCGAGTTGCAACTATTGTGCTGCTACAATAGTTGCAAGGCCGTTGCCAACAACGGTGAAGGGTGAGAACCAGCCTTCCGGATTAGCAAGAAATCAAGAGTAAGGAGCTTGATTCGGCGGATTCAAGAATCCGGAAGGGTCTCGGGACGGAAACTTTTATTAACTCACATAAACTTTTAGCATCCTGTCATGTCCTGACTTGAATTTAACTGATATTTTGATTAGTTTTGACAAGGATGAGGTGCTAGGAGTTGGGGGAAAGGGTTGATCCATCTTCGATGGAGATGATGATTTTTATCTACTGAACAAAAACAATAGTAATATGATAAGTAGTAGCCCTGTTTTTAGGAGTGACCTCGTGGTCTGGGGATACTGAGACCCAGCCATGAGCTCACTAATTTTGCATGTAATTCAGTTAATTTGAGCGTTCTGGTCGAAGCCGGAGAACAGTAACGTTTTTGTCAGCCTGATGTAAGAAAGACCACCGAAAAGTACTGGCTTGGTAGAGACGGTGAAAAACATGCAAAGCTCTGTTTAGACGCTAGCCAGTCGTCTTAAGACTTAGTTTTGTTATCCGTCGATATGTATCTTCCGGGCGAATGTTACATGTATGTTTTTATGGCGCTCCTGGGTGTTATTCTTTCGTAACATCATGACCGGCGGAACCGTTAACGAGCACTCCGCGCCGAGCGGATGCTCACATTAACGCCCTTAATAGGCCTAAACTGCCGGGGCGGAAGGGTAGTTCGGAACGCGGAAGCCTTCCGGATTGCCCTGAATAGTTTTTTAACCTAGTTAAGACCGAAAATTCATGAACCAGGAAGGGTGGGGGGAATCGCGAACCCCTCGTCCCCTGAGTGGTTTGTGACCAAAAACATTTAAAGATATAAGTAAAACCAAACAAAAAGTAGTATAGTACCCAAGAAAAACAAAAAACATAAAAAATTACCGAAAAAACCAAAAACAGTAAAAAAGTAGAAAATCAGTAGAAATCATCCCCCCAGACAAGATGTGATTCAACCCCCCCGTTTGTTGTTGATAGATATATTGTTGTTACAGGCATTTATATCAGTCAGGATCGTTACGATCAATTTTGAGGCCCGTTTGTGAGGCTTGTACTGTAGGGTTATTTGAGCATTTAAGCACGTTAATGATAAATTGCGCTCAATCCGGAAGGGTCAACTGATTTGCGCTCAATTCGGAAGGGTCTTGGGTGAAGACCGATCCGGCAAGCAGTTCAAGGAGCAACAAGAAGGGGCTCAACGACAACAACAATCGACTGTTGGGTATCGTTAACAAGTTTTGTATCCCTTTTGGTACAAAAAGTAAGATAGTAATCTGTGGGGGGCTCGACAGTGCTGCACTGTAGTGACCCTTCACCGAACTGCGAATATCCGAGTTAAGCACCTTAATTCGGATAATAAACAAACCCGGAGGGGTATAGTATTACTAATATTATTATTCATATAGCCTATATTAATAGCCATATATCGTTTTTCAGTGAAAAACAACGAAAACAGACCGGTTTTTAGGGTCAAAATAGCGATATTTTGATCCCCCCACAAGTCGCGATTTTTGAGATATCGATATTTTTTGAAACGGAAAAAAGCGCTAAGTTAGTGTGTTACATCGTAACTGCACTACTGTAATAAGTAGAAACGGTTAACTTTAGTTCGGAAGTGGTTGGAACTAGTTTGGTACCAAAAACCAAATTTTCCCAATTTTTGATAGTAAGAAACACTAAAAATTTAGAAAATTTTTTGAAATTTTTGAGGTAGGACAGTAAAAATAGTTGTTCGGACAACGTCCACTAGTGAATCTACAAGTCTTAAAATCCGCTACCCGAAAGCCTTCCGGGTTGCAGAGAAATCGAACATAACGTGTTTGATTTGGTGGATTCATCAATCCGGAGGGGTCCAGGTAGCATAGTTTTTCAAATTTTTTCTACAATAGCGTTTTAGATCGGGTCTTTTGCATTGAACTAGAAGAGTATAGGCCTTCTGAGCTCGGATCAATAATTTTTAGGTCAAAAGGACCAGATTTGCGGAAAAAGTTAGGCGGAACCTATAAGAGAGAAAATTTTTTGAGTTCGGAAAAAAGACGTTTTGGTTAATAACTTTGGAACTACTGATCATATCGAGTTGATCTTGGTACCAATAGATCAGAAATTAGCTGAGCTTACTAATAGGATCAGAAATTTTTCGGAAAAGTGAGCGAGAAAATTTTTTGAGATTGTTTTTAGCAAATTACACAAATCCGGAAGGGTACACCCTTCACGTTTTATAATTTTTTCTGAAAAACCCTTATACCCCTACCAAAAGTTGATAGCGATTGAACTAAGTAACTTAGGACAGTTCTAGACAAAAAGGGAGGGCTGAAGGCACAAGACAACCATAGAAGAGGCGAAATTAGGCAAGTGATAAGACCCTTCACCGTTAGTGTGAATTGTCAAATAAGCGCCTTAACTTCAATCCGGAGGGGTCTAGGAAAGGATCCTATACCCTTCCCAGTTAATTCAAACAGCATAATAGCAACGCAGAACGTATCCGGAGGGGTATAAGCTGAAATTAAGAAAACTGCGAAAAGCTACTTTGACAGAGCTAAGGGCTCCGAATCCGGAGGGGTCTACTTTCCACAAAACCGGAGGGGTCCGAATCCGGAGGGGTCTTATAGTTGCTAATTCGGAGGGGTCCAAATCCGGAGGGGTCTACTATTAACTAACTCGGAGGGGTCCCAATCCGGAGGGGTCCATATTCTGACAGTCCGGAAGGGTCCTATTTGTGCCAATCCGGAGGGGTATTATTTTGTTAAGGACTTAGGTAAACGAAAGAAAGACTAAAAAGCGAGAGGTATTAGGTTATTAATACACAGGCTAGGTATCAGTGACTGCACTGGTAACTTGCCTTTCAAAAAGAACCAGACTAATACAAAAAAGGTCCGAACTCGGATATTCGCGACACTAAGTCTAAATTAAAAAGAGCGTGACTCATTGGTGTGGATTGGAACATAATACGTTTTTGGGAAAAGTGACTGCCCTGAGGATTTTAGTAGGTCTAGCTCGGGCAGTCCGAAGGCAGATAGGTAACACAATACTCGGTGGGTGCAATAGACGCCCACTTGAGAAAATAACTGCCTTCAAAGTTTTGTCTGTTTGGTGCAGCACCAAGCAGGGAAAGCTTTTTCTTTGAAAGACAGGTTCGACTATTGTACTGCGACCGACTAAGAGTACAAAACACATACGTTTTTTTTTATATATACATTCATATTGTGTCAATATATATTTTTTGTTTTTGATTTTAAATCAACGTAAACTGTGCTTGATTGGGTAGTGAATACACTATCTTTTAAATTGACTGATAACATCATATTGTGCTAGTTTCCAGATCTTTGGACCGGTAATCGGTTAGTGTGAATAAATTTTATACAAACTGTGTTCTGACAACATACAGGGATTCGTGGTCACTATTTAATAGAATCTGGTGAAATTTATTGTGTTGTGTCATTATTGTTGTTAATAAAACTATAAGGTCTCTAGCAATTGAGTCAAGAGTAGGCATAGGAAAGTGACAAATAGAGAATGAGTTTAGACAAGTCAAGGATACCAAAACGAGGTAATAGCTCTAGGAAATTCATACCTGAAAAGCAAAGAAAAACGATGACCGATCCTTTTGTGGATTGGATCAAGCGATCCCGGTCTGACAAAAGGGGGACGGTTTCAGGCAGAATGGTTGAAACGAGAAGTCAAAAGACCTCAGAAGAGCGAAGAGAACTGTTAGAAGTGGAGGTGAATACGGACCATACCATGAATGACAACCAGGAAGTAAATGAACTGGAAGGGAGAGGCAGAAGGCTGGCGAGTGAATCTACCCCGGTAGAACAAGGCCATGATTTTGCCACTTCCACCGGGACATTGGATCGAGAGGAGATGTGGGAACTGTCCGACATCTCAACTGAAGTAACGGCAACTAGAAGATCTCCGACAGACAACACTATGATGGCAGGCGGAACGGGGAAACAAACAATGTCATCGTCATTCTCAGAAAGAATGAAGAACACCTTCGGAAACATCTTTCCATTCAGCATGGGAGGAGGAGCAGGAAATGACGGTGAATCCCAGGAGGAAGAGGATGAAGAGGAGCAAGGGGACTTTGGATCTCAGGTCAGCCTCAACAGTTCGATCCAGGAGAACGAGGCATACGTCGGAAGAGAGACTGGAACCATGGACAAATTTGGTGTAGTGACAACGATAAGCAAAGAGGCAAACACACCGGGCCAGTCAAAGGACTTCGCGATTAGGACAAGTTCGGAGCCACAACCTGAAGAGAGTAGAACCAGAGGGCTTGGCAACGCGTTAGCGGATCCTGAAATAGATAATGATAAAACGTCAAGACAGAGAATCAAGGCCCGGATCTCTACCAGCACGAAGCTACCTGGGACCGACAGAGTTACACCACCACTAGTGACGCCACTCATGGATAACGGGGCAGCACTAGAGGAAGCCTTAAACAACATAGTGGGCAGTTTAGGAGAACAAAATGAACAGATGTCGATAAGGATGAGTGAACTGGAAAGAGCAGTTCACATTGAAAGAGAAAGTCTGCGGGAAGAAATAAACCGCAACAGACAAGAAGTTGGCAGAAGCGAAAGACGCTTGAAAGAAAGAACGGACGAACATATGACGAGGAACTTGTCGCGAATGACAAGAGAGGCGGAACAGAGGGAGTTACGCTTAAGAGCCGACATGGAGAAGTTAAGAATTCAGCAAGAGCAGTCTCTTGGGTCTCTTGACACAAAGATAGACGCGATGATGGAGAGGCGAACGCAGGCTATCATGGATAGGTTGGACGGGCTACTAAGCAGCAAGAGTGGACCAAAAGAAGGAGAGCCGAACTCGGGAGGTCCCAGCAGGGAACCGAGGGTGAACTTCAATGAACATCAAAGGAGGAAGACAAATGGATCCACTAGAGGCAGGGGCAGTTCATCAGGCTATGCCACAAGGGGTAATACAGCATGGGGCCCGAACAGTAGAGCGAGTTCAACGGGGAACAGACAAACCTCGAACGAACGAACAACGCAAAGCACACATGCGACCGGGAGAAGCGATTCTGGCAACACGGGGCATACAAGCCCGAGGAGGAGTCACATGGGCCAAGCGGGAAACGCTCATGGTGATTCGGATTGCAGGGATGCACCGCACACAGAGCCTTCGACAAGGTGTGAGGACACTCAGGCGGGACACTCAAGGGATGCTACGGCAATGGCCACAGCATTTGAACCCCTGAACAGGTCTTTGGAGACATTCCTGACGCGGTTATCTAGAACCAATGAACGCAGTGAAAAGTCCAGAAGAGTCTTTAAGAAGCCAAGATGCTACAAGGACGAATCTGATGGCTGTATTGATACCTGGATAGAGGTAATGAAGCTGCATTTCGAGGAAGAGGACTTGTCGGAGAGACAGGAATGCAGCGCGCTCACCAGCAACTTAGAAGGGACAGCCCTGAACTGTGTCATGGCTAAGAAACAGTATCAACGTGACACTGCTGAGAAAATCTTCGAAATCTTGTTAAACCGTTTCGGATCAGGGGTGCAGGGGCACCAGGCGATGATGCGCTTCGAGAAACGGAGGCAACGAGAAGATGAAACAATAGACAAGTTTCTCGATGATTTGGAAATGCTGAGAAGACGCAGCCAACCGGATGAGTCAAACCGAAGGATGAACCTGGCCGTAGCCTCAAAATTCATCGATGGTGTGAAAAATGATGAACTTCGTACGATGCTAGCAACGCATTACACACCACTATCAACTAATGCGCCAACACCGGAGGAGTTGAGGCTCAAATCAAAAGAGTACCTTTTGTTGAAACCTCCTTCGAGATCTGGATATTACAAGAACAATTATGGCAATTTTAACAACGGACCAGCTAACCAAGGGAACAATTGGTACAAACCGAGGGATGATATGGACAAGAGACGTTCTTGTGCTAATTGCAGTTCAACAGACCATCATGTGTCAGCATGCCCAGCTTACAAACAAGGCATGAAAGCGATAGGCTTTAGCCTCGAGGACGAAGATGCGTCAGAGTTGGATCATGAGGATTTCATGAGAGGAGTAATTGCGAAATTTGGCCCGAGGTGTTTCTTTTGTAACTTGGAAGGTCATTTTAAATCAGATTGTCCGCAGACATCAAGCATCCAAGGCATGAAGAAGCTTTGTCAGGAGTGAAAGCAAGCAAGGCTCGACTTTTGAGCGAAGCAGAGGCACGCAGGAGGGACAAACCTCAAGAGCTGGCGGCAAAGAAAATGCAAGCAGTAACAGAAGAATCACGTGAACCGGAACCAGCAACTGCGGCCGATGACTTCAAGATCGATTATAAGGCAGCCGCAAAGGATGCTCTAAATAGAGTACAGCAGGAATTGGTGACGAAAGAGATCGAACAAAAAGTGAAACTTGAACTGGAAAATGAAAAGCTTCAGGAGCAACTGAATCCAAGCTTCGAGGCAATGGAGTTCGAGGAGACGAAAACACCAAGCAGTTTAGATATGAAACTTAAAGTGATCTCCGGTAAGAGGTTCGGCATGGCGTCGCAGGGAAAGAAGATACAGTCGATAATCTCAGTGGCTGGACACCAGGTAATAAGAAATTTGAGTGAACCATCAGAGTTCACTTTAATGCATTTGGACACATATGCAGATTATCTGAGGCAGGTGGAGCCACGCACTGAGTCGAGAGCTGTGCGAGCACTACTAACGACGGGTGGCCCTCGCATGAAGAAACTTCATGGACGCTACTTGGAGGTCTATGGGCCGTATCAAATAATGCTGAACGTGGATGGAATCAGCATCTACACCAGGACTTACATAACAACAGATGATGACCAAATGGGGCAGATCTATTTGGGTGAAGAGGAACTCAAAGTCCGCAGGATAGGCCATGACGCCATGATGGAACAAGACGCGGTACATATTGGATATGAAGCAGATGTGACAGCACACCTGCTTGACACCAACGGAACAAAAATCGGAGTCACAGGGCTTCTGGACACAGGCGCGGTGGTGAGTGTGATGCCGATAAAAACCTGGGAGAGAATGGGCTTCACGCGGGAAGATTTGATTCCTACGAATCTCCGACTAGCCGCTGCAAATCGAGGAGCTATCTACGTAGCCGGAAGAACACCGGTGACGGTCCTTCACATGGGAGGACGGAACCTTTGGATGAGCTTCCTGGTGGTAGAGAATCTGGACGACGCCGACCAATTCATCTTGGGCAGAGATTTTGTCAGGAATTTTGTCGTGATGATTGACTTGAACAACGGTCTAATACGGATTAGAAACCCGGACCGAAAGTATGTTAAGAGACCAATTAATAGGATAATAACAGATGAAAATAAGGTACCAGTTTTTTTGGATAGAAAAGTAAAGTTACAACCAGGATAAGCTGTAGTAGCGATTTTTAGAATGAGAAATTTAAATTCGTTAAGTGATAGCAAACAGGTTTGCTTAGTACCGAATCCAAATAGTCAGAGTTCGGTGATTTTAGGCCGGAGCTTCTCGGTAACGCGAAACGGACTGTGTGTCAGTGGGTTGTTGAACACACTGGACACCACGGTTTCAATCCAGCGTGGAAAGAAGCTTGGCTACGCCTTGCCGATGAGGACCGACTATGAGGAGACAGAAAACTCGAAGAAATATAGTGTGAAAGACTGTCCTTATCATGCAAATAAAGATAAAATCTTAAAGAGAATTAATGAATTAAAATCTATTCATAAATTGTTTTCAATAAAATCCGAAACGGACGACGGCTTATCAAGCTGCTCGAATTTTCCGGAACGCCCCTCGTCATATGAACTAGATTCTGACAAACCGGTTTTGCCAGAAATAGAACATTTAAAAGGAAAAATAGGTGAGGGAGATTTTGAAAAATTGCGGGACCTCCTAGATCGGAACGCCGAAGTATTTTCAAAACATAAGGCGGACATCGGTTGCTGTAATTTCGTCGAACACGAAATCGAACTAGAAGAGGGCGCCGTTCCCCATAGGGAAGGCGCAAGGCGAATGACGCCACATAAATCGGAAGCGTGCCGAGCGGAAATAGAAATGTTGCTTGAATACGACATGATAGAACCCTCGAAATCACCATGGGCTTGCGGAGTAGTAATGGCGAAAAAGAAAGGGGGCAGCTTAGATTTTGTTGCGACTTTCGTTACTTGAACGCGGTAACGATTAAAGATGCGTACCCGATACCGCGAATAGACGAGAGCCTATCCAAACTTGGTGATGCAAAGTTCTTCACCACATTGGACTTGGGTTCTGCCTTCTGGCAGGTTCCTCTGCGAAAGAAGGACAGGGAGAAAACCGGATTCGCGTGCGAATTGGGGTTGTACCAGTGGAAGAGGATGCCCTTCGGCTTGTGCAATGCAACAGCAACCTTTCAAAGGCTGATGGCTCAGGCTTTGACAGGAGTGACCAAAAAGTACGGGAATCTCTTGATGTGCTACGTGGATGACGTAGTCATAGCGACACCGACCCTGGAGGATCACATTGACCGGCTCGATGAGGTCTTCGGATGTATGAAAAGAGCAGGCTTGAAATGCAAACCATCGAAATGTGAAATCCTTAGGGATTCGATCAAGTACCTGGGAAGAATGGTGGACAGGCATGGTGTGAGGCCAGATCCAGAAGCAGTAGAGGCTGTGCTGACATGGAAAGCTCCTAGAACGGACACACAGCTCATGAGCTTCCTAGGGTTTGCCAATTACTACCGAGAATTCATAAAAGGATACGCGGACAAGGTGTACCCGATGCAGAAGCTGATGCGCAACAAAGGGAAAAAGTTCGAATGGAACGATGAGGCACAAGTTGCTTTCGAGAACATAAAGCGGGAACTGTGCGAAGCGCCAGTGCTGGGCATGCCTACAGAAAAGGGCATGTATGTTCTTGACACAGACGCATCGGTGGTGGCCATCTCAGGAATATTGCATCAAGAGCAAGAATGGAACGGAAGAACAGTTCTCCGTCCCATTGCATACGGCAGCAAAATCTTGAGTGACACAGAGATGAAATATGGCGCACCAAAAGCAGAAATGTTTGCAGTAGTTACCTTCGTGGAGAAGTACCGTGCATACTTGGGGAGCGCTCCCTTCAAGTTACGCGTGGACAACAGAGCGTTATCCTGGTTGAAGACCTACTCGATGGATCAGAGTTATATTGGTAGATGGATAGTAAGACTGGATGGCTACCATATGATAATCGAACACAGGATGCGTGATAAACATCAGAATGCTGACAGTCTCAGCAAGAAAACTGAGTTCTATGAAAGATTGGAGCAGAAGCAGGCCAATCAGGCGGAAGTAAAGGAGGGATTCTCGTTTCTGGACAAAGAAACTTATGAAGCGCTTCCCTTAACGAGATGGTTGGATAAGTCTGGACATCCAATTCCAGGGCATCCTGAGTTACCTGTAGAGAAAGCAGCCGAGATAAAGATCCTGTCCAAGGAGGATCCGGTCCCCTTGGATTTGTTGCTGCGCTCGAACCTGGTCCAGCAAGAACTCTCTCGCATGAATATAAACAGCCTCTCATTATTGGATGAAACGGTGCAAGTCACACCACAAGTAATGCGGATGCTGGGTGGATTGTTAGAAAGAGAAGTGACCAGAGATGACCCCGAGTGGACAGCGGCAGTGGCATCGCTGACAATCAGTGAGAAGGTGAAGATCATGCCGTCCAGACGACAACACGAAGAGAACGAGAGGGATTGTAGGACAATAGTTCAGCAACTAGTATCCTCAATACCCCAAGAGATTTTAACCAGTACTTCTTACGGACAGAAAGGACAGGAGAGCGGCAGGCAAAAGAAAACTGTCACCTTTGTAGACCGGGATAAAGACGGTGAAGTTGTAAAACAAAATCTGCTGCAAGACTATTTGTCCGGGGAGAAGGATGAGGAGAAAAACCAGCGATCACAAGATCAACACCCGGGACAAGTGAATTGGTCCGGGGAGTCCGAGATAGACGAGAAAATTCCTGATGAGAAACAGGACCTAGAGAACAAGGTTTTGTCCGGGGAGTTCAGATGGATGCGAAGGAAATACAGACATGATCTGGAGGAGCGTGCAGTCTCCAGCACAACACCTTCGACGGATAATGATTCCCGAAACTCAGGAATGGATACCTATTCAGACAGAGATTCGACCTCGGGATCAGAACTGTCAGAACTGGCGATACACACGCTACTAGTGGAAACTCGGGCGAGAAACCTGGACAGAGAGGTGTACCAGGATCCTGACAGTGATCGCTACCTAATACCAAGCGAAAGAGTCTTTGACAACGCAGCGGATGACTTAGAAACGATAGCGGTATCGAAACGTTCGATAAGCCTGTTGCCGCAGAAAGAGGTAGTCAGGACTGATCTTCAGCCGTTTCAACAAGAAACACAACCGTTGGCGAAGATTTGGTGCGTTAAGATGGAAGAAGACACACATCAGCCCGATGAGATGAATTGTCAAATGAGGGTCATGAAGACATATTTGAAGGCGAGGTACAGACTCTCGGACCTACTAAGGGCGCAAAGAAATGACCGCATGACAAGTAACCTAAAAAGGTGGATAGAAAACGGTGCACCAGACAAAGGTGACCTGGAAGAAGACAGGTATAGGATCCTGAGACAATACTTCATGCAGAAGGAGGGGAGATTATATCTGAACAAGGACGGGATCGTGGCTTGCAGGAGAAGAGAAGAAGACAAGGTCTTATACAAATATAACGCGATAGTGTTGCCGCAACTCTATCAGACAGAACTATTATTCAGGTCGCATGATCAGATGGGCCATCAAGGGATCGACAAAGTGTATCAGAGGATCCTGAAGCGCTTTGAGTGGCCTGGGATGAAAAAGGCATGCGAGAAATGGGTGACAGCATGTCTGTCATGCCAACAGGTCAAGGATCCTAGGAAGTTGCGATTTCCTTTACAATCAATTGAGTCGTCTGAATTCAACGAGGTGGTGCAGATAGATCACCAGAAGATATGCATGACAGACAGCGGTTACAACCAAGTCTTGGTCATGATAGATCACTTCACGAAGTATGCAGAGGCCGTGCCCTGCATCACTGCCTCGGCGGAAGAGACATGCGACCACCTGATCAATACGTGGATAGCAAGACACGGATGTCCAATGACGTTTCAATCGGACAATGGAACGGCTATCGTAGGCGAGCTTACGAAAGAGCTTATGAGACGGTCACAAGTCGCTCAGGCTCACTCCACGACATACCACCCTCAGACGAATGGCTTAGTGGAAAGACAGAATAGGACGTTAGTGTCGATGCTGAGGGTATATTGTTCCAGGTACATGACCGATTGGGACAGATACCTTCCACAGGTGATGGGAGCTTATAATAGCACGCAACACTCCACCACTGGAGTCAGTCCACACATGATGCTGACGGGACACGAGAAGTCTTTACCCTTGACATTCTTCTACCCAGAGTATGAGGGAAAGAAAACGTCCCCACAGGTCTACGTGAGGGATGTGATCAAACGTCAACAGGAGTTGAACGATCTGTGTAGACGAAATACTCAGCAAGCACAGGCAAGGCAGAGGAAAAGATTCGACAAGAAAGCAGCTGGTGCAAAAGCCTACTCGGTGGGAGACTACGTTTGGGTATTTCAGAACGTTATACCACCGAAAGGAACAAAGAAGCTTCTAAAAAAGTGGAGGGGACCCTTCATGATTACAGAGGTGCACCAAGAGGGACGCTTTTATAGACTGAGTACTGGCCGAGCCGCCCACTACGAAAACATCAAGCCACACAATCCATCGACAGAAGACTGGTGTGTACCTGCAGACATGGAAGAAGGGGATTATCTAATGATGGATCCTGCTTGTGAGGTCAATGAAAAAGGCACCAGGCAGAAGAACGATGGAAACGAAATCGTAGAGGATGGTACAGATACACCGCTGGACCTGGATCCAAACGAACAGATCGAAGCGGACGATGAAACCTTGCCCTACGCAGAGGAAGATTGGCAGGACTCCGAACAGACAGAGATTCCCAAGAACATGGAACCAGATCTTCCGTTCACGATGCCGACTCGTCAGAAAGACGGGATGAGACCAAGAAAGAAATACAATCCTTACGGTGACGACTTTGTAGTGGATAGGATAGATCTAAAGAAAATAGTGGAGGAAGTAGTGGGTTTAGAGGAAATAACCGTGTCACAAGACATTGACATAGTCGATGATCACAACGATGAGTGGGTTGACGACTGGTCGAAACCCGAGGTGGAGTTCGACGATGAGCAACAGCAGTCAAATGAACCAGACCTGACGAACCTGCGTGTCTTAGAGTGGCTGAACGAAATGACATCAGACCCTGAAAAGACCAGCGTTACGATTCAAGACGTAGATCGCGAAAGCGCGAAATACATTAAGACCGAACGAGATGATCCTTCCTGGGTTGCCCAGGAAGGACAACTTCTCATTCCAGCTTCTAATCTTGACTTAATACCCGGTATGCGATCGACGAGGACGCCGATGGATATTTTTGTCCGGGGAGTGGGGGTAGGACTTACCCACACTGAAAATTTGATAATAAAAAAATTGAGAATAGCAAGAGAAACAGGAAACTTAGAAGCAGAAACAGGCGAAGAACCTAAGAAACCTGACATAGGCAGGGTAGTTGAGTCATATTTTAACTTACCAAATGAATATTCAAGTAACATAGTACTAACAGATAGTGATTTCATACTCACAAACAGAACATGTGCGATAGCAATCACCGCAGACATGAGTTTTAGGACGGCGCTAGCGGCAGATTTTAAGAGGGAATACAAAAACGTGGAATTCCTTTGGAAGCAAAGACCAGGGATAGGGGGCGTAGCAGCCTTACCCCCGGCGGTGTCGCAGATACCGGGAAAGTACTTATGCTTCTTGGTAACGAGGGCGACAGAGAAGCAGCACGTGGACCCAGAAAACCTAGTCTTGTCTTTGACGAGGCTGAGGGACTTCCTTGTGGAAATGGACGTGAAGGAGCTTTCGCTTCCAGTGTACGATCCAAATAGAGGAAGACTGCATCCTCGTGAATTGTACGCGCTTGTACACGTGATATTCTCTGATACGAACATACAAGTATATCTACATAAGAAATATTACTTAAGTATAGGCTGAGTGATGTGCGAGAGGGTGTTAGGCCAAAGACTAAGTTGTGTGTAATATGTGAGAGGTGCGTTATGTTATGTTATGTGTTAGGTTATTAAGATCATGGGTAAGTAGGGGTTAGTGACCATGAACAACTAAATGACGATCTTGGGAATAGATCCAAAGTTTGGACTGTCCAATCTTAGGTCGAATTCCAAAATTTTAGAAACCAATTGATTTTAATAAATTTTAGGATAAATATCTTTTTATCTGAACTGTCTTTAAGCAAATTTTAACGATATATATTAAGGTGAAACTGACAGGTGTGACAGTCGTGATTCCTTTTCTAGATCCTGATTGATCATTTAATTGCTCACTTGAGTCAAAACTTGAAATCGAAATCAAATCAAACTTGGAAAGAACAGTATGGACAATTTCAACCTGGATGAATTGATGGACCTGGCAGAGGCATATGTAGGACCGATGGTAGATGCGATCTATCGTCGGCTGATCGAACGAGACTTCGCTCTGGAGAACCCAGAGGTGGTCATGTTGCTGACCGCCCTGATTAACATCTTGGGGCACGACAACCGTGGGGACCGCCCCACGGAAGTCCTGTTGATGGCAGCATATGGAGAAAGAGGAGTACTAGACCGCCCGAACATGAGAGTGATGAGGTGGAGAAACGGGGCTCTCTCAGGGAGTGACTTGGCGAATGAGCCTGGGTTGGGAAGTTCTAGGACTTACCAACCAGGTGAGATGCCAATGCCCTCCAAGCCCAAACCTGGGCTGACGAGAATGCATCGGGAGATGAACAGCGAGGCGACCTCGTCTGGTTCACCACTGAGAGCAGCTGTGCCACCAAAAGGGGCGAAAGTAACACAGAAGGTTCAGACGAACCAAACCATACAAGATCTGGACGAGATGAACGATCAGTTGAGAAGTACGAAGAAGGAGTTAGACGATATGACGAAGACCATGCTGGCGATGGAGGAAGACCGGGACATGTGGAGAAAGTTGTTTGAAGACTGCAACAAAAAGCAGGGTCAAGAGATCGAACGCTTAAGGCAGGAATACAAAGAGCGATCGGAGCAGGTGGCGTTGACGACGTCCATTGAGAAAGTGATACCTGCAAGGGATATTCCTCGTGGGCAGTCCCCGATGGAGCTCTTGACACCTCGAGAAATGAGTCAAACAACGGAGACACGGCTTCCAGCAGAGACGAACCGAGTAACAATCCCGGATCCTAGTGACACCTTGGGTGATCCCGTCGTAGAACAGACAGTGAGAAAACTGATAGAGACCGCTGGACGATTGGTCGCTAACAAGAATGCACCAGGTTCCGGGGTGACTGCACCCTATGGAACGGTTGACGATACGGGCAGAGTACAACTCTCCCAGACAGTAATCAGACAAGGGATGAGTAACATGACACCACTCATGGGGAACTCGAGAATCCCAGAGAGGAAAGTAAGGAAGATGCCAGCGAAGAAAGTGTCTCGTGTAATAGACGTGCAGAAGAATAATCAATTGAAGTATAATTTCACGGGAGTTCCGGAGACAGATCCGAGAGCCTGCTTCAATCGAGCTACCTGGAGCCCGGCTGTGAACCTGCAGCAACCACCACTCGGGACATCTCACCTGATATTGGGAGACAGCTTAGTCAGAGTGCTGTCGAATTTGAGGACCTCATGGGTCACCACGGTGATGGCCTTTGGAGGCGCGACGATTGCCCAATTATATCGCATGGTGGAGCTGATGAATCCAGGGAAGATACCCAATGTGATGATCTTAGTTGGGACGAATGACATCTCCAGAGGATCAGATGAGCAGGAAGCACTGTGGGAAGCAATGATGGTGTGTTTGTTTACTACTCTCTGGCAGAAGTTCAGTTGCGCGGTACTGACCGTTTGCACGGTGCCAATGAACGCAAGAAGCCTGACAGCATCAGGAAGAAGGCACAACGAGGGAGTCATGAGATGGAACAACATCTTGAGAAACCTAGCAAATCGAAATGCCGGAAGAATGATCCTCATGGACATTGAACATGAATTGAGAGCCATGGATCAAGCCAGAATGACCACAGATGGCATCCACTTCGACAGTGTCGAAGGACAAGCTTGGTTGAATCGAGTCTTCCAAGAACGGTTGGATGAGCTGGAAGCAGAACTCTTTGACACAGGAGTGCTGAAGGAAGAGGGAACGGTGAGTGATACGGTGATCACCACCTTTGTGCCTCCTAACCTGGAAACACGCTTGGGTACGGTCCCAGCCGCCATAAATTACCGGCAACAAAGCTCCAGTGAACCAGGTCGAAGAACGGACGTGCAGGATCGGTTGGGAGAGGCACCGATGAGGAGAACAATTCATCCTAGGAGAAGGATAGGACCTGTCAACCAACCAATCGAAGAAGTAGCCGGCACATCTAGATCGGACACTAGATCGGAGACGACGAGTACCAGTCGAGAGGAAAGACCGAGCAGAGGCTTATTGATGTGGTCGCGATCCATACCGTCTCCTTGGCATATATACAAAGAAGAACTAATGAAGCTGGACCTACAGAGAGTGAGCTTCATCGAAGATGCAAGGAGGATGCTGAATGGAGCGACGCTATCCGTCAGCAGATTGTACTCGATAACCGGCGTAGACTGGTTGATAGCCGCTGGCATAAATTTCAGCTCCACGACGGCCTTGAGATTTGCCGACTTGGAGGGACTGCCCTCCAACAACACAATAGGACCTGTGAATGCAAGACCGTTGCAAGATGTGAGATTGAACCATGATGAGAGGAATCGTGAAGAAAGGCCAGGAAGATTCCTGACGGCGAGAGCGCCGATTGGACAACACGTGAAGATATTTAGGCAATTGACGACACCACCTGGTCATGTGAAGGAGAGAGTGTACCCAAAACTAGTGAACCAAGATGGTGATGTCCAGAGATATGGCGGATTGACAGCGATAAAGAAAGATGAGACCATCTTCGCCGCCTACGACAAAGCAGAGATGAGGAAGGCCAAAATCATGGTAGTAGCGAATTCAGAGTTCGTGTACACCTCTAAGTCTTTGTTTTGGCCGGACGTCATAATGCTGGCCGCAGTTGACCTAGACCTATTGCAATCAGTGTCATTGGCTATAGGGGTACAAAGGCAGACAGAGATGAACCCGATAACGATTGTGTTTGCTGGCATCAATGACCATCTACACAGTAGAGGTTTTCTGAGCAGGCTCAGAGATCCTGCAACAGCAGAAAACGCAGTATGGCCCGCGATAAAAGACATCCTGGAGTCAATGGGTGAAGTGGTAGACGCGACAAAGGAGGGATCATTCAACAAAGTGACATTGAGTGACATTGACATATGCATATCTCCCGGATGGACTGAAATTTGTGTATGCAATGGTAGCCTTACTTTCGGAGGGAAAATATGATGTGATCATATCAGCCCCGAATCGCATGATAGAAATGGAGAACCTGAGGCCACTTAAGGCTGAACTGCCTGCAGTATGGTCAGATATCTCAAACGCGATGAGAGGGTTCAAGGACCACGCGCTACACATGTTGGTGTTGGACGAGGTGCTGGGGTTGGAACTGTCCAACTTCAGTCGGCAACTCAAACTGAAACCAGGAATAGATGACGACCATCGAGTGATCACGGCGATGTCCAACGACTTGTGGTTCCGAGCAATGGAAGTGGCGAGTGAAGACACGAGAAGAAAGAATTCACTGGAGACGAGAGCTCATCTGGAAGCGATGGTGCTGAGAACCAAGCCGGAAGCAAACTAGTGGCTACACCTGAATCCGAGAGTAGCGGCATTGGGTGCAGATGCTTTTCAGCAAGGCCCAGTAATGATCACTAAGATACACGCCTACTTGTTGAAGGAGGTGAACCTGGCGGAAAATGCCGGAGAAAAGACAGCTGAGTTCGTGAACAGATTGTGTCAGATTACTCTGGAAACCTTCTGGACCCAGGAAGTGAAAGGACAGGAGGGATTTGAAAGGACAGACAGCATGCTAGAAGGGTTGGGAGCCGGATGGACCGCGTCCTTCTTGGCAAAAGTCTACCCGAAAGTCTCGCACTACTTGATAAAGGAATTCCTCCAAGCGGTAGTGAAAGTATCGATAGTGGAATTAATAGCCCTGTTCGTGACATTTGGAGCGGAGAATTTCGTGAAAGGACCGGTGATACTGCTTACGGATGGAATACAGAACCTGCGACTAGATGGACTTCTGACATTGATCGCAATAACCCACGGAAACTTGGGAGGACTGATGAAACTGGCACGTTGTCCCGAGCAGATGAAAGAGAGAGTGAGGAATCTGGATATGAAGAAATCCACAGACTCGTGGAACAAAATAAGAGACCTGAGACACACTCTTATCCAGTATCTCTTGCAGCAAAATCGCTTTGGAACCGGAGAAGACGAAACAATTGATAGAGAGGAAGATGTTAGACGACATGTTGGAGGCATGCCGCTATTAACAGATCTGAGCTTGGCTATGAGGACCGATCCCTTGGCGCTGATCAGAGGAGTCACGGAGTTCGTGACAGTGATCTATGGACCAGCAGTCACCTTTGCGTTCCCTGACGTTAAAGTGGAAGCATATAGGAGGTCGGTGCTGCACCTGAACCTCATATCGGCAGTGGACGGTAGTACACTGAACTGGTGTGAGCAGCACACACTGCGGGAGCTCATGAGTGAAGATCTATTGTTTGCGAAAATATCGGAGCCGGAGATGACAGTCATCAATTTTGACGATCACTTCTGTGACCGCATGGGAGAAGTAGAAAGAGGACACATCGAGGTGTTTCCAAAGCTTTGGAATCTGAGACCCTATGACAAAACGAATGGTGAAATGACCAGAGTGCCTCGTCTCACAGCAGCGTATCACAAGGTGAGAGAAGAGACGAAGGACTGGGGCGATTACAAGAAGCTACCCGAAGCAATCCCTGAATTCCCTCTGATAAGAAGGATGTTGCTCGGAGCAGTCTCCGTAGTACAAACTCCTAGGTTGAGAGCATTCGAAACCAATGAAAGGAGAGTAGGGAATTTCTCGGCGACGATGGATCCATACTTCGTGGGGAGAAATGCCGCCGTGTTACAGTACACACGATTTGCGTACACGGATCAAGCGACGAGAAGGCGAATAAGCAACGCTGCTACTCCCAAGCCTGAAGGATTTGATGAGGAATGGAGGGGACTAGGCTTAGCTCCAATGAGGATGAGAGGCAGGACTGAATTGCCTGAAGCCTCAGTAATCCTGACCAGTGTGAGAAAAGAGATGAAAGCTGCGGGAGTATTGCAGACGAGAATTTTCCTAGCACCCTTCGGCTGCGAAGAAATCAAAGTGGTCCATGGAGAAGAGGAAGATAAGTCGGCCGGTACATTGCTCATACCGAGATTCCAGGAAGAAGCCGACAAAGACGAACAAGGACCATCGAACTCGAATAGGGACAAGTCAGAAGGAGATGACGGACAGGGTGGAAACCGTCAGACTGAAGAACCCATGCAACAAGATCAAGCTGGTGGGGAGGACGACAGGGCATCGACAGGAGGAACATCCAGCCTGGATTTCAATATCTTCAGTGATCTTGAGAATAATGCAGACACGTTGGAAACGACTGAGCCAGCGGATGAAGGCATCTCGACACTGGAACCTCCGTCAGCCTTTGAGGAGATGAAACGGAATTTGCCGGAGAGCAGCTCTCCTGGCAATACAAGAAATAACGATCAGAGAATCCTCATGGAATCACCTCGGAGGAGAAGAATAGAGGCCTCAGCCAGAGTACCTTTCTTGGGAACGCTACCCGAAGAAGAATGGGAAGTACATCACCGAGACCACGAGAGTAGGACGGGATGTAAGCTGGACAGAGTGGCGTTCATGGAAGAAGTCTGGACTGTGATTCAGAGCTATGGGACCCAGTCCATTCTCAAAACAGGTCTCAATCAACCCTTGATGAGAGAAGTACTTGACAAGCTTGATGAGTGTGAAGGGAGACTGCGTGAGTTATTGATCGACTCAGCCACTGATGAGAGTGAAGTGAATTCTCCCATCAAGATGACACCGCAGGACAATGAAGGAGAGGTGGTGTACCTGTCAAGGACCAGGAGAGGAACGATGCGATCGAAAATGGTGATTGATAAAATCAATGCGATGAAAATGAAGTTAGGCAGCAGAGTGATGCCGAGGAGGATTGGAAAGACGAAAGTGGATTCGGAAATATCGATGAAAGCTGGTAACTCAGCGAAAAGAAAACGAGTCGAGGAAGTCATGGATTTGGGGCAAGGTGATTATCAATTGTCTGGCGCAGATAGAATATTAACTGATATAGCGATGGTGCCACCCATTCTCATGGCGGGGATAAAGTCAACCGGTTATAAATCCAAAAGGAGTGACCGCACTCTGACTGGAGCAACTTTAGAAATGGAAATACTCAGTCAATGTGGAGAGAGTAAAATGAGGGACTTCAAACCATCTCCCATGAATCATGGAAAAGGGAGTGTTGCAGGACAACTGACACCAGTGGAATACAACCGACTAACAGTGTCGGAGACAGTGTCGATAGATGAACCCACCGGTGGATACATGGAGATGTTGGAATACCGGAACTCGGCTAGAGGGTATGTAGTGGCCCTGGAAGACGAAAAAGCCATGGAGGGTTATCTGGAAACGATGTTGCAAGGCACCACCCTCAAGCAGAAGGCGTATGGAACTTTGGCGTCGTCTGACGTAGAGGCGGAGACGATCGAGCAGTTAGTGAGCCTTCCATGGAAAGCAGTAGTATTGAGGTATTTCGAAGAAGAGATGAGGACTACGCCAAGAATACATGCTCTCGTGGCAGTACCTTACGTAAGGACAGAATTACAACTCAGGCTCGCCTGGTGCATGATGGGACTGACTCGCGAAGAATATGATTCAGAAGAAAGGAAGAGATCAAAGGAGGAAAAAGTTTTCCTTATGACGAATCTGAGGGATCTGATAGTCCAGGAGGGAGCAGCAGTAGCGTGTGCAAAGCGGAGAGACGCTCTCTGTTTCATTCGATTCCTGATAGAGCAGATCTCAGTACCTGCATTAAGCACTTGTGTTAAAATGTTGAAGGAAGGCGATGAGCGAACGAAAGCCATGTTCTTACTAGCAATGCTGGATATGCAGCAAAGTAAACCGATGAGGGTGAACATGAAAGAACCTGAAGAATTGGAACCCATTAAAAAGATAGACGAGATCAGGAGATTCTCAAACAAGGAGTTGAGGCTCACTAAAGAATCTATGGGAGCATTGCCGAAATCCAGTGAATACTGTGGACCGATCAAGAAGAAGTCATATAGCTATGTGTCCGGGATTATAGGGATAGCATACAATCCTTTCTTGAGTGAAGACATACGCGATTGCTTCTTTGATTATGAGCAGGCGGTGTTACTAAGATTCTGGACGTCCAGAATTGTGACGACTAAGAGCGTTAACAATCCACAGGCCAAATTGGGATTGGTCTTGGAAGAAGAGGTGACTGCACCTTCAGTACCAAAATCCGACAAGAGAGTGGAATTTGGGTTGGGATTCTCAGATGAATTACTGAGAACGAGCTTGATGGCAGTGTGGGAATTGATGAAGCCATCATGGTGTCCTAGTCCCAACGCTGACTCAATATTACGGGCGACACAAGACATACGGAGGGAACTGAATGCGGACTGTAACCTGCGTGACCTCAACATCATATATAATGTGATGATAACAGCCTCTAAGAGCAACGGAGAAGATAAAGTGGAGTTGCCTGGCTGGGGACCAGAAGACTGGGTCAAACCTGGTAGCTGTCTGGCGGAAGTCTGTGGACTAGAGGGTCACGTTTGTGGAAGTCTAGACTGTGTGAAAACCCTGGAGAAACAACACAAGCAGTTGACAGTATTGTTTGGAAATGTAGTGATGAAAGCAAGAACGGAAACGGAACTGATAGCAGATTGCCATGGAGGAACCGATGTGAATCTAGTGACAGCACTAGGATTCTACAGCATGTTTGGTTCTTTAGAGTCATTATTGAATCTAGAACAGAAACATGAGATGGTCACAGCCATCAGCGTAGAAGTATTCCCAGGAGTTCTGCAGACTGAGCAGAAGTATATAGGAAAATGGAGGGAAGCAATCGAAACAGAGATGAACATCAGACACAGCGAAACTTATTGTAGACCATCAGGAGCACGATATTTGGTGGGTTCAACGTTGGCTCCAATGTGCAAGAGCAGATACCCTGTACATTTCGTGGCTGTGGACGTGAAGAGTACAAGAACGATCGTGGATCAAGCTTTCTCAGTGCCAAAGTGCGTGAGATTGGCGAGAATGTCTGAAAAGTCTTACGAGTTACTATGTAAGATGTTCTCAGCAGTTCCAGAGAGAACCAAAGAGGAGTTGGAGTCGATACTAGGAAAGAAGTTCATGGGATATGTGAGCGGGAACTTCAGTGACTTTGAAAAACAGAAACAGAGAGGATCAACTGTCACAGATTACAATGCAGTAGATGAGAATGATGAAATCCACCGAGTGATGATGGAAGTGGAACCATTGCTGGAAGCTTCAGGAAAACGCAATTGGAGGAGCATCATGTTGACACATGACGAGTTTCCTTGCCACTGCTTGCTGCAGACCTGGTGATATCCCAAGCGTAGTAATTTGGTGTTGATCTGGGACTCTGGAGAGCTGCTCTCCATGGGTTTACCAGATTCATCACAGCCCATAACAATAGTGATAGTGGGAGTTATGATGGCGATACGATGGCTGGAAACTCATGTGAGAGAAAATAATAGACAGGAGGCACCGACGAGAGAACAATTGCAGAAATTAGATTGTCTAAAAGATTTAGATCTTTTTGAGACAATGTGCAAAGTTCTAAACATTCCGATGGAAGTGAAGAAGATATGGGCAAGAAAACGATTGATGCCATGGTTCAGAGCTAACATGACTGCATGGTTGTACGAGTATGCGAAAAAGTATATGTCGAAACATGGCAGAGTGTACAGTGAATATCAGCTGGACATTGGGGCAGGAGCTTTCAAGCGAGCTTTCGTGACCCATCGGAATGCAGTGACCACCGCTGTGAAAAGAATTTCCAGGACGAGCGAGCGTAGTGGAAATGAGAAGGCAGAGATGCTGAAAGAAGATTTGGAGAGAAACGTGACGTTGTGTCTCCACAACAGCTTCTGTAGAAACAGAGAATCAAACGTGGATCCCCTACCTTGCTGTAAACAGAGGGTGGAAGAGCAGAAGTGTTGGAGGACGGCTTCCAACAGCGTCAGGATAGTCAATGACGTGCTACAAGACACGGAAACCGAGAGTGCGGAGTCAGCGTCACAGGAGGAGGAAATGGAGCATTGACGAATGGTCGAGAAAACAAGAGGCGGCAAGAAAGAAAATTAGAAGAATTTAGAAGTTTTAGAACTTCTAAACGACGAAAAAAGAAGAGAACAAAGGGATGATGAAGAAACGTTAAAACTTAGAATTGTTTTATGTGTGTGAAAAACTCAAGTGAGAAACCAAGCCACCAAGTTGTAATTGAAAACTGAAACATTTAGTTGAGTTTGGAAATTGTTGCATTTATAAATTTGCATTTTGGTTTTAGTTGAAGTGGCTTTAGAGACACTCACTTAGTATTTATTTAGAAAGGCTTGAGGGAAGAGTATATTTAAATATTCCAGCCTGCATGATTGTTTTTAATCACTTAGGAAGACTGATCACTTTGTGGTGACATGAAAAACTTGAGTAACTTCTTGAGAGGGGAGGTTGTTGCATTGTTCTTTCTAACCACAGGGTCTCTTGGTTTTAATATTCAGGACAATAAACAAGCAAGATTTCCGAAGGGAAGGAGCATAGTAGGATAATTTTAGCTTGTTGGTTGGCAGGACTGTCCTGCAAGCCAACACCTTTTAAATCTAGGAGAAAAAGTTTCAATCGGGACATTGACACTGGAAGTCAGAAAATATGTTTTATCTTAAGTCATATCCTCAATGTGCAGATTAATGAAAGAATTTGAAGGCTATAGTGATGTAGTATGATGCCATTTATATTCTGCAGTGAGTCGATGTGACGTAGGTAAAAGTAATTTCGTGCATTTTGTAAATTCTGTTCGATGACACTGTAACCATTTAGAACATTGCGCGATTCAATGAGGACATTGACCGGACTGTCCGGGGAGTATGTGACATTCGACCAGAATGGCCAAAATGCAATTTATGCAGGATTCGAATTTTGAGCAGTAAGCCTTCCGAGTTGATGATTTCGAAGGATTAGCGACGTTATTGGAACGTTTAGCCAAACGGTGAGGGCTAGAATATTCTAGTATTTTAAATTTTCAAAATTCGAATGATGACGTCACATTTCTGAGAAATGCTGAAACGGCCATTTTAACAAAAAGCGAGTGGAAAACACAACAACTTTTATCTGCGATTGCGAACAGTACGAAAATCGAGATTGGAGAACGACAACGAACTACAGAATAGCAGAGAACGTTCCGAGTTGCAACTATTGTGCTGCTACAATAGTTGCAAGGCCGTTGCTAACAACGGTGAAGGGTGAGAACCAGCCTTCCGGATTAGCAAGAAATCAAGAGTAAGGAGCTTGATTCGGCGGATTCAAGAATCCGGAAGGGTCTCGGGACGGAAACTTTTATTAACTCACATAAACTTTTAGCATCCTGTCATGTCCTGACTTGAATTTAACTGATATTTTGATTAGTTTTGACAAGGATGAGGTGCTAGGAGTTGGGGGAAAGGGTTGATCCATCTTCGATGGAGATGATGATTTTTATCTACTGAACAAAAACAATAGTAATATGATAAGTAGTAGCCCTGTTTTTAGGAGTGACCTCGTGGTCTGGGGATACTGAGAACAGTAAAGTTTTTGTCAGCCTGATGTAAGAAAGACCACCGAAAAGTACTGGCTTGGTAGAGACGGTGAAAAACATGCAAAGCTCTGTTTAGACGCTAGCCAGTCAACTTAAGACTTAGTTTTGTTATCCGTCGATATGTATCTTCCGGGCGAATGTTACACAAGACATAACCGGGAAGCTAAAAATTTATGCAAAATTGTTTCAATTCAACTCCCAAAGCACCTCCGGATTCCTGAATCCGGGGAAAAAACGCCCTTATCCTCCTTCCAGAAGGCTGTTTTTCTACCCTTCACCGTTGTTGTGAACGGCCAAGCAACGATTGTAGCGACACAATCGTTGCAACTCGGAGCGGTCTCTGCTAGCTCTGCTTTTTCTTCGATTCTGATCTTCTATTTTTTCGTAGTGATTTTCGTCGCAACAATTGTCTTTCTGATTTTCTACTGGTTTTCTTCCAAAATGGCGGTTTTGGCCGTTTCTCGGAAGTGCGACCTCTCAGTTCGAATTTTTTAAAATTTCCAAGAACCAGAAAATCTTGACCTTCACCGTTTGACTTATCGTCCCAATAACGTTATGTAACAGTCGCCTACTTCAGTCACATATGAGGTGTGATATTCGACCAGAATGGACAAAAATGCAGATTCAGCAGTTTCGAGTTTTCAGAAGCGAACCTTCCGAATTGGCGGTTTTGAAGGAATAAGAGCGTTATTCAGACGATTGGACAAATCGTGAAGGCTGAAGGATTCGGAAACTCCTAAATTTTGAAAGTTCGAATTGATGACGTAATAATTCTAAGAAACGTCAAAAACGGCCATTTTTGGAAAAGTGTAACATTATGTGTAACCCAAATACTACACAGCGACGGAGCGTAGAAAAAGTACCTATTCACGACTGGCAGGCGTCAGTTACCTTAATTCTACTCGTTTTTCACCGTCTCGACCTTGCCAGTTGATTTTCTGGTCTGTTAAGGGCTAAGTAAAAAGTTACTATTTTTAGGCCATCAGTCAAACGACTTTTGATCAGCTTTCGTTTACATGCGAACACAACCACATAGCTGAGTCTCGCATCCTCAGACTACGTGATTGCTATTAAAAACACGGCTCGAATACCCTATTTCAATATGTTTTTGGTGACAGTTCTATATTAAATCCATTGGAGACGGATTGACCCTTTCCTCTTCCTAGCTACTCATATTCTAAAATATCAATCAATAACGGTGTCAATTTAAAGTTCTACGGCATCAGAGTAGCTAAAAAGTTAGTTTACTACAGTCTTTCACCATATATCAGTCTCTGGGGGACCAAGCCTCCGCTTCCGTGTTTTCCTCGGGATAACGTTGTTATCACTCCAAATTCGTGGCACGGGAGGGTACTGCTTTCCACCACTTCCCCACCGAAGCCTCCTTTCCCACTTATTTCTTCCACAATAAGAGGCTTCGTTTTTCTATCGTTTTCGTGTGACTGTTTTTCAGTAGATTTGCGGTTGTTCTGTTTTCTCAGCTTTTTGGTCAAAATGGCGGTTTTTCGTATTTCTGAGAAATATCCATTTGACGGTCGCAATTTCAAAAAGAGAAAATTTCAGAATACTTCGGCCCTCCTTTAAAGCACTTTTCCGCTGTTAAGGTTTTTCCGCTTTTCTCTCTGATTCGTGCTTCGTCGGAAGGTTGCGCTGTGCCAATCTGGCAGAATGGCACATACTCCCCGGACAGTCCCCATCAATGTCCCTATTGATCGCATAACACCGTTTTATCGTCAAGTAGTGTTCCAGTTCTCTATAATCAATCTTACAAATCGCATAAGAAAATGAAATTTTAACCACTCCACCTCAACTCACCACGTGTCACAAATCGCATCATACTACATCTCACTGCCTTTCAACATTTTCACAAAATTTGCACCATGAGGAGTGTCCTAGAAAAAAAATTTCTTTTCTGACTACTCACGTAATCTTTGCCATAAAACTTCTTTTCGCTCTTGCTAATTAAAGAGTTGGGACGTGGCACGGCCACGTACCCGTTAAAATTAGCTTAGTGTCACTCACCAAGTATAATTAGTTATCTATGCAGTCCTCTTCGATATTAAAACTAAGAAACTCTGTGGCTAGGAATAACGGTGTCAATTTAAAGTTCTACGGCATCAGAGTAGCTAAAAAGTTAGTTTACTACAGTCTTTCACCATATATCAGTCTCTGGGGTACCAAGCCTCCGCTTCCGTGTTTTCCTCGAGATAACGTTGTTATCACCCCGAATTCGTGACACGGGAGGGTACTGCTTTCCACCACTTCCCCACCAAAGCCTCGTTTCCCGCTAATTTCTTCCACTAAGGGTCTTATCGTGCGTGATTGTCACAATAAGAGGCTTCGTTTTTCTATCGTTCTCGTGTGACTGTTTTTCAATAGATTTGCGGTTGTTCTGTTTGCTCAGCTTTTTTGGTCAAACTGGCCGTTTTTCGTATTTCTGAGAAATATCCACTTG